>NC_050576.1:203825514-204152389 GCF_011100635.1 Trichosurus vulpecula | reverse complement strand
AAGGTAGACAAGAACAATTGTAACAGACTTTGAATAACAGATCGATTTTTTAAAAAAAATTATTATAGTGACAATAGGGAGTTAATGAAGACTTTTGAGCAGAGGGGTGAATGATTAGATCTGTTTCTAGAATATGAATTTGGCTGCAATGTGAAAAGTGAATTGGAGAAGGAAAAGACTAGAACCAATCATCACGGCATGTCACCTATGAAGATGTCAGAAGTGTTCCACGCCTCTAGTTTCCCCTCTTTCTGTTGGAGGGTAGTATTTTAAATACCATTCAGACTGATTTTTAAAGATGCTAAATGTGCATGTGTCCATATGTGTGCACACAAATGCACATTATTAAATTTCATGAACAAATAACCACTGTTCTTTTCTTTTTAAGAGTCAGAAAATATCCTAATATGAACCTAAGACCTGTGCCAGGGTGTGGATGTCTAAGGCTTTTGTGCCCTTTCAGTTTGGGATAAATGAATAATGACATTTCCCAATGGTTTCAGCAGGTTGCCCAAGTTGTATGCCTCGAACGGTTTTACAGTAGGAATGTATGGAACCATGGGAACCTACCCAGAAGTGTGGGAGGCAGATACACTCTGCCCTACATGGCTCCTCCAACTTTCAGACACAAGAGGTGCCAGCACCAGCTCAGCTAGTGACTCAGTCTTTCCTGGCAGTGTGGGCAATAAGAATATAGTTCCAGAAGGTTAAACTTGGGCCACCCAGTCCTGGGATTTAGATGAGCAATATACAGGGGTCTGAGATAGAAGGAAAGGGAGGCAGGATACTGAGGGTAGGACTAGTTATGCTTATTAATGATGGAGTGATTGGGGTGACAGAAGTTCCGAAAGAGTGAGAGCCTGAGCCTCTATTTCCCTATTTGATTTTTAAAAAGAGGGGCTTAGTCACCCTGCACCTCCCTAATTCATCAAAAAGCTGAAGGGATTAATAAAGCTCCCACTATGAAAATCTTCTGGGTCTTCCCATGGTAAAGTAATAAATAAATACATTATGACTAGAAGTGTCATGGGGTAGTGGAAAGAGTTTTAAATTGAACTTCAAGAGAGGCCTACCTTAGAAAATGAACTGGATCTCATGTCAGAGGATATCAGTTCAAATCCCAGTTCTGCCACTTACTATCTATGTAATCTCATCAAGTCCTTTAAACTTGGAGGCTGTCAGTTTCTTTATCTGTAAAACAAGGACTCTTTACTCAGTGACC
Source organism: Trichosurus vulpecula (assembly GCF_011100635.1). Lineage (NCBI taxonomy): Eukaryota > Metazoa > Chordata > Mammalia > Diprotodontia > Phalangeridae > Trichosurus > Trichosurus vulpecula. The sequence goes on along the minus strand of NC_050576.1, from coordinate 204,151,167 downwards.
TCCAAGGACTTTTACCAACAGAAATTCATGCTCCTCTGTTTACGTTTCTAACATGTACTAGCTATGCAGTCATGGTACAGGTGGTTTAAACTCTCAGCCTTTATTTCTTCATGAGTCAAATTGGAATGATAACAACATCTGTCTTAAAAGGTAGGATCTAAAGAGGAATTCTGTATCAAAGACTTTGCAGACCTTCAAGAGGGATGGAAACATCAGCTGTTATTGTTGTTGGGGTTGGGGTTATTGTTATTGTCATCATTATTCTAAAAAGAATAGGCAATCACTTTTGGGACTACTTCCTTTGGCTGCCTCGGTGAGAGGAAAAAAAGTGATAGCTACATTATAAAAATCCCCGGAAACCTTCCAGTCCAAGCAAGCCATAGGCTCAAGTCCCAAGTCCACTAGGAGAACCATGAAATACAGTGAGAAGAGTCTACAGATCTAAGTTTGAAGTCCAATTTTGGCCCTTACTACATACGTGATTGGGCAAGTGACTTAACCTCTCCAAGTGTCAGTTTCCTCATTGGAATGATGGAAATTTCTCATGTTACCCATTTCACAGGATTGTTGTGAGAAAAGTATTTTTTAATAAATATTCAAGAGCTATGTACAGGCATGGTCATTGTAATTTAAAAAGATAACCAAAGTAAATGTTTCTAACTCTCAGAAACAAGTGTCTATGTTTTGTGAACCATACTTTTATGACCTACTCATCCATCTGTCCTCTGGCCATACCCAATATTCTCCCCTACATGGTATAACACCCTTGAGTAAAAGTTGGGTTGATTTCTAGACTCTCTTCCTCATATTCTCAAAACAGGGAAACAGACTGAGAAAGCTATCCCTGACAGCTGTCCTCACAACAGACACATCTCCGGGAATAATGGATGGAGTTCTGAAGCCCGAGTCAGGAAGTCTTGATTTCAAATCCTTACTGGTTGAATGACCCTAGGCATGTCATTTAAGTCTTTTTCAGCTTCACTTTAATCATCTGTAAAGTGGGGATATTACTAGCACCTACCTTACCGAGTTGTTGTTAGGATAGAATCAGAATATATATACATATATTCAGATAATATAATATATAGCATATAATACATTTACAATTTACATATAGATATAAACATAGTATATGTCTATCTATATCTATACCATGTACATTATATGTATACAATACATATGCATATGATATATCATATATATGTATATATAAATCTCAGAGTGATAGATATACCTGTGGGTATAAAGATTTGCAGTCCTTTAATGTCTATGTAAATATTAGCTATCATGTCTTCTTCCTTGGCCTTCTCTGCATACTATACCAGAGGTGCAGTTTGGTGGGTGACTATCACCTCCCCCATGCACTGTCTTCTTGGCTAAGTCACAGAACCCAAAATAGAATAAATAGTACTATGCCGTAACAAGATTGGCAGCTACATTTTCAAATACCTTCCAAAAGCTCTCCCAGTAGCCTCAGACTCTCTGTAGAGCTCATTCCACCTACCCCAGAGTAAAATCATCTCTATGTAGGAGTTGCTTGAAGGTCTCCCATTCTAATACTTCCCAGCCCAAGCATACTTCTTGGGTGAGATCCAAAAACATCCCAATCCCAGATGTTGTGGCTATGAGCCAGAGAACAGACAAGCACAAGGACGGGGGAGGCCTGGTGCTACTGCGGAGCACTTCCCAAACAGCCCGTCTACAACCAGCCAAACAGCTGACCGAGAACCAGCCTGATCTTGCCCTGATGCACGGGAGTCTTATTACACCAAGGAGCCATGAGATCATACCAAAGGATGCTGAAGCCCCCCAAAAGCAGCTGAAGCATAAGGGAATGCTGAATCCCCCACTCAACAGCAGTGTCTTCCTTTCTAAAGTGGAGAGAATACCACAGCCCTCTTTTATGGGATTAGAGTAATTGCTGCATGTTAATAGAATGCTGAATCACACCACTGGGAAACATGTAAGCCTTCCATTTCCATCTAGGCCAGAGATGTTAGAAATTTTCTCTCACTGCTATCACTAGACAGTCACAATGTTTAATCCTTAAAAGAGAGGCTACCACACTCCACCTGTGATCCAAGGAAGACCCAAATCAAGTATTTAAAAAAAAATTCTCAATAAGGGATAAAAGCAGGAAAAAGTGGTACATTCCTCTACCCAGTTCACAGTATTACAAAGTCAGAAGGGACTTAAGTAAGAGGTTTATCCTTGAACAAAATTACTCTCGATTATATTCCAGGCAAGTAGTCACACATCCTTTATCTGTTTATCTCTTGAAAGGGGGGAGCCATTACCTCCAGATACAGAGCAATCCACTTTTGAATTGCACTAATGCAGAGATTCTTAACTTTATCTATTTAGTCATCTGTGTATCTATCTACCTGTCTATTCATTCATTCATTCATTCATTCATTTATCATTCATTCATTTAGTCATTCATTCATTCATTTAGTCATTCATTTGTTTATCTATCTATCCTTTCATTCATTCATTTGTTTGTTTGTTTATTTAATCATAGCCCCTTTTGCAGTCTGGAGAAGCCTATTGACTCTTTTCCAGAATACGTAAAATATCAAAGGAAACCAACTATATGGAAAGGCAGTTATCAAAAAAAGTTCATTGTCATGATGGAAAATGCCATCCACATCCAGAGAAAGAACTGTGGAGTCTGAATGCAGATGGAAGCATGCAATTTTCTCTCTCTTTTTTTTCTTGTGCTTTTCCCTTTTGTTCTGATTCCTCTTTCACAACACAACTACTATGGAAATATGTTTAAAATGGTTGTGCATGTAGAGCCTATTCAGATTGCTTGGCATCTTGGGGAGGGGAGAAAGGAAAGAGGGAGGGAGAAAACAAATTGGAACTTAAAATCTTATAAAAGTAAATGCTGAAAACTATCTTTAAATATAATTGGAAAAAATAAAAGACTAATTGGAAAAAAAATTAAAAATAAAAAATTCATTGAACCCAGATTTAAGACCCCTGTTCTAATTTGTTAGAAAGTTTTTAATCACATCAAGCTGAAATCTATTTTCCTATCATTTCTGTTCATTGCTCCAAGTTCTAACCTGAATGTCAAGCAAAAGAAGTCTAGTCCTAGAGCAGCAATGGCACCCAGGGTCCCATACCCAACATGTGTCAGAAGGAAGACCTGAAGCCAAGTCTTCCTGACTCTAATGGTGGCCCATCATCTCCTATGATGTTTCTATCAACAATTATGTTTATCATTAAATACATATGAGTTGGGGGCAGCTAGGTGGTGCAGTAGATAGAGCACTAGTCCTGGAGTCAGGAGGACCCGAGTTCAAATGCAATCTCAGACATTTATCAGCTGTGTGACCCTAGGCAAGTTATCTAGAGCAGCAAGGTATTCTTCCCAAGCAGCAATTCTCCACTCTTCTCCTAACAGTGGAGAAACTATTAGGCTTGGAATAAGATTAAAATTCATATTTCACTTATTGTGTGACCCTGGACAAGTCACTTGACCTTTCGCTGCCTCAGTTTGTTCATCTATAATACGGGAATAATAATAGTACTTAACTTATAGGGTCATTGTGAGGATTAAATAAGATAAACATAGCATGTAAAGTGCTTTGCAAGCCTTAAAAGGCAATATAAATACTGGATCTTATTATTTCAGGCAACAGAACTTCAAATATTTGAAGACAGTTATCAAGTCCCTCTTGCCCTCCCTTTCCAGACTAACACAATCCAGGTTTCTTTCACCATGGTATGGTCCAAAGGTTCTTCACCATCCTACTCACCCTCTTCTGGACATATTCCAATTTATCACTACCCCTCCTAAAATCGGGCACCATGAGTGGAACACAATATTTTAGATGTGCCCTGACCAGAATAGAGTTGAGCAGAACTACCCCTCAGATAGTCTTGGACACTCAACTTTTTTAATGCATCCGAAGGATATCACATGACCAGCAAAATGGTAGAGTTAGTGTTTTCTTAGATCTCTCCAGTCGGAAATCCTCAGAAACACCAGCTATAACCAGAAGTTCTGGAGAGGAATTAAGGCTAAATTCACGAGCTAAGTTGATAGTCGCCACAGAAGCATTAACTACTGTTGAAGTATTTCATAGATATAAAAAAGCCCCAACCCTTTCTCTATCACTGAGAAGTATCCCTAAATTCCTATGTATTTCACCACCCAGTTAGTTTTCAGGGGAAGGTGAGCCAGAGAAGAGAGTATAGATATCTTATCAAGCAGGATTAGATAACAAATCTCTAGAGTCCAAGGAGTGAACAATGCTTCCCAGGTGCTGGTAGTGAAGGTAAGGATGAGTATTCTTTCTTCATCTCTGGGCTGCCTTTACCCTAGGTATATGCTCTCCTTCTATCTACTACCCCCTCCACACACACACACACATACACTCCTCCCCCCTGCCCGTTCTCTATAATCTCCCACCCCGTATCTATAATCTTCTATGCCTGGAACTAAACAAGGCTAGAAATGTCCAGTTTCACGCTATGATAAGACTATTATCTACCAGCATTTCTCCACAATATGGTTATTCCCACTTCTCCCTATTCCCTTCTAGGACATAGATTACTGTTCACTAAAAAGAGGCAATTAGTCTCAAGACCTCCTTGCCCCTTGTCTCCCTAATATACCTTCTTTCCCCTCCTAAAGAACATGGAATAAGTTTCCTCATATCCCAAAAAGGTAGCAAAGTTTCTGATTGGCCCTGGCTTTCCTGATGCTGCTTCCTGCTCAACTAAGGACTTAAAAATCCCAGTCCCCTGGTGTGGGAGCCCCTCCAACTTGGTGGATTTCTGAAGGCCATTTCCCTTACCATAACCTGCCCTGATTCCCAGGCACATTTCCACATGGAGATGAGGGGAGTCACGTCCAGAGAGATAAATTGTCAATATCCTTGCTGCATATCCCTGATGTTAGGGCAAAGTAAACCTTTTTTTGTTAATGACCTGCATTTGTTCAATGACTTAAAGTGCCTCATTTTGTCCCAATATGAAATCAGAACTTAGAAAGCCCTGACTCTAACATCTACTTTCTTGGCGTATACTATATTGGCGTATAACTGTGATATCAGTTAGGGAAGTCGATCATATCCGCCTAATCAGAAGCCTGAAGCTGAAGCATAAATATTTTGGCCTCATGATGATAAAACAGGATTCATTGGGAAAAGACCATGATGTTGAGAAAGATTGAAGGCAAGAGAAAAATAGCACAGCAGAAGATACGATGGAAACCTTAAAGGGCTATCTAAATGCTTGTAATGAAGATGGTGGTGGTAGGGTTGATGATGGTGGTGATTGATAATGTCAGCAGGTTGAAAATTTGATATTATATCTGCTAGCTTACAGAGAAACAGTGTGGTAAAGTGAATAGTGAGCTAGCCTCCAGAGCCTGCCTCTGACACATGCGGGTTCAGTGATCCTGAGCAAGTCACCTGATCTCTCAGTGCCCCAGGCACCCCTCTAATACTTTAGGTGGAAGATATGGTGGCTATCTTGCCTTAGTAGAGGGAGTTTTCTCACCTGGGAATTTTCTATACCAATTAAGCCACAGCTCCAACCTTTATCCCTAGTTTCATATCCTCTTCTGAACTCCCATACATTCTCTCCTCTGTTCCTTCCCCCCAACCTCCACCATTCCCAGTGCCTTAATACTGTCCCCTGGTTGCCCAAAGTCCCTGCTGTAATAATGCAGTCAGTCTTACCCATCTTTCATAGAGCTCCATATTCCAAACTGACCCTTTGTCCTATTTCCCGTCCTCTCTTTGTCAACAGCAAAACTACTAGAACCTCTGGGTACTTGAAAGTGGGTAATTGAATTCCCAGTCATCATGCTAATGACAGCACCTGTGAATTAGGGTCACAAACTCTTTTCGCTTTCTTCCTGGGGACCCCCCCCCACACACACACAGACTCTTTCTCTGCCTGAAAAAATAGGCAGCTCCAACTAGCAATTTCTACATGGAGTTTCCATGCCTTGAGCTAAGCAAGACCTGGGATTCCAGTTCCTGACACCTCCATTCTAGCTCCCAGCAACTGAAATAACAATATGTCAACCAAGGGCTCCCGGTTTGTTTATAACCTGGTCATATTCAAAGCTAAACAGAGCAACTCTGTATGATTTAAAGAACATGTTGTCCACCATCAATCATATCTGAAACTTTCATTGGAACTCATTAGATGTGGTCATAATCACATGTTAAAAATATATCTTTAATTTTAAAAAATTAACAAGCATTTACTAAGTGCTTACTCTGTGACAGGCACTATGCAAAACACTATAATAATATTATTTCATTTTATTCTCACAACCCTGGGAGATTAGTGATATTATCATCCCATTTTATAGATGAGAAATTGAGGAAGACATAAGTTAATGTTAAAGTTACCCAAGATCATACAACTAGGAAGTATCTGAGGCTAGATTTGAATGCAGGTCTTCCTGACTCCAAGTCCAGGATTCTATCCATTGTGCCACCCTCTTGCCTCTCTGTAGAAGGACTATAAATGAGAGAACCTGTTGGCTAGTTGCCCATGGAGTTATAGAGATAGAGGTCTTTCAGAGAGAGGATCCCAAATATAGCTTCCTGTTTTACTCAGAACCTACCTTGCCTCCTCTAATTTTTTCGACTTGTTTCATCATTGAAATAGTTTTGTGATCTCATCAATTGAACATCCCCTTCAAACAACACAGATTGCAATCTCACTGTCCTTGCCTATCCCAAGCAATTCTTCTCCATGTCTTTACATATGTCCCCCCAACATGCTAGTGGCCTTTCTTTGCTTTTCCTCTGATATTAACAGACTACTAGTGCAGCACCAATCCATTTTCTTTTCATATTGTGTATTTCCTGTTTTTTCCTGCTTCCCCAAGTTCCTCCTTGGTTAAAACCTATTCACACCCACCACATGCCTTTCTGTTACTCTCACTTTTTTTATTCTTTGGGGACCATTGTATTCCATGTCTCACTGCTATAGGTGCTGATAGAATGTTGGTATTAAAAAGTTGGTCTTTGCTTTAATGGGAAGCTTGGGGTGATTAAACGAACTCTGAAATCTCCTGAAGGTCTCTCTCCTATTCGCCTCTGAGCCCAGCTCTTTGGCACCTGTATTAGGATAAAAGGAATGCTAATTACAGTCATTTGATTGTATGCTACCAATTACTATGCAACATTTTTTTTTTGCTAGATTCTTCCTGTGATTGCATAAGTTTGGGGAATTGTTGCTGTGGAAATCCATCCCACCCATGGAGATAGGCAACTCATTTGTTACTTGGAGTTCTAAAGATGTTCCTGGGACTCTAAAAAGTTGAGTTACATACTCAGGGTCCCATACCCAACATGTGTCAGAAGGAACACCTGAAGCCAAGTGTTCCCAACTCCAATGGTGGCCCAATATCCCCTATGATATTTCTATCAACAATTATGTTTATCATTAAATATGTATGAGTTGGGGCAGCTAGGTGGTACAGTAGATAGAGAACCAGTCCTGGAGTCAGGAGGACCTGAGTTCAAATGCAGCATCAGACATTTACTTGCTGTGTGACCTAACTCAGATGGCCTTCAAAAATGAAAATCGTTAAAAAAGAAGTATGAGTTTAATTTTAAGGTGAGCTTCATTTGATTCCAGTGCTAACTCTTCATGTATGGTCATGAAAAGTTTGTTGTGTGGTCATCTGCTTTGCAACTTTAAAAATTTAAAGATAACATTTGTAATAAGATTTTCAAATTTTGTACTTAGGTGTCTTTTGTTTCTTTTAACACTTCCTCTATCTGGTGTATTTCATGGTTTATAAGCAGAAAGTAAAAGTTAGGCATATGGTCTTGTCTAAATAGCTGCATTTTATTTCATTAAAAAGTAGATTTGAATTTCATGGATGAGTATATTAAAGGGACACTAGATATGTCTGGTGTTCTCAGTTTTCCATGGCTAAAGTAAGTTACACCAAACTGCTGACTTCCCATCTTGAGTCACTGTTAATAGCCTAGCAGCAGCTGCCAAAGGTGAAATCAAGGTACCTGGAAGGAATATAAAAGCTTTTTCTCTGCTTTTTCCTGTAATTCCAGCCTCCTTTTAAGTGATAGGAATGTTTCAGGAGCACAAACAATGTCTTTCAAATGCATCATTATTTGAACAATGAGGTCCTTCTTTTCCATTTAGCTTTAATTTTATTATATGAAAATCTGGTATCATTTTTATTCCATGAAGAGGAAAATTAAGCATCCCTTCCTCCATCCAATGAAAACAATTCAATAAGGTGGCTACATCTCTGAATCTCTGTTTACCTCCTACCTCTTTTATCAGCTCCAGTTCCACAGGCGTTCTGGCATCAAATCTAATTTGAGTCTCAAATTAGGCAAACTTAGAGTTTGAGCCAGGTGTGCAAGTCTACGGTCCTATTGCAGGTTTCATATATGATCGCTGCTGCTAGTCTATTTGCTCATTGGTGTGCAACAGAATTATAGAGAGAACAAAGCTGCCACATTGTGGATCAAATTGCAAAGAAATGTATTGGTATTTTCTCTGATAACTAAGTCACAAAGTAAAAAGGGTGGGGGCATAGGCAGAGTAATAACTAGGGTAGCAGTATGGGGGTACGAGGTCATCTAGTCCATCTACCCTACCTCTGGGTTGTACTGCTATAAAACCATCCCAGAGAAATAAATTCTTTTCTTACAAAACTCATAAGAAAAGATCCCACAAACAAGATATGTAGTGTACAAAGGGAGATATAATGAAAAAAGCTCAATATCCAGAGATATAATACATTATATTATTATATATTATAATATATTGCATATATTACAATATATTATTAATTAAAATAGCATAATAAGTATATACAGTATATCATATATAATAATTATAATACGATATATTAATATTAAATTAATAACAATTAATAATATATGATGATTATATGAAGTGTATTGTTATATATTATTATATATAATTATTCTATATTGTATATTATATTTGACACACACACACACACACACACACACACATATATATATATATATATATACCAACTTTGCCACTAACTTGCTCTGTGATCCTGGGGACAAATCTTTTAACTTCCCTATGCCTCGTTTTCCTCATCTGCATAACATGGAGACTAGATATTCATTCCTCCTATTTCTAAAATCTTTTTCCAGAAGCTCCTTTTTAACCTATTTCAGTGTCTCGTGGTATACATTGCTAAGTTGACAAATTTAATTAAGAACTGGAGTGAACGCCATAAGGGAAATGGAGAAGCTTTTGTAGGAAGCGATCAATTGGAGTTTCCATATCAACTTGACCTCAAATCATGGGCAACATCAAAAGTTGAGTGTTCATTTAGGATAATGGCAACTTAATATGTGAAGTGGACATGCCCCAATGTGCATCCTGACCAACAGATTTCTTAGACAGGAGAAAGACATGAGCTTAACCCTAAAGTCATTTCACTTAGGGCTAATCAGTGAGGCAGGCGCAGGATCAAGTCCCTTGGGATGCTATGGATAATCAAAAGCTACTTTCATCTTTTTGAGCTCCTAAAAGTCAAATCCCAGTTAAGACAGAAGTGTGATGTTTGAAAACTAATAGACTTCCTGAACCTTCAGCATGAGATTGATGCCAGATTGTTTGCCAGTGTTTTGGGTCAGTTTTTGTCAAATATTAAGTTCTTATCCTAGTAGCTGCAGTTTTTTAGATTTATTGAACATTATGCTACTCTGTCTTGCTTCTGGGTCCTTTGTTCCTAATGTGTTCCATTGATCAAAAGCAGTAGCAAATTGTTCTGATTAACGATTTGTAGTATAGTTTGAGATCTAGTATTGCTAGGCTCTTCCTTCCCAGTTTTCCCATGATGTCCCATGAGATTCTAGATCCGTTCCTCCAAATGTATTTTATTATAATTTCCTTTTCAGTTGTTTTTCAGTCACATTTGACTCTTTGTGACCCCATTTGAGGTTGTCTTGGCTAAGATACTGGCTTTCCATTTCCTCCTAGAGCTCATTTTAAAGATGAGGAACTTAAACAAGGTTAAGTGACTTGCCCAGGGTCACACAACTAGTAAGTGTCTGTAGCCAGATTTGAACTCATGAAAATGAATCTTCCTGATGTCAGCCCTGCATGCTACCCACTGTGTCACCTAGCTATCCTATAGTTTCCTAGTTCTATAAAATGTAGTTTAGTTGATATGACACTGAATAAATAAATTAATTTTAGTATTATTTTTCATTTGTATCATATCAGCATAGGCCATGAACAATGAATATCTTTCCAACTATTTAGGTCTGTCTTTACTTCTATGAGGAGGTTTTTTTTCTATTTTTAAATTAATTTTTTAACATTTTTCACATTTTGAATTTCAAATTCTTTTTCTCTCCAGCCCTTTGCCTACTCATTGAGAAGCCAAGAAATATGATAATCATTATACATGCAAAATCATGTAAAACATATTTCCATATTAACTATGTTGGCAAAAAGAAGAAAAATAAAGAAAGTGAAAAAATGTATTTCAGTCTTCACTCAGAATTTATCAGTTTTCTCTCTGGTGGTGAATAGCATTTTTTTTATCATGAGTCCTTTGGAATTGTCATAAATCATTGAATCGATAAGAGTAGCTAAGTTTTTCACAGTTGAACATCATTACAATATTGCTGTTACTATGAATAATGTTCTCCTGGTTCTGCCTGCTCTCTCCACTTTTCACCAGTTCATATAAGTCTTTCCATGTATTTCTGAAACCATATAGTTATTTTTATATAGCTACTGTTTATGATATTAAATAAAAACCAATTTATTCTGCGTTTTAATGTTTATTTTAAAATAAATGAATGTTAGTTTTTGTGAATTACCCTTCATTTTGTATTTGAAGGTCTTTCTCCTGATCATATGCAGTGTTTGTTTCTGAATCAAAGTATTATATTTGACCACTATGCGTCATGGAGTTTGCAGCCTTGGTTATTTATTTTTCTGGAGGCAATCTATGACTTCTTTCGATTAGGATTTCATTTTCTATGTTCAAAAGTTCTGGAGAGTTCTCTTTTATTTCCTTCATTATGATATTAAGGTTTGTTTTTATTTTTGTCCTATGATTCTCTTCTGAGGACCTATGATCCCTAGGATATCTTTATTCAACCTGTCTTCAAGATGTATATGTTTTATTTTCTAATGTTATAGCCCACAGGCTGCTCCTTGTGTGTTTCTCTCTTTGGTTACAGTTGCTATCAATTAGTCAGCTACACTTAATTAAATTTCAGAAATGAGTATTTATTATGCTGCCATAATTAGCACAGAATGCCCCCTTCCTGCCAATGTCTGTGAGAAGTACTCTCTCACAAATACACATAGAGTCCCAGAGAAGTGGACTTAAGCTTAGAGAATACATGTTGCTACTGAAGAAGAACTCACAGCTATCTCAGCATTGCTGGATGTCTCTTCTTCTCCTTCTTAAGGTTCCCATGAAGTTCCCTTTAGATGTGGTCTAGCTTTTCTCATGGGTTCTTTATAGAGTCTTAATGTCTATACAGTCTATACAAAGACAAACTAGAAGTGTCTTTGGTTCCTGATGCAGACGTTGCATCAACTGTTTCAAGGATGACTTCTAAGACTAGGGCACTGATGAAAAATTCCAAATCTTCTGGCTCTCTGAAATTCACAGCATCATTCTCTGGTCAAGATGAGGATGGGCTGGAGAACTGGACCAAGATTGGCTTCTTGCAAAGAGGTACATCCCAGACCCCTCCCCAAGAATTCATCTCTCTTCCCTCCTTTCCAATTTTAACAGCCTCTTGCCACCCTTCTCCAGTCAGAGACACTTCCCCACAGCAACAATGAGTAATAATCCCCACGCTTCCTTCTCTCTTACAGGTTGTATAGATAGGAGCTATTGTAAGGTCTCTAGTGGAATAAAAAGAATTTGAAACCTCACATCTCATGGACTAATGTTTTCCCATTCTGAAGTCTATCCACTAAACTACAATAGTAAATAATTCCCCTTCTGACTCAGCTGAAATTATTTAAAATATTTCTCATTTTATTTTCATATTATGAATCATAAAGTTTATGTAAGGATCATTTCATGCTATTTACCATGGCTGATACTTATCCCGGGCACCAAAATTGCAAGTTATGGCTCTGAACAGATAAATAAAACACACATTATCATTTTTTTCATAACCCAACAGCTCAGAAACTTGACTCTAGGATAGTGTACATTTCTTAAATTATGAGGAATTAAGGAATCCTGGAGTGCTACTGTTTTCAAATCAAACTCCCCTAGCAATTAGCTAAGGCATCACTTGAGAAGCAGGAAACAATTTCTGGTCTGTCCTGCTTTCCAAAGTCAGAAACTACAAATTAAATTTCAAAGAGAAGATTTGATTTAGAAGAACAAGGAAGAAGAGGAAGGGGTCAGGAAAGATGACTCCCTACAGTTAGGAATGTTCGAACTTGGGAAATTCTGACACACTTCTGAAATCAATCTAAGATTTTTAATTTGAATAGCCAACATGCTTAGCTGGTGTCAGATAGCACTGTAATTATTTCATCCCAAGCTCTCAAAGGTATGCAAAGACATTTCCACATGTAAATTGTGAAGATAAATAGTAAGAGTTGGAGGGAAAGATTAGTAGTCCATTGTAAAAGTTTAGTTTTCAAACTTGTTGATGCTTTCTCCTCATTCTTTTGTGGATATATGAACTATTCAGTAGGAATTTTCAGTCTCATTGAAAAGTAAATCTATAACTCTGTATAGGAATGAGCACTTCATTGCAACCTATATCAATTTCAGCTTTCCTTGGTAGTTTCTCATCTGGAGGCCTCTGGGCTTCAAGAAACATTATAGGGCATTTTCACAGCTCTATCCATTATATGAAGAGAGGGCAAGTGAAAGCAAGACCTGCCACAGGGAACCTAGGTATCAATGTAGTCAAATAAATTAACCTTAGCTTTTCATTCTGTGAAAAGCCTTATGGGAGGTGTTGTTGAGAAATAAAATGTAAAGATGTCTCAGTCTTTACTTTCATAGACTTTCAAGGTTGCCTCTAGAATACAATCAAAATCTTGATGGCAAGCAAAAAAAAAATGGAATTCACTGTTTAGTCTACATAGCATCAAACATTTATGTATTTAGACACACCCAGATGCTTGACTGATTTTTTCCACTTTTAATCCATATGTTCTGTGTCATGGAGGCAGAGCCTAGATATAATATAAGAGATAGGAATGGGATACAAGCACAAGAAAATACCAGAATATGACATAATTAATATAATATATAACAAAAATAACAATTATAAAAATTTTATATATTTTGTATATATATACATATATATGTACACATATATATGTATATACCTGTGTGTATATGTGTGTATGTGTGTGTGTGTGTGTGTGTGTGTATATATATATATATATATATATATATATAAACAAGAAAATACAATCTTTAGAATTTGGAAAGAACCTCAGAGTTTGTTGTTAATATAGTCCAATCCTTGACTAAGAAAGAAGATAGGAAAGCAATACTTCGATGGATCCATGGTATCTTCAATATAGGTACGCCCATCAGTGATGTAAATTGTCACCAACCCAGGTATCTCTTCCTCTATGACTCTTCTCTACATTCTCCCATAAATCTTCTAGTATTGGTCTGTCAAATGTGCTGGGGGATAATGAGATGGCAGAATGGTTTTCCTCTAGAGCTTTGACATTAGTGAATGTCAGTGCTGCACACAGATTCTAAAATTCCCCCGAGGAGTCATTGTACAAGCTCTAGTTGAAGCCACAAAATAATGGGGAACTTAGTAATTCCTAGGTTTGGAAAGTCCTGATGAGGTCACTAAAGCAGGATAGATGCAGTACTCTTGCTGGTAATGAGAGAAGCTGAAAGTCTGTTGTGTAAGTAATAACTTTTTTAAGTTTAGCCTTGAATAAGCCAATTCAATTTTATAGCAGCTCTGATTATTGGAAAGTTTGTCTTTATATCAAGTTTTCAAAGTCTGACTCTGCAATGTCACCCCTGCCTCCTAGCTTAATCTGCCAAGGTTAAGCAGAACCAGACTAATTTCCCTTCCATATGATATCTCTTAAAATAATTGAAGGTAATTTAGTCAGTATCCCATCCCTTTCCAAGCATCTAGATGGCACACTGGGCTTGGAGTCACGAAGACTCATCTCCGTGAGTTTAAATCCAGCCTCAGACATGTATTAGCTGTGTGACTCTGGGTAAGTCACTTTACCCTGTTTGCCTAATTTCCTCATCTGTAAAATGAGCTGGAGAAGGAAATAGCAAACCCCTCCAGTACCTCTGCCAAGAAAACCCCAAAAGGTGTCACAAAGAGTTGGACATGACTAAAAAATGATTAAACAACAACAGTCCCATCTTACGCACTTGCCAAGTATGTGACCCCATAAAAAATTACTTTTCTCTCTTAGTCAGTTTCACCTCCCTCACAGGATCATTGGGAGGTTAAAGGAAATCAAATATATAAAGTAGTTTGCAAATCTCAAAATTCCATGTGAATGTTGGTTGTGAATATTAATATTTCTTCACTAAATGTTTTTCCCTTCTTCAGGCTACATATACTAGCTCCTTCAACCTGTCTAATGTAGGTATATATACGGATACATGTATATGTGGTCTATAAGTATATGTCATACATGTACTTGTATGTATAAGGCATACGTTTGTTGCAGCACACTTGTCATGTGCATGTATATCGTAGGTGTGTATGTGCACATATCTGAATGCATACGCGTAAGCATGCAGGTGAATTGTATATATATATGTATGACTATATTTGGCATAGTTTTACCTCCCCCCATTCTCCTCCACTTCCCCCAGTTTGTCAATGCCCTTCCTAAATTTTCCAAATTGAATAAAATAGTCCAGGTGTGGTTTAACTGGGGAGACTGCAGTGGTATTTTCTGTTTCCTCCTCCTAGTCACTGGACCTCTATTAACACTCACTAAGACAGTCTTTTTTTTCCATCAGGCTGCCCTGTTCGAAGGGGAGTCTCATAACAATCTTGGCAATTCACTAAAACCCTTTGTCACATGCATCATTGTCTAGCCCTATCCACCTTATCCAATACTTCAGCAGTTGAGTCTTTCATCACAAACATAGTTGTCCCATTGCTTCAAGCTGCCGAGATGCTTTGGGGATCCTTGTTCTGACTTCCAGTGTATTAACTCCCTTCGCGCTTCTTTAGCATTAGCTCCAGTTTTGAGAAGCATGCCATCATCGATCTTCCTCCAAATCGCTGATGAAAAATGTTGAACGTCCAAATACCTAACAAAGTTGATACAAAAATTAGGTCAATTTAAGAATGACTCTAATCAAAAAGTATGATGGCCATAACTAGACTAGAACGTAGTTTACAATTTATGGAGAAATCTTCAAACAAACGATTGGACATGGGTTGAGTTGGGGTGGGGGAAAGCATGCATCTGAGAATGTATCATCTGATGGGCTGTTCCATAGTGGACATCTCTGATGCAATCAAAAGCTCTTTGCAAATGTTTAAGCTTTTACTGAATGGAACCTAATAATCACAGGACCTTTTTTTCCTTAAGAGAATTCCTCCAGCATCCATGAATGGCTAGTCCCTTATCACGTGCTGGACTTTGAGTATGCACCTGCTGATGCCAAGGGAAACCTTCCTCTCTTTTCAGATTTCCTCAACCTCAGTTGCAGAGCACATCTGATTCCCAGAATAATGTCAAGCTGTAGCGAAGTCTGCCAGTAAACTCATGTACGCTGATGTTAACATCAGGTTTGTATTAAACATTTACATTAAGGAACCACACTGGAAGATTAAATTGTTTGCATACGTCCTGGAGACAGAGTAAATGGCTCCACTTCCCCGCCCTGACAATTGCAAGGAGAAGTCACTGAATAATAAATCAGACACTTACGAATAATAAATCAGATACTCACAAATCAGAAGGGCCCTGGGAGTCCATCTCAAGGCCTTCATTTACACTCTAAACTCTCTGGCAACATTATACAGCCCCAGTTTGCTGTGAGTGATAGTCTGTGCAGCTGCTGGGTCAGCCATCAGCTATGCTGCCATCCACCACAGAGACACAGAACAATTTATGACACCGATTAAAATGATTTGCACCAATGGAAGGGGCCTTCCTCCAAATACACACCAGCACTTATGGGTCTTTCCAGCACTGCCTCTTATGGCACCCAGAAAATTATTTACTTTTTCATTAATCTGATGCCAAATAGGGCCTACAAGAACTGGAGATCGGAAGTTTTGCTTTGTTTTTCCTAGAGTATAACAAATATTCTGATTTTCCTTCTGCAACATTTGCTCCCTGCAGCTTCATTGCTCTGCAGGAGACCAGGTTTGGGGATGGGGAGGAAAGTAGAGGTGAACTGGTGCCAACTTTCAACTCTGCAAAATATTGTTGCCATCTGCTTTGAAACCTGTACAAGGCCCAGGAATGCAAGTGAGCTACCAGGGGAACTCTGGTGTTTGCACTCTCTTCGTTTGCCAGCTTTCCCCACTCCTATTACGCACTGGAGTCTAGGGCCACTCTTGCAAGTGAATGGCCTGCAGAACAAATGTTTTGGGGAAAAAAAACAACACTGCGGCTCCAAATGAAATGGTTCTAGAAGAGGGATGCTGTTTAAGCAGATGATTCATTAAGTCTGGTCTGAGTGTCAGATGTTCAAGCATTCGATGCTATTGCCTCCAATTTAAATCATTTTTAAAGAAGTGCTGGAAAAGGTGCTGAAAGGTTCCTCACTCTGTTCTCGCTTCAGAAAAACACAGCCTGCTTGTGCACTGTGGTAAAACTTTGCATTTTGGCTAGACACCCCGCACAAGGCTATGCTGAAACTTTTTGGGTTTTTTTTTTTTTGTAAAAATGTGAACGGGTGAGGCAGGCAGAAAGAATGGTGTTTCCTCCGGCCAAAGCTTACCACCACCACTAACACCCTAGTGTGTGGAATAAGGGAAGAGTGGCCTGTGGAAATAGTCTCCTCAGAGAAGGAAAAGTAATGCCCACCATTCTCTTCCCACACTGCCATGAAATGATTTCCCCACTTTAGGCTCAGATGGTGCTTGCCTCGCTGACAAGAGCTATTGTCTTGAAGGGTTCCTTTCAGACCCTGCTAGAAGAAGAATTGCAGAGCATGGTTTATCATCACCTATTACCAGAAAGACTAATGCAGCTGCCTTGCCTCTACTGCTGTCAGCATCCTGGGACCTCCCATGGGCTCCATCAGCCAATAAGGGCTCTCTAAGCTCCAGAACACCTACCACAAAGGGGGGTAATTACTTTTCCTCAGTTTCTTCATCTATAAAATTAAGGGGACTACTGCTAGATCTGTTCCCTGAAGATGTCATTACAAGGCCTTTTCCTCAAAGAGATCAAAGAAAGAGGAAAAGGACCCACTGCTATAGAAATAATAGTAAGAACCCTTCTTATAGTAGCCAATAACTGGAAATGGAGGGAGTGTCCAGCAACTGGGGAATGAATGGCTGAACCAATGATGGTGTATAAATGTCATTAAATCCTATCATATTTCATTCCCTGATGAAAGGAATGGCTGTAGAGAAATCTTGGAAGACATGTATAAATTGGTGCAGAGAAAAGTGAGCAGAACCTGGAAAACATTTTTTTTCTTTTTTTTTAAATTTATTTAATACATTTAGTTTTCAGCATTGATTTTGAATTACAAATTTTTTCCCCATTTCAGCCCTCCCCCCACTCCAAGATGGCATATATTCTGGTTGCCCCATTCCCCAGTCAGCCCTCCAATCTGTCACCCCACTCCACTCCCATCCCCCTTTCCCTTCTTCTCTTGTAGGGCAAAATAAATTTCTACACCCCATTGCCTGTGTATCTTATTTTCTAGTTGCATGAAAAATTTTTTTTTGTTGTTGTTGTTTTTGAATGTCTGTTTTTAAAACTTAGAGTTCCAAATTCTCTCCCCTCTTCTCTCCCCACCCACCCTCCCTAAGAAGGCAAGCAATTCAACATAGGCCACATGCGTATCATTATGTAAAACCCTTCCACAATACTCATGTTGTGAAAGATTAACTATGTTTTGCTCCTTCCTAACCTATCCCCCTTTATTGAATTTTCTCCCTTGACCCTGTCCCTTTTCAAAAGTGTATGTTTTTGATTACCTCCTTCCCCCACCCCCCATCTGCCCTCCCTTCTATCATCCCCCCTTTTTTATCTTCTTCCTCCTTCTTTCCTGTGGGGTAAGATATCCAATTGAGTGTGTATGGTATTCCCTCCTCAGGTCATATCCAATGAGAGCAAGATTTACCTATTCGCCCTCACCTGCCTCCCCTTCCCTTCCTACCAAACCACTTTTTCTTGCCACTTTTATGCGAGATAATTTACCCCATTCTATCTCTCCCTTTCTCCCTCTCTCAATATATTCCTCTCTTATCCCTTAGATTGATTTTACTTTTTTAAATATCATCCCTTCATATTCACCTCACCCTGTGCCCTTTGTGTGTGTGTATATATATATATATATATATATATATATATATATATATATACCTACATATATATAAAATATATATATACCTACATATATACATACAAAGACACACACATATGTATATATATATGTATACACACACACACACACACACACACACACACACACACACACACACACACACACACATATATATATATATATATATATATATATATATGCATATTCCTTTCAGCTACTATGATATTGAGGTCTCATGAATCATACACATCATCTTTCTATGTAGGAATGTAAACAAAACAGTTCAACTTTAGTCAGTCCCTTATGATTTCTCTTTCTTGTTTACCTTTTCATGCTTCTCTTGATTCTTGTGTTTGAAAGTCAAATTTTCTATTCAGCTCTGGTCTTTTCACTGAGAAAGCTTGAAAGTCCTCTATTTTGTTGAAAATCCATATTTTGCCTTGGATCATGATACTCAGTTTTGGTGGGTAGGTGATTCTTGGTTTTAATCCTAGCTCCGTTGACCTCCGGAATATTGTATTCCAAGCCCTTCAGTCCCTTAATGTGGAAGCTGCCAGATCCTGTGTTATCCTGATTGTGTTTCCACAATATTCAAATTGTTTCTTTCTGGCTGCTTGCAGTGTTTTCTCCTTGATCTGGGTGCTCTGGAATTTGACGACAATGTTCCTAGTAGTTTTCTTTTTGGGGTGTATTTGAGGAGGCGATTGATGGATTCTTTCAATTTCCATTTTACCCTCTGTCTCTAGAATATCAGGGCAGTTCCCCTTCATAATTTCTTGAAAGAACATATCTAGGCTCTTTTTTTGATAATGGTTTTCAGGTAGTCCAATAATTTTTAAATTATGTCTCCTGGATCTATTTCCTAGGTCAGTGGTCTTTCCATTGAGATATTTGACATTGTCTTCCATTTTTTCATTCCTTTGGTTCTGTTTTATAATATCTTGATTTCTCATCAACTCACTAGCTTCCACTTGCTCCAATTTAATTTTTAAGGTAGTGTTTTCTTCAGTGGTCTTTTGCACCTCCTTTTCCAATTGGCTAATTCTGCCTTTCAAGGCATTCTTCTCCTCATTGGCTTTTTGGACTTAGTCTATTTTTTAAAGTGTTGTTTTCTTCAATATTGTTTTCAGTATTTTTTGGGGTCTCCTTTAGCAAGCCATTGACTTGTTTTTCATGGTTTTCTTGCATCATTCTCATTTCTCATCCCAATTTTTCCTCTACTTCCCTAACTTGCTTTTCCAAATCCTTTTTGAGCTCTTCCATGGCCTGGGACCAGTCCATGTTTTTCTTGGAGGCTTTTGGTGTAGGCTCTTGCACTTTGTTGACTTCTTCAGGCCATATGTTTTGGTCTTCTTTGTCACCAAAGAAAGATTCCAAAGTCTGAGACTGAATCTGGGTGTGTTTTCCCTGCCTGGCCATGTTCCCAGCCAACTTACTTGACCCTTGAGTTTTTCGTCGGGTTATGACTGCTTGTAGAGCAGAGTACTTTGTTCCATGCTTGAGGGTATGTGCCATTGATTTCAGAGCTATTTCTATATAGCCCGCTCTGCCACCCCAGCACTCCTCCTTCCTCAAGAACCACCAATCCGGACCTGACAGAAATCTTCAGCTACTGCTCTGATCCGCCACTTAATTCCTCCCACCATGTGGGCCTGGGGCCGGAAGTAACTGCAGCTGTAGTTCTTTAGCTGCACCTCCCCCGCTGCCCCTGGGGCGGTAGCTAAACCGGGCGAACTCTGTCCCCCACAGCTTTTCCCACTAACCTTCTCTGTTGTCTTTGGTGTTTGTGGGTTGGAAAGTCTGGTAACTGCTACAGCTCACTGATTCATGGTGCTAGAGCCTGTTCTGCCCGGCTCCTGGTCTGGCTGGTCCTGCTGCCTCCCACACTGAGCTCCGCTCCCCTCCACTCATCTAGTGATCATCCAGGCTGTCCTGGGCTGGATCCCTGCTTCTCTATGCTATTTTGTAGGTTCTGCAGTTCTAGAATTTGTTCAGAGCCATTTTTATAGGTTTTTGGAAGGATGTCGTGGGGAGCTCACGCAAGTCCCTGCTTTCCAGCCACCATCCTGGAAAACAATTTATGCAGCAACAACCACATTATAAAAACAAACAATATTGATTGACTTAAGAATGCTGATTAAGGCAACAACTAATTATGATTATAGAAGGTTGATAATGAAGCATTTTACCTAGGTTCTGATGGGCTCAAAATGCAGAATGAGATACATTTTTCAATATGATTTATGCAATAATTTTTTTCTAATCATGAATATTTGGTACAAAGGTTTTGCTTTTCTTTTTATTCTTCAGTATGAGAGTGGAAGAGGGAGAAAATTTTTTTCTCAGTTGAAAGATAATCAATTTGTTAAGAACCTGCTACATGTTTAAGTGACTCTGATGAACATAATAACCAACCACAATTCCCAAGGACTCATGATGTAACATGCTATCTACCTCCAGATAGAGAACTGATAGACTCAGAGTACAAATTGAAGAATATTTTCCTCTGTTTCTTTCTTTTCTTTGTTTTTTGTTTGTTTGTTCTTTGGTTCATGGCTAATGTGGAAATTTTTTTGTTATACATATTTATGAGTTTCATTTTTCTTGACTTCTCAATGGATGGGCAAGAGAGGGAGAGAATTTGGAAATGAAAATAAAATAAAATTGAATTAAAAAAGAAAGTGAGGATGATATAAAACAAAAGATATCAATAGAAATGGTTTGAAAATTCTATCATCTCAAAAAAAAGAACCTGCTATGTGCCAAGCAAGACACCTACTACGTATGCTAAGTGTTGGGGCTACAAAAAAAAGGCAAACAAGGATACAAAAGGTGGATGGTCCCTTCCTTAAGGAGCTCATAGTCTAATGTGAAGACAGCAAGCAAATACTTACAAAATAAAAATGAGGGGAATGGATTCAATGACCTCCAAGGTACCTTCCAGTTCTAAATCTATGAGCATATGATTACTTCTCAGACACAGAGGGAGACCTAAAGTTCAGGAAAGACTGTGGGCCTAGAAGGGTTAGAAATCAGGGCAGCAGCCAGCTCTTTCTTTTGTCCCATAGAAATAGAGAACAGGCCCTAGAAAAGCACAAAATGAGTACTACTCTGAAGCACATGCCCAAAGAACTGAGACTGCATCTCCTTTGGTTACTGGTGCTCAAGGCTACCAGAATCAGGCTGTTTTGGGAGATAGTTGAAAGACTAAGATATTTGGATTTCCAACATTTTGTTGTGAATGAATGTTTGACACTCAAAGCCTTTCATAACCTAGCCTTCTCCTACCTTTCCAGTCTTCTTACACTTTACTCCCCAAAATGTACTCTTTAATCCAGAGACACTGGCCTTCTGGCTGTTTCACAAACAAGACAATTCATGTCTTGGCTCCAGGCATTTTCTCTTGCTGTCCCCCATGTCAGGAGCTTCCTGTTTCACTTTACCTGCTGACCTCCCTAGCGAACTTTAAGTACCAACTAAAATCCCTTCTTTTACGGAAAGCTTTTCCCTATAGTACCTTCCCTCTGCTTCACTGAGCCTCCTTTATCCATGACACTCCTCAGTGCCTCCAGAATAACAGTGACAGTGAGAGAATCTAAAAATCCCATTGCCTTTTAAAGATACAGTAACAGTATCCATAAGCTTTGTGAGAGAAGTTATTGAAACTAATATTCCATCATTCTTCAGCATTTGGCATCGTGGATCATCATCTTCTTCTCAATAATATTTTCTTCATTAAATTCTACAAAATGAGACTTTTCTGGTTCTCCCTCTACCTCTTCAATTGCTCCTTCTCTGTCTCTTTCACTGGCTAGCTTTCTTTCTGCTTCTTATCTTTAGATGTAATCCCAATGCATTTCTGGACCTCTAGTGTGTTCTACCTCAATGATCTCATCTATTCAATTGCATTTAATTTATCAAATATTTATTACAGACTTATGGGCAAAGTACTGCTCTAGGAATTGGAAATAAAAGATAAAAGAAAAGGACTCTTTGCCTTCAAAAAACTTATCAAGTAGGGAAATAGAGTAAGTGCACAAATAAATAAATAAAAATCTACATGCAAAGTAAAACCCAGTGATTTCAAGAGATTGAATGGCAACAACAGAGGCAGAGGAGTGTCATGTAGCAGGTGGCATCTGAGCTGTACTTTGAAGGAAAGTGGGGATTCTCTCAGGCAGAGATGAGGAAGGATTAATTGCATTTTGGACTTGGAGGATCACTTGTACAAAGACACAGAGGGAGAGCATGGAATATGATATTCAGGAAATAGAGATTATGTGATGCACAGTTAAGTAATATAAGACTGGTAAAGTAGGAAGGAGTCAGATTGTTCAAGGCTTTGACTCTAGGCTGAGGGTTTTATATTCTATCCTTGAATCAATAGGAAGCCATTGGAAATTTCTGAGTAGGGGATTACATGCTCAGGTGTGTGTTACAGGAATGTCAAATTGTCAGTTGGGTGGAGGATAGATTAAAATGGAAAACACTAAAGACAGAGGGACCAATTAGGAAGCTATTTCAAAATTCTAGACAAAAGGAAATGAAGACTTCAATAATGGTAGAGGCTGTCTGAGTGAACAGAAGATGGATAAGAGATGCTGTTGATGTAGGAGTGACAAGATCTTGAAGCTGATTTCCTATGGATGTCAAGGGTGGGGAAAGAATCCAGGATGATTGCAAGGTAAAACAGTGGTTCCATGAACAGAATTAGGGAACTTTGGAAGAGGGATAAGAATAGTGGAAAATCCTATTACTGCAGCCTTCCCTTCTATACAAATGCCTGCAAACCATCTGTGAGAAGTTTCTACTATCTCAATCATCAGACTAGCAATTCCAATTGCTGTCTGGGTAGCTCAATTAGATATCCTGCTAGCTCCTCAGCTTCAAAATGTTTGGAACTCAGCATTTTCTCCAAGATGGCTCTTCCTCCTTATTTTCCTATCAGAATGAATGACATCATTATTTTCCCATTTACTCATGCTCAAAAACTTGCAGTCATTTCTGAATCTTTCTTTTCCTTCATCCCCCAACATCCTAAGCCCTGTCCATTCTCCTTCTGTGATGTTACGCCCATCTTCCTCCTTACCTTTGCCGTTGCCACCATTCTTTCCTAGATGACTGCAAAAGACTGATCTATAATAATTTCCTCAGCTTTAGTCTTAATATTATCCCATCTAATCTTGACATAAGTGCCAAAGTAGTTTTACCAATACAAAAGTCTGATCATATTACCTCTCTGACTTAAACATTAAATGATTCCCTATTGGCTTCTAAATAAAGTCACAGAATGTTAGCACTAGAAAGGACTTTATAATTACAAAACCAATAAGTATCAGATCCAATACTCACATTGAGACCTTCTTATTCCAAGTTTAATATTTTTTTCAAGTTCAATTATTTTTTGTTAGAGTAATTAATGTTCTCCCCAATCCAGCACCAATGTATCTTTTCAATTTGTTGTTTCATTTATCACCAGGCTGCATTCTAGATGTCTCTACCATGCCCCCAAAACATTTCTCTTCTGGAAGATCACTTCAGCCCTAGAATTCATGCATCAGAATTCCTCTCTAATAAGATGGTTCTTTTAGAACCTCCATTTAAGGAAGGAGACAAGAAGATTCACCTTACTCCCCATCTCTCTCTCTCTTTCATCTATTTTTAATGTATCATCTTCCCCCATTAGAATGTAAGTTCTGGGGGGGGGGGTGGAGCCAAGATGGCAGCTGGAAAGCAGGCACTAGCTTGAGCTCCCCTCCAAGTCCCTCCAAAAACCTATAAAAAATGGCTCTGAACCAATTCTAGAACTGCAGAACCCACAAAACAGCAGAGGGAAGCAGGGCTCCAGCCCAGGACAGTCTGCATGGTCTCTGGGTGAGGTCTATCCCACACAGAGCTGGAAGCTGGGAGCTGGGAGCTGGAAGCTGGGAGTGGAGCAGAATAGAGCCCAGCATGAGCGGCACGGACCAACCAGACCAGGAGCCAGTCGGAGCGGGCCCTAGCGCCCTGAATCAGTGAGCTGCGGCAGTTACCAGACTTCTCAACCCACAAACACCAAAGACAGTGGAGAAGGTTAGTGGGAAAAGCTGCGGGAGTGGAAGGAGTTCGAGGTTGGGCCACCGGCCCTGGGGCAGTGGAGGTGGGGCAGCTACAGATGCAGTTGCTTCCAGCCCCAGGCCCACATGGTGGGAGGAATTAAGTGGCAGATCAGAGAAGGAGTGCACAGCCTGCTGAAGATCTAAGCCCAGTCCGGGTTGGGGTTTCTTGGGGAAGGAGGAGTGCTGGTGTGGCAGAGCTGGCACATCTTCCCACAAACGTGGAACATAGAACTCTTTAGTCTACAAGCAGTCATAACCCAACGAAAAACTCAAGGGTCAAGTTAGTTGGTTGGGAATATGGCCAGGCAGCGAAAACACACCCAGATTCAGTCTCAGACTTTGGATTCTTTCTTTGGTGACAAAGAAGACCAAAACATACAACCAGAAGAAGTCAACAAAGTGCAAGAGCCTACACCAAAAGCCTCCAAGAAAGACATGAACTGGTCCCAGTCCATGGAAGAGCTCAAAAAGGATTTGGAAAAGCAAGTTAGAGAAGTAGAGGAAAAATTGGGAAGAGAAATGAGAAGGATGTGAGAAAACCATGAAAAACAAGTCAACGACTTGCTAAAGGAGACCCAAAAAAAAATACACTGAAGAAAACAACACCTTAAAAAATAGACTAAGTCAAATGTCGAAAGAGCTCCAAAAAGCCAATGAGGGGAAGAATGCCTTGAAAGGCAGAATTAGCCAAATGTAAAAGGAGGTCCAACAGACCACTAAAAAAATACTACCTTAAAAATTATATTGGAGCAAGTGGAAGCTAGTGACTTGATGAGAAATCAAGATATTATAAAACAGAACTAAAGGAATGAAAAAATGGAAGACAATGTGAAATATCTCATTGGAAAAACCACTGACCTGGAAAATAGGTCCAGGAGAGATAATTTAAAAATTATTGGACTACCTGAAAGGCATGATCAAAAAAAGAGCTTAGATATCATCTTTCAAGAAATTATCAAGGAGAACTGCCCTGATATTCTAGAGCCACAGGGCAAAATAGAAATTGAAAGAATCCACTGATCACCTCCTCAAATAGATCCCAAAAAGAAATCTCCTAGGAATATTGTCACCAAATTCCAGAGCTCCCAGATCAAGGAGAAAACATTGCAAGCAGCCAGAAAGAAACAATTTGAGTATTGTGGAAACACAATTGGAATAACCCAAGATCTGGCAGCTTCTACACTAAGAGGTTGAAGGGCTTGGAATATGATATTCCAGAGGTCCATGGAGCTAGGATTAAAACCTAGAATCACCTACCCAGCAAAACTGAGTATCATGCTCCAAGGCAAAATATGGACTTTCAATAAAATAGAGGATTTTCAAGCTTTCTCAGTGAAAAGACCAGAGCTGAATAGAAAATTTGACTTTCAAACACAAGAATCAAGAGAAGCATGAAAAGGTAATCAAGAAAAAGAACAAGAAAAAGAAATTGCAAGGGACTTACTAAAGTTGAACTGTTTTGTTTACATTCCTACATGGAAAGATGACATGTATGATTCATGAGACCTCAGTATTAGGGTAGCTGAAGGGAATATGCATATATATGTTTATGTATGTATGTATATATATATATATATATATATATATATATATATATAGAGAGAGAGAGAGAGAGAGAGAGAGAGAGAGAGAGAGAGAGAGGACACAGGGTGCATTGAAGATGAAGGGAAGATATCTAAAAAAAATAAAATCAAATTAAGGGATGAGAGAGGAATATATTGAGAGAGGGAGATAGGGAGAGATAGAATGGGGTGGATTATCTCGCATAAAGGTGGCAAGAGGAAGCAGTTCTGTGGGAGGAGGGGAGAGGGCAGGTGAGGAGGGAATGAGTGAATCTTGCTCTCATCAAATTTGGCCTGAGGAGGGAATAGCATACATACTAAATTGGGTATCTTACCCCACAGGAAAGAAGAGGGAAGAAGATAAAAAAGGGGGGGATGATGGAGGTGAGGGCAGATGGGGGTGGAGGTAATCAAAAACAAACACTTTGGAAAGGGGACAGGGTCAAGGGAGAAAATTCAATAAAGGGGGATAGGTTGGGAAGGAGCAAAATATAGTTAGTCTTATACAACATGAGTATTGTGGAAGGGTTATACATAATGATACACATGTGGCCTAGGTTGAATTGCTTGACTTCTTAGGGAGGGTGGGCGGGAAGGGAAGAGGGGAGAGAATTTGGAACTCAACGTTTTAAAAACAGAAGTCCAAAAACAAAAAAAAAGTTATTGCATGCAACTAGAAAATAAGATATACAGGCAATGGGGCATAGAAATTTATCTTGCCCTACGAGAAAGGAAGGGAAAAGGGGATGGGAGGGGAGTGGGATGACAGAAGGGAGGGCTGACTGGGGAACAGGATAAGCAGAATATGGGCCATCTTGGAGTGGGGGGGAGGGTAGAAATGGGGAGAAAATTTGTAATTCAAACTCTTGTGAAAATCAATGCTGAAAACTAAATATGTTAAATAAATAAATTAAAAATAAAAAAATTTGCTAACAACAACAACAAAAAAAGAATGTAAGCTCTGAATTTTCGCAGGACTTTGTATCTGTCCTTTGTATTTATCATTCTATATTGTATAAAATGTAATTGTATACGTCTCTTCTACCCCACTAGATCACAAGCTCATCAGCAGAAAAGATCCTTAACCAATGATCTGTCATCATTTCTTAGAGCACAGTAGTATTCTGTCACAAAAGTATACCACAACTTGTTCAGCTATTCCCCTCTTGTAGGGCATCCCTTAAATTTCCAATCCTTTGTGATCACAAAAAGAGTTCCTTTAAAGATATTTGTACATATAGGTACTTTCTATTTTTCTTTTGTCTTTTGGAGTATAGACCTAGTTGTCATACTGCTAGGTCAAAGGGTATGCTTAGTTTTATAGCCTCTTGGCCATAGTTCCACATTGCTCTCTGGAACATTTGGATCAGGTGACAACTTCACTAATAGTACATTAGTGTTCCTATTTTTTTCCAAACCCTTTCCAACATTTGTCATTTTCCTTTTCTAACATATTAGCCAATGTGATAGGTGTTAGGTAGTACCTTAGAATTGTTTTAATTTGAATTTCTCTAATACCTAGTGCTTTAGAGCATTTCTTTTTCTTATGACTATAGATAGCCTTGATTTCGTCTTCTGAAAATTGCCTGTTCATATTCTTTAACCATTTATCAGTTGGGAAATGACTCATATTCTTATAAATTTGATTCAGTTCCCTATATATTTGAAAAATGAGCAAGAGAAACTTGCTGTAAATTTTTCCCCAGTTTCTTGACTTTCTTCTAATCTTGGCTGCATTAGTTTTGTTGGTGCAGAAACTTTTACATTTGATATAATTAAAAGTATCCATTTTACTTCTTACAATGTTCTTTTCTTCCCTTATGTATAAATCTGACAGATAAAATATTCATGCTCCCCTAATTTACTCATGATATTACCTTTACATCTAAATTCATTTTGACATTATCTGGATATATAGAATGAGATGTCAGTCATAGAGTAGTTTCTGCCAACCTGCTTTCCAGTTTTTGCAGCAATTTTTGTCAAAAATTGCTTGTCCCAAAAGCTTGGACCTTTGTTTCTCAAACACTAGATGAATATGTGTATTTACTACTATGTCTTATGTACCTAATCTCTGCCACTGATCCATCACTCTATTTCTTAGCCAGTACCTGATTGTTTTGAGGATTACCACTTTGTAATACAGTTTGGGATCTGGTACTACTAAACTACATTCCTTCACATCATTTTTCGTTGATTCCTTTGATATTCTTGACCTTTCATTCTTCTATATGAATTTTATTATTATTTTTTCTAGATTGATAATTTTTTTTGGTAATTTGACTGGTATGGCACTGATAAGTAGATTAATTTAGGTAGAATTGTCGTTTTTATATTGGCTTGACCTACCCATGAGCAACTGGCATTTTTCCAATTGTTTAGATCTGACTTTGCATGAAAAAATGTTTTATAATTCTGTTCACAAAGTCCCTGGGTTTTTCTTGGAAGGTAGATACCCAAGTATTTTATATGGTCTACAGTTATTTTAAGTGGAATTTCTCTTTCTATTTCTTCCTTCTGGATTGTGTTTGATAATATATAAAATGCTGATAATTTATGTGGGTTTACAAAATAAACTTCAACTTTGCTGAAATTGTTATTTCAACTAGTTGTTAAGTTGATTCCCTAGGATTCTGTAAGTACATCATTGTATCCAACCTATATTCTTAAAGAGCTAAGATACTGAGAACGGAAATGACTTTTCACTAGGTGCACATAATCAGCATGTGATGGAGGCAGGACTTAAACCTTAGATCTTCCTTGCTCAAAGACCAGCTCTCTGTTCATTGAACCGCACTTCTTCTCATGCACTGGAGATACAAAAAGAAAAGGGAAAAAGTAGTTGCCCTCAAAAAGCCTATACTCAGCTGGTATACTTTAGAGAAATTATTATTTTACTATTATATAACCAATTATTAATTTGGGATCCATTTTTTTCTCCTTTATTTTCTCATTTCAGGTCTAGCCCCAACTGGGAGACTTTACTTTTGTTTAGAGTATAAATAGAATCCAGTCTAAGCAACTTCTTATCCTGGGGAGATGGGCCCCTGTCCTTGTACCCCTTCATTAGAATTTAGGGTGACTCAGCTCATAAAAGAGGAAACCAACCAGAGTCATCTAGATGGAGATAGATTACCCTGTCCAGATTACTGAGGTGCCTGAATCTCATGATCAAGCCACATTCTCAGCAGGAGGAGCTGAAGACTTCTAGCCCACCTCCTCATTAATTGTCCACCAATCAAGGTTGATTTTCAGTTGTCAAGGACATTCCTTTTTACAAAGGTAAAGCATTCAGTGTCTCAATGGGCTTGTATTTGGTTATGGAGAAAAACTACTGATCATCAGTTTATTGAATATTTGCTAGTCTAATTAATAAATTAATTATTAATTACCCAGAAACTCTGTCTCTGGGGGAGTTTTCATTCTTCACAGCTCCTATACACAAATATGTAAATAGAGAATCATGAATAACTGAATACATAAAGAAAGGTCCAGTCATAAAGATAGTTGGACACGAGCTAAATCTTGAAGGGACCTAGAGATCCTGAAAGGTGGAGGAGGAAAAGCATTCCAGTGATGAGAAAAGGAAAAGAAGCCTGTAAAAAAAAAAGGCAAGGAGTGAAATATGGAGAATCATGTACTAGAAACAGCATTTATGCAAATTTGATTAGAATGTAATATATGTGAGCTAGAATCATATCATAAAGGGATTTAAATATCAAGAAGAGGTGTTTGTGTTTTATCCTAGAAGCAACAGGGAGCCACTGAAGCTTCTTGATCAGGACTATGAAACAGTCAGATCTGTACTCTAGGAATGTTGTTGTTTATCCTTCATTCTCAAAGACAACCATGACATCTAGGAGGTGATGCCATGACATGCAAGTGAATTTGTTTTAAGCGAGGGATTCAAGTGAAGGACAGCTGTGCAAAGTAGCTGTGTGAAAGGTGGATTAGAGAAGAGTGTGATAAGTGCTAGGGAGAGCAATATCATGGAGATTTTATAAATGGCAATCTCCCTTCATATATTTAAACCATCCTTCCATTTCCAAGAATTCAATTACCACATATTTTTTCAGTAATAGTCATATTGTGTGAAGGGAGGTACATTTGAATGCATGAATAACTAAGGCTATGCTTTCTAGATAGTCACTTCCTGTGTTATTGTTTGACCATAAGCAGCGATAACAATTTCCAGATATATATTGACATGTTCATGTCTCTGTATGTCTAGACACATGTGAATGTGCCCACGAATGTATCCATATATGAATATAAGACTGTGTATGGAAAGATAAGTTTAGCAATTATGCGATTTGGTAGGGAGGGTGAGGTTTTTTTTTTCTTCTGCTTAGCCAGTGAATTACTAATCTCCTGATTGGAACCAGATTTGAGTGAATTAGGAGCTGAAATTGGAACAGCCACTGCTGTGTGCAGGATGTAAAAAGGAAGAAAATGAATGGGGTATTAACCTTCAACCACTGAATATTAAGCAGCTTTTCATAAGAAAGAAAATATAGAGCCTGCCACATTAAATATTTGGAGCACTTATTGACAGAATATGATTTCTATCCTCCCTCAGTCACTGCTCTTCCACTCAGGAACTTGAACAGAGGATGGTGAGGAAAATCCAGAAAAGGCTAATATAGAACCATAAAAACATTAGCTCCTGTCGAGGAGAGGGGAGGGGAGGGGAGGAGGAGTGGGGCAGGACAAGGTGGTTGAACTGTACATGTGCATTGAATTTGATGAAAATATCACTGCTTCATCAAAGACTAGACCTGCCTATGAGATTATTCTTACAAACATTCATCCTAATAATGACCCAGATGGAATATAGAGAAAGGCTTTGCAAAGGAAGTCTTGATGACAACAAAGCGAACATGTGGAAAGGCATATATTTCCAACACCTTGGTAAGGCTTTCACAATTGAGGAATGCTTCTGTTTAGAAAACACATCTCCCTAAACCAAGCAAAAGCAGTGTAGCCATCAGGTGTCCCTGCGTAGAAAAATTGTCGAGGTGTCATTCTTTTGGTTGCTTCAGTTTCTGAGTGTTGTCTGAATGTAATTTTATTTTTTATTAATCTGTGCAACCTCCCTCTCTCCCCCTCCCCAAACCCTTCTTTTACCCTTTGTTTCTTGGTCAGTCTTCCTCCTCAGGCTTCTATATAATACACCTTGTATACACTGTGTACATAGAACCAACCAGACTACAGAACAGAGCAAAACAAAAAAGAAAAACAGGAAAAGAGAAAGGAGATGTATCTCCCACCAAGCCATCCTTTTCTCTGCCCACTGACCCACCCAGTGTTTAACCTCCTATTTAGTCACTGCCTCTACGAATTTTCTTCCTCTTTGAAGGCTAGAATTTTGACCATGATTCCCATATTCAAAATAACCTGTCTCAGCTACAGCACTGAGCTAATCTCTAGTCTATAGGTAATGTGGCCGCTGCTCCTAGTGAATTGCTTTCTCTAATAGATTAAAAAGTCTATATAGTATTCAAAAATTATTAACCAAATAATAAAAGCTCAGAGCCCCCAGCTAGGAAAATCTCTAATATTCAGACGGAGATTTAAATTCTCTTCCTATTTAAATTCTTTGTATTTTCCACATCCCACAATTTCTGCTTTCCTGATGTAGAATAAGTATATCCATATATTCAATTGGCGCATCAGTCATGATCAATCATGGATTTTATTTAGGAAGGAAAAACCTTCCAAAGGCACAAATTAAATCATAAATTACATGAGACTAAAGTACATAAGAACTTTAGGAGTAAAATCTCCACAGTTTGTAAGGAGAAATAAAGCAAAGAGAGAAGGAAGATGTGAAGCTCATTACCAGTTCCAGAAGCTCTCCGGGAGACCCCATTCTGGTCCACTTCTCCACAGAATTCCTTCAAAATGGAGTGGCAAGAAGGGGAATGAAGCTCCAGCTGCATCTACACCCTTGACTAGTCCTGATTGAAAGCATCCACCATTCTGTTATTGCCAGAGCAGAACCAACCAGTGACTCTTCTCATGTTACCTCACAAAATGTCTCTCTTGTCTTTGTCATTATCCTGTACAACTTCACCAGGAGACTTATTTGTCTCTTCCTCTGACTTCCCGTGCTACCATTCCATCCTACTCTCTTGTAGGCTAACTGCTTGTCTCCTTCTCTCCATGCTGATTCAGTCTCTCTCACAGACTGTCTCCAGACAGATTAACTTCTGTTCTGTCACAAAATGATTCATAATCAGTCACTTAGTCCACAAGCATTCATTAAATGCTTACTATCTACCAGGAAATGCATTAAGTATTAAGGATACACATGTAAGCAGAAGGAAAGGCAGTCCCTTCCCTCAAAGAATTTACATAATAACTGAAAGATAGCATACAAAATAAAGCTGAAAAGGTGGTAGGTTAAGGAAAGTATTATGAGAGCAGGCATGACTGAGGAGTCAGGATTTCAGCTTGCTTAGAAGTGAAGAGATAGCTGGTCCGGGCACTCTCTTTAAATGGAGGTTCTGGAAGAAGCCTTCTGATCAAAGGTGTGGGCCACAGAAACTGAGATATTAATTCCAAGGCTGAAATGATCTTCCAGCATGAAGAGTTTTCTGTAGCATGGTACAGAATTCCATATTATAGCCTAGTGAGAAATGAAGAGGCAGTTAGGTGGTGCATTGTGGCTAGAGTGCCAGGCCTGGAGTCAGGAAGACCTGAGTTCAAATCTAGCTTCAGAAACTTACTAGTTGTGTGACCCTGGGAAAGTCACATAAACTCTATCTTCCTCTAGTTCCCCATCTGTAAAATGGTGTTACTAATAGCGGCAGATTTGATGTAATGACAAAGACAAGCTCCTGTGATCACAAGAATATTTCCCATCATTAAAATATCACTCCAGCCTGCAACTATTGGATTGTCAGTTCAAGATTCATCACCTTTATGCCACCCACAGGAAGTCAATACCCAGTTACAGTAAGATAACTACAAACATCCCAAGTCCCACAAAAGTAATCACAACCTCAGGCATAGATGGAGAGCATGGAGAAAGGAAGACCAAAATTCAAATCTGGTCTCAGACATTTAGTAGCTGTGTGACCCTGGGCAAGTCACTTAATCTCTGCCTCAGTTTCCCCAACTATAAAATGCAGTTAATAATACCTCCTACATTTCAAGGTTGTTCTGAAGAACAAATGAAATGAAATCTATAAAGCACTTAGCACATTATCTAGCACATAGTAGGTATTTTATAAATTCTGCTCCTCCTCCTTAAGGAAACTCATAGGTTTAGAGTTAGGGATCATCTAAGTCCAATACCTCCTCCCCCTTAGATCTAGATATATACATCTATATCTATATACAGATCTAGATATAGATAGATATATAGATAGTTATAGATATAGATTAGATAGATAGATGGATGGATGGGTGGATGGAGAGATAGATAGATAGACAGATAGATAGATATTGCATTTCAGGGACATAAAAGGAACCTCTTCAAGGTCACGGAGGCAGCAAATGGCAGAGTCAGGATTGGAACCCATGCCCTCTGACTACTGTACCATCTATCACTCTGCTTATCAGAAAATTATAAAGTATAATTAGACAGGAAAATTTTGATATCCAGCATTCCTCAATTTTAAAAATGACAAAAATAAAAGAAGCACTAGTAAATTTTAACATTACATCTTTTTCTCCTGGTTAAAAATCGTCTGTAGTCATATATGTGACTTTTCTATACCTTGTACAATGATAGAGAGCTATCAACTTGTGTATTTTATATGTATTTCTATTTATGTGTTTCTATGTCTGTTATGGGAAGAATGTGGTGGGGAATAAAGAGGTTGAATTAGATGATCTTAAGTTTTCTTTCTAGTTCTGGAAGAGATAGATATTAGACCTTTGATTTCATCGATATAGACAATTCCCAATTAAGGAAGCTCCATCTATCAATGCAGGTGGGTAGTTTTGTTTTTGTTTTTTTGCTTCAGTAACTTATAGTCTTAGATAACTACTGGATAATTCTAAAAGAAGTATAAGCCACCAGCAGCCACAATAAAAAAATAGCCCCAAATCACTAATCATTAGAGAAATGCAAATTAAAATAACTCTGAGGTTCTATGAGCAAGACAATGATGTGTTCACAACTGTGCTTTAGAAATATTCCCTTTTCAGGGGAGTAGAGGATTGATTGGAGAGGAAAAGAGTAGAGGCTAAAGTGACAATTAGGGTACTCTTATAAAAATAATCTGGGCTAGAGCTTAAACTAGGTTGAAGGCCATGTGAGTGGAGAAAAGAGGACAGAAGGGAAAGATATTGTGGAAGTAGAATTAATAAAACATGGAAACTGCTTAGATGTGAAAGCAGAAGAAAAATAAGAAGTTGTAAATCTATGGATGCAAACCTGGTATTGGTAGCACCCTTGAAAGAAATTAAGAAACTCACTAATTGGGTATGAAAGGATAATGATTTTCATTTTGGACATTAATTTGAGATGCCTATTGGACAGTCAATTGGACATGTTCAATGAGAGTTAGTGATGTAGGACTAGAGCTCAGGAGTAAGACCATTACTAAGATCACCTTAGAGATGATCATTGAAACCACAGGGGCTAATGAGATCACCCACAGAGAGAGTTTAGAGAGAGAAGAGTAGAGGTCCCAGGATGGAGTCTTTCAGTATACCCAAAGTTTAGGTTGAGGACATGGATGATGACCAAGGGAAGGAGATTGAGAAATGTCCAGAGAGGTAGGAAGAGACCCAAGAGAAAGCAATATCATGAAAACCCAGAAAAAAGAATGTATTTAGGAGTAGAGGATACTCAACAATAAAGGAATGCCTGCAGAGACATCAAGAAGTTGAGGACTGAAAACGATGCCACTGGACTTGGCAACTAGGAGATCATTGGTAAATTTGTAGACAGCACTTTAAGTTGAGTTATGATATGGAAAGCCAGATTGCAAGGAGGTTGAGGAGTGAGTTAGAAGAGCAGTAAAGGCAATGAGCTTTTCCATAGGCTGCTGGTTGTGAAAGTGAGATCCAGGACAATTGTTTAATGGTACAGATTGGCTAATATGATGAAAAAGGAAAATGATATATGTTGGAGGGGATGTGGGAAAACTGAGACACTAATGCGCTGTTGGTGGAGTTGTGAACTAATTCAACAATTCTGGAGAGCAGTTTGGAGCCATGCTGAAAGGGCTATAAAACTGTGCCTACTCTTTGATCCAACAATATCACTACTAGGTCTGTATCTTAAAGAGACCCTTTTTTTAAAAAAAAAGGCAAACAACCTATTTGTATAAAAATATTTATAGCAGTTCTTTTTGGGGTGGCTAAGAATTGGAAATCAAGGAGACTGGGGAATGGCTGAACAAGTTATGGTATATGATTGTAATGGAATATTATTGTGCTACAAGAAATGACAAGCAGGATGATTTCAGAAAAGCCTGGGAAGAGTTCCATGAATTGATGCAAAGTGAAGTGAGCAGAACCAGGAGAGCATTGTGTGCAGCAGCTATATTGTACGATGAAGAACTGTGAATGACTTAACTATTCTCAGCAATACAATGATGTAAGAAAATCCCAAAGGACTCATGATGAAATATGCTATCAACCTCTAGAGAAAGAGATGACATTGCTTGAATACAGACTGAAGCATGTTGTTTTTCAGTTTCTTTTTTTCTTTGTTTCATTCTTTCATGTTTTTCTATTCAAGTCTTCTTATACAAAATGACTAAATTTGGAAATGTTTTGCTTGACTTCACATATATAACCTATATTGGATGGCTTACCATCTCAGCAAGGAGGGGTAGGAGAGAGAAGTAAAATTTGAAACACAAAATTTTTAAAAATGTTTAAAATCATTTTAACATGTAATTAGGGGGAAATAATATATTACTAAAAAAGAAATCCTAGGGTAAAGTGGAGGTGTGGAAGATTTATACCCTCAAGAGGCAGAGAAAGAATCAGTAGATATGGACAAACTGAAGATTAGAGAGGAAGAATATGATAGTAAGGACAGTCTGCCAGGGAAGATAAAAGGATATGGGATCTAGGGTTACAAGTGGAGTGACCTTGCTGAGGAGCAGGTCACCCTCTTTCTTCATCAGAGACTTCTATAAAGGAGGAGAGAGTGCGGATGTTGTCAGGAGAATCTGAGGCATGGAATGGGGGGGAGGGAGTTCATGATAAAAAGACTTCTCAGTAAATTATGAGGTGAAATATTCTGCTAAGAGGAAGAGGAGAACAGTTGGACTAGAACACCTGAAGAATGAAGAGAAAGTTTTGAAAAGCTGCTATGGAGAGTGTGATAGAGAAATAATCAGGAAAGATTTAAAGACTTATCTCACAGTGATGATCCAGTTGAGATTAGGTAACATTCATTTTTGTGAGCCCCATAGGCCTTCTTGAGCACCACTCATTAGTGCATACATAGAGATAGAGGAGATTGATGACAGTGGTAATATGAGAATAGAGATTTTCAAAGCATCAATTGCAATAGGACGTGGGATGCCCTGTGTCCAAAGGCAACAGGCCAAGGGATATGAGAATATGAAACATGCAAAGTTGAATTGTTTGTCTGGGGCTCTCAGTATGAGGTCCATGAACTTTTTAAAAAATATTTTGATAACTATCTCAACATAATTGTTTTTTTTTTAATTCTATGTATTACATTTTATGCTTTTAAAAACATTACTCTGAGAAGGGGTCCAGAGGCATCACCAGACTGCCAAAGGAGTCCATGACCCAAAATAGTTTAAGACCCTCTCATCCATAGCTGTCTAATACTTAATTCACTCATGCTACCTTGAGTGCTTATATATCTTTTGGGTATCCCTTTTACTCATATTTGGGGAAACTTAGAGACAAGCTATAATATGAGTATATTGGGAGATTTTCCTGGAACAACTCCAAGTAGAAGCAATGAGCCAAAAAGAAAATAACTTTTGGGGTCAGGTCTCTAGTAACAAACATGGTCTATATGAGACTAGTATCTTGGGGGGGCCTTAGGCCATTAGTTATAAATGTGAAAATATATTTTAACATTTGAAACCTGAAGTCACAGCATGGGAAGGTCCTAAGTGACTATATAAGTGCTGAGTAGAGGAACTTGTCAATTCAGACTAGTCAGAGAATGACGTTATGGAACCTTAGGAGGCTGAATGTTCTTGGAGACTGCCCTTTCCTAGCTGTGCCAGCTACCAAGGCAGTTCTGAATTCATTCTTCCCTATTCTTTTATTTTATATGGTTCAGTGCACTATGGTAGCCAATATGCTCTGACTCTTATTATTTTCTAATTTTAGATTTTATTTTCAGGGCAACATAGAAAGATGGCCATGGTAAAGGATGACAGATGTGGTTTTTTGTGGGCTGGGAAGAAAGTCTTTTACAGAGGAGAAAAGAATGTAAGCACCTTGAGGGTAGGGATTGTTGTTGCCTCTTTTTATTCCTAACACTACCACAGTTTTTTGGATATTATAGATGTTTAGTAAAGGCTTGCTGAATTGAATTGAACTGGACCCATGAATTGGACTACGATGGTAAATGGGTTTCAACCCATGCTCTACCATCAAATTGCTTGTGTGAACCTGGGGCAAGTCATTTACCTTCTCCAGACCTGAGTTATCTCACCTGAGAAGTGAAGAGATTGGACTAGGTGACCTCAGGTTGTTTATTTTTCCTTATCTATAACATTCTATAATCAAATTAAATTGAAGAGTTTTTTCCTTCAAAATTCAGGGGGACAGCAGTTTAAATTCTCTCCTCCTTTACATTTCTAGATAATTATAGGGGGACATCTCCATCTTGTCCCTGGACCCAGATGGCCCCAGAGGAGAGTGAGGCTGCTGACTCTGTACAGCCCTCCCTCACTTAAATCCAATTCACTTGCAAGTCATAGCATTACCTTCCTGTTTCTACAGTCCTCTTTGAGAACGAAGGACAAACAACAGATAATGAAAACAGAGGTAAGGAAATGGAAGGTAAAACAGGAAGGATATATGGCAGTGCATTCTAGAGGCAGAAGAAGAAATCTACGATGATTAAAATGTTATTTTTGTGTCTCAGATAAACATTATTTAAAATCCTAACACTGGTTAGATCTAAACAAGCAAATTATCACAAAAGAGTAAATAATAAACATTTACCTCAGTTTATCTGGATATTTTCTGCTGAACAATTTTTTGCCTCTTTGTACTAATTATCTAGTTCAGTGGTAGGTACAAAATCATCCAAAACTAGTGGAAACTGACAAGCCCTTACTTAAGATTTTTTTTCTCACACTGCCCTGTTTGACTGAGTAAAACACCAGAGAACCAAGCAAAAAATGTTTTAGACTGATTAGTAAAGATGAAAGCTCCTCATTGTATAGCTTCCCATCCCTTCAATGCAGCCAGAATTCTTGTTTTTATTGACTCCTCATGAAGTTATCTGAATTTAATTGCAAACACAAAATAGTAATGAGAGAGCAGATCGAGGGAGTGTCATAATAGAGACAGCTTTTTGGCCCAGGGAGGTCTGGGCCCTTACTGTTTCCCGATAAGGGGTCCCACCTCTGGGCACAGACACAGAACAGACTCAGTCTTGAGGGGACCCTTGTCTCTAAGAAGAGTACCCAGGCTCTTTTCTTCCATTCTCTGTTTCTTTAAGTCCCTACCCTTAAACACTGGGGAAAATCACTTAGTACTTAGTTTTGGAAAATGAATAGGATCTCTCAAAAAGGAAGCAAAAAAGT
This sequence comes from Trichosurus vulpecula, assembly GCF_011100635.1. Lineage (NCBI taxonomy): Eukaryota > Metazoa > Chordata > Mammalia > Diprotodontia > Phalangeridae > Trichosurus > Trichosurus vulpecula. Next base: position 204,112,298 of record NC_050576.1, on the reverse strand, counting down.
ATTCAATGTACACTAGCTCAGATAAAGTAACACTACAAAAGACATACTTAAAACACCAAATACTCATAAACACACACTGATAAATACCTAAAACATACACTCCCAGAGGATTGGCACTTAAAACATTAAAATTGAGGCATTCAGTGGGATTGCTGAATGGGCTTTTCACCTTCACCTCAGCTTTGTACTGTCCAAATAAATCCCTCACTGTCCATGTTTTCTGTCCAACAATGCTAAGAATTGATCTCATCATCCCTCTGTGGTCATCTTCTCTGAGAAGAGTGGAGTTAGAGAATCCTTTAGCTGCTGCTCCATTATGACCCAGAAACTTCCAATTTCTCAAACTCACTAAGCTGCCTTCAAGGCTAGAAACATCCATCTCAGTATTATTCTTGGAAGAAACACAAGCAAGGGCTTGAGGGCGAGGTTCGGTTTCACCTAGGCAGCATATTTCCTATTTCCATGTATGAGCAAAGCCACCATGCTAAATGGAAGAAGAGACAGACAGACAGACAAAGACAAAGACAGAAACAGAGACAGAGAGATGAAAAAGACCAAGAGAGGATACACAAAGATGGAGAAAACAGACAGAGAAACATAGAGACAGACAGACAGAGAGAGCTAGAGGTTTTTATGCTGCAAATTCCAGAAAGAGAAAAGTTAATCTTCCCTTTTAAAGTCTACTGCATTGGAGGCTCTTTACGACTTAGTGGCCAATCCTCTTTGACAAAGGCATAACTTGATAACCATCATATGGACACATGCATCAGTAACGGTGTTGTTTGTCACATCCAAGTATTAAGTCCTTCAGCACAGAGCCAACACATGTGGCCCACCAGAATTGGCGTAAGGTAAACCTGCTCTACTCTGTCCCTGGTTCACAGGATGGCTCTTGTTATACTATGTAGAACTTTGGAACCCTAAACAAAAATGGGTTGGCCCAATTAGTGAAGTTGACAGCTCTCCTGCCCATCTCTTCAGTGCAGATGGAAATGATTTGTTTTTATTAACTTCTTATGGAGTTATGTGAGTTTGATTCCAATCATAAAATTTGTTTTTGTTTTTAGTCAGTGGTCAGTTTTGAGAAATAGCAAGTTCTTTTGGGCTAAACCAACAATCATTTGGCAAGCTACAGCGAAAGACTTCTAATTTCCACTAGGGGAAAAAAAATGTCAGGGGACGATGCTAATGAAACGCAAAATAGTGAAGGGTTTATTTGTTTGTTAATTTTAAATCGTACCTCATTTTTGAAAACAGCTCAGTGTGCAGATGACTTTTAAATAAATGCCAGGGCTACTCTGAGGATTGTGTCAAAGCCAGGCTGCTTTATGGCTGAAAAGTAAAGTAGGCAAGAAATAATATGACATAGAATGCTAGACCTGGAGTCAGGAAGACTTGGTTTCAGATCCTGTCTCTGACACTTTCAAGCTGTATGACTCTGCATAAGCCACTAAACTTCTCTCTGAGCATCAGTTTCCTCGTATAAAATGAAGGGGGAGGATTGATGATCTCTAAGGTTCCAGCCAGTTTAAAATCTCTTGTCTGAATTAAAGGACTCAGGACCATTCTATCTGTCCTTTCACCTTAGCTTTCCCAGTTACTGATAGAGGTCTAGAAATCCTTTTGCCGTCGTGGGCAGAATGTAGCCAACAGGACAGAATGCTTGTAATCAAAGGTTTGAACTGCCTTCTCCCTCTAACCCGCTAATTCAAAGTCAAATTACCTCCACCAGCTTCCCCTGTGCAGTCCTCTGCCCTATTTTCAGAGATGGTTCAGTGTGGGGTATTGTGGGAAGGAGAGGGAATGCGGGAGTTTAGCTAAAGTGTTGGACTAGAAGTTAGAAAGATCTGGGTTTGGATCTTGCCTTTTACACTTACTAATTGTATAATCATGGGCAAATCTCTTTATCTCACTAAGCCTCAATTAATCCATCTGTAAATTAGGAGAAATAGTGTTTGTCATTAATACCTACCTCATAGGATTATTATGGAGCTCATGTGAAATAATGGATATAAAGTAGTGGGCAAATCCTAAAGTATTATTTTAATGTCAGCAATTTCTTCCTAAGTGGGGAAAAACAAAGCAAAAAGCCTGAAAGATTCACCTACTGGATAATCAGACCCCAGAGAGCTTCTCTGCTATTATCTGAACCCCTTGATTCACTACAAAAATGAAACATGTGGAATAATCACAAATACCTGTAACTCAGGAAAGCCATCTGAGGTTGATGTGACGGACACCTTTAACCTCATCAGATCAAGACCTCAAGTTCACATCTCCCTTAGTTGCCATGCCATCAGACAAAGGGGATGATGGGCTAAGAATATTCCCTACCCTCAAAGAACAGAGGGAAATACACACTACGGGCACAAAGCAACAAACACCATGTGCATTTATCCAGGACATAGAGACACAATGAGCTGAACTGTAAACTTTGCCTGGTGACCTTTCTGACAATGCGTTCTACATCCTTTGAGGGAAGTCCTTCAGAGGAGCATTATCTATGGTTATGAAACTGGGTTGCCAAGAACCAATTGTTACAAGCAGCAGATTCCAAATTGCTTCCAACATAGATGTGTTTAAGGTAACAGTCATATCTGGATCCCTTGGTTGCCAGGGTTTTTTTCCCCCTAGCTGCAAACACATGGCTTCTATTAGAACTCACTGATATTGACATACTGGAGGCTCCCCCAAAGAGTCGTGCTCCCTGAGGAGTGAAAATTTTGCATACCCAATAAGGAAAAGATGGGGATCTGTGGGCATGAATGGGGTCTATGCCAGGAGAGGGAGGGGCACAGGAGGTGGTAAATTTAGGTAGGAAGGTACATCTGGCTCTGGTTTTAATGATCACCCTATCCACACCTGAAAATAAACTAACCACACCTGGTAAAATTCCTAAATGCTTCTGGAACCTTCTTCTGATGTCAGTGTGAATATGTATCTCCCATTAATCAGAGTAAGTGTCATGTGGGTGTGTACTGAGCAGAGACCAAGGGATATTTAATAATTCACACTGTGCATACACACAGACTAGGCTGAACATTTTAGTCCTAGGTATAACCCAAGTGAAATGCTCTGTTACTTTTACTCAGGGTTCTCAGGACACTCCTGTTTGTTAGCCTTCTTAGAAATAATGCTGAATTCTAATTTGTATAATGTTTTTTTCTTTCTTTTTATTAATTAATTATTTTTTATTTTTAGTTTACAACACTTGGTTCTACATAATTTTGAGTTCGAGATTTTCTTTCCTCCCTCCTCCTTCCCCAAGATGGCATGGAATCGCATATAACTTCCATGTAGTAATTTACACATTAGTCAAGTAATAGAGAAGAATTATGACCAATGAAATGAATCATGAGAAAGAAGAAACAGGACCAAAAAAAAAACCCAACCCAAAAACAAAAGGGAGAAAAAGGAAAAAAAAAGGGGGGAAAAAGGCTAGCATGAAGTGTACCTCAATCTGCACTCATGCTTCATAGTTCTTTCTCTGGATGTAGATAGCATTCTCCATCGTGAGTCCTTTGGAGTTGTCTTTGTACCTTGTGTTGCTGAGAAGAGTAAAGTCTGTCAGGATTGGTCCTCACAGAATCCATATATCTGTGGTTGTGTATAATGTTCTCCTGGCTCTGCTCTGCTCACTCAGCATTATGTCGTGTAGGTTTTTCCAGGTTGTTATGAAGTCCATATCATCCCCATTTCTTACAGCATAATAGCATTCTATTACCTTCATATACCACAGCTTGTTCAGCCATTCCCCAATTGATGGGCATCCCTTTGATTTCCAATTCTTAGCTACCACAAAAAGAGCCACTATAAATATTTTTGTACATATGGGTCCTTTTCCTGCTTGTATGTTCTCTTTGGGATACAACCCTAAAAGTGGTATTGCTGGGTCAAAGAGTATGAACATTTTTATACCCCTTTGGGCATAGTTCCAAATTGCTCTCCAAAATGGCTGGATCAGTTCACAACTCCATCAGCAATGTAACAATGTTCCAATTTTCCCACATCCTCTCCAGCATTTATCATTTTCCTGTTTTGTTATTTTAGTCAATCTGACAGGAGAGATGTGGTATCTAAGAGTTATTTTGATTTGCCTTTCTCTAATCAGTAGTGATCCAGAGCATTTTTTCATATGCCTATAGATAGCTTTAATTTCTTCCTCTGAAAACTGCCTGTTCATATCCTTTGACCATTTCTCAATTGGGGAATGGCTTGTATTCCTATATATTTGGCTCAGTTCCCTGTGTATTTTAGAAATGAGGCCTTTATCAGAAATACTAGCTATAAAGATTTTCTCCCAATTTTCTGCTTCCCTCCTAATTTTTGTTGCATTGGCTTTCTTTGTACAAAAACATTTCAATTTAACATAATCAAAATTATCCATTTTGCATTTTGTAATGCTCCCTATCTCTTGTTGGGTCATGAATTCTTTTCTTTTCTTTTCCATAAATCTGATAAGTAAACTCTTCCTTGGTCTCCCAAATTGCTTAGAGTATCAACTTTTACTCCTAAATCATGAACCCATTTTGACTTTATTTTGGTATATGGTGTAAGATATTGGTCTATGCCCAGTTTCTGCCCTACCATTTTCCAATTTTCCCAACAGTTTTTGTGAAATAGTGAATTATCAGCCCAGAAGCTGCCCTCTTTGGGTTTATCAAAGAGTAGATTGGTATAGTCGTTGACTTCTCCATCTTGTGTTCCTATCCTATTCCACTGATCCACAATTCTGTTTCTTAGCCAGTACCAGGTAGTTTTGATGACTGCTGCTCTATAGTACAATTTAATATCTGGTATGGCTAGGCCACCTTCTCTAGCGTTTCTTTTCATTAATACCCTAGATATTCTAGACATCTTGTTCTTCCAGATGAATTTTGTTATTGTTTTATCCAGCTCTGTAAAGTACTTTTTTGGTAGTTTGATTGGTATAGTACTGAATAGATAAATTTAGGTAAAATTGTCATTTTTATTATATTAGCTCAGCCTAACCATGAGCAACTGATATTTTTCCATTTATTTAGGTCTGACTTTAATCGTGTTAAAAGTGTTTCATAATTATGTTCATATAGGCCCTGGATTTGTCTTGGCAGACACACTCCCAAATATTTTATAGTGTCTACAGTAAATTTGAATGGAATCTCTCTTTCTATCTCTTGCTGTTGGGCTTTGTTAGTAATGTACAGGAATGCTAAGGATTTATGTTGGGTTTATTTTATATCCTGCAACTTTGCTAAAGTTGTTTATTATTTCAAGTAGTTTTTTACTTGATTCTCTAGGATTCTCTAAGTAAATCATCATATCATCTGCAAAAAGTGATAATTTAGCTTCTTCTTTACCTATTCTAATTCCTTCAATTTCTTTTTCTTCTCTTATTGCTACAGCTAACATTTCTAGTACCAAATTGAATAGTAGGGGTGATAATGGACATCCTTGTTTCACCCCTGAGCTTATTGGGAATGCATCTAGCTTATCCCCATTACAAATAATGCTTGTTGATGGTTTTAGATAGATGCTATTTATAATTTTAAGGAAGGCCCCATTTGTTCCTATGCTTTCTAGTGTTTTTAATAGTAATGGGTGTTGTATTTTGTCAAAGGCTTTTTCTGCGTCTATTGAGATGATCATATGGTTTCTGCTAGTTTTGTTGTTGATATGGTCAATTATGCTAATTGTTTTCCTAATATTGAACCAGCCTTGCATTCCTGGAATAAATCCTACCTGGTCATAGTGTATTATTCTGGTGATAAGTTGCTGCAATCCTTTTGATAATATGTTATTTAAAAGTTTTGCATCAATATTCATTAGGGAAATTGGTCTATAATTTTCTTTCTCTGTTTTGACTCTACTTGGTTTGGGTATTAATACCATATTTGTGTCATAAAAAGAATTTGGTAGGACTCCTTCTTCACCTATTTTCCCAAATAGTCTACAAAGTATAGGAATTAATTGTTCTTTAAATGTTTGATAGAATTCACATGTTAAACCATCTGACCCTGGAGATTTTTTCCTAGGGAGTTCATTGATGGCTTGCTCAATTTCTTTTTCTGAGATGGGGTTATTTAGAAATTTTACTTCCTTTTCTGTTAACCTGGGCAATTTATGTTTTTGTAGATATTCATCCATATCTCTAAGGTTGTCAAATTTATGGGCATACAATTGGGCAAAATAATTCCTAATTATTGTTTTGATTTCCTATTCATTAGAGGCGAACTCACCCTTTTCGTTTTTGATACTGGTAATTTGATTTTCTTCTTTCTTTTTTTTAATCAAATTGACCAAAGGTTTATCAATTTTATTGTTTTTTTTTTCATAAAACCAGTTCTTTGTTTTATTTATTAATTCAATAGTTTTCTTGGTTTCAATTTTATTAATCTCTCCTTTGATTTTCAGTATTTCTAATTTGATATTTAATTGGGGATTTTCAATTTGCTCTTTTTCTAGCTTTTTCAGCTATATGCCCAAGTCATTGATCTCCTTTTTCCCTATTTTATTCATGTAAGCATTTAGAGATATAAAACTTCCCCTAAGGACTGTTTTTGCTGCATCCCATAAGTTTTGGTACATTGTCTCATTATTGTCATTCTCTTGAATGAAGTTATTAATTTTTTTCTCTGATTTGTTCTTTGGCCCACTCATTCTTTAAAATTAGATTATTTAGTTTCCAATTAATTTTTAGCTTATTTTTCCATGGTTCTTTGTTACAAATAATTCTTATTGCATCATGATCTGAAAAGTATGCTTTGACTACTTCTGCCTTTCTGCACTGGATTGTGAGGTTTTTATGCCCTAGTACATGGTCAATTTTTGAGTATGTGCCATGTACTTCTGAGAAGAAAGTATATTTCTTTTTATCCTCATTCAGTTTTCTCCAGAGGACTATCATATCTGCCTTTTCTAAAATTTTGTTTACCTCCTTAAGTTCTTTCTTATTTATTTTGAGGTTAGATTTATCAAGTTCAGAAAGGGGGAGATTGAAGTCTCCCAATATTATAGTTTTGCTGTCTATTTCTGCCTGTAACTCCCTTAACCTCTCCTCTAAGAATTTGTATGCCATACCACTTGGTGCATATATGTTAAACAATGATATTGCTTCATTGTTTATGGTGCCTTTTAGCAGGATGTAATGTCCTTCCTTATCTCTTTTAGTTAAATCTATCTTTACTTTTGCTTTGTCTGAGATTAGGATGGCTACACCTGCTTTTTTTTACTTTAGCTGAGGTACAATATATTTTACTCCAGCCTTTTATCTTTACCCTGTGTGTATCCCCCTGTTTCAAATGTGTTTCTTGTAAACAGCATATTGTAAGATTATGGTTTTTAATCCATTCTGCTATCTGCTTCCATTTTATGGGAGAGTTCATCCCATTCATGTTCACAGTTATGATTTCTATTTGTGTTGTTTTCTCCATCCTATTTCCCCCTGTTTATGCTTTCATTTATCCCTTTCCCCTTTCCCTCCTCAAGAAAGTTTTGCTTTTGACCACCACCTTCCTCAGTTTAACCTCCCTCTTTATTCCCCTCCCTTATCTTACCGTTTCCCACTTGCTACTTCTCCCCTCCCTTCTGATCACCCCCCTCCCTTTTTCCCCCTTTCCCCTCCTACTTCCTGTAGGACAAGTTAGACTTCTATACTTATCAGGGTATGTTATTCCCTTCTTGAACCGGATCAGATGACAGTAAAGCTCAAATACTGCTCTTCTCCCTCCCTTCTTTCCCTCTACGATAATATGCTTTTGTGCCTCTTCATTTGGTGTAATTTACCCTTTTCTACTACCTCCTTACCTCTTCTCTCATAGCCCTCCATTTACATCTCTTAATTATGTTTTTTATCCTTATATCAGTTATTTTATACAGGCATTCACAATCTTTGTGTATCCCTTTCAATTGTCATAATAGCTGTACTATTCTCAAGACTGACATATATATGTGTATACATAAAACATACACAAGATGATTTAATCCTGTATAAAGATGCAAATAATTTGCCCTTATTGATTAATAAGGTTTGTAGGGGTTTTTCTCCCTGTTTACCTTTTTATGTCTGTCTTGAGTTTTTTATTTGGAGATCAAATTTTCCATTGATTTCTGGCCTTTTCATCAGGAAGGTCTAGAATTCCCTTATTTCTTTGAATGTCCATCTTCTTGCCTGAAAAATTATGCTTAGTTTTGCTGGGTAGTTGATCCTTGGTTGTAGTCCCAGCTCCTTTGCCCTTCGGAATATCGTATTCCAATTTCTTCAGTCTCTTAAAGTGGAAGCTGAGAGATCCTACACGATCCTGACTGTAGTTCCACGATATTTGAATTGTTTCTTTTTGCCTGCTTGCAGTATTTTCTCCTTGACTTTGTAATTCTGAAATTTGGCTATAATATTTCTTGATGTTTTCAGCTTGGGATCTCTTTCAGGGGGTGATCGGTGAATTCTTTCAATGACTATTTTGCCCTCTGGTTGTAGGACCTCTGGGCAGCTGTCTTTGATAATTTCTTCGAAGATACTGTCAAGACTCTTTTCTTCATCATGTATTTCCAGTAGACCACTACCTCTTAAATTGTCTCTCCTAGATCTATTTTCCAGGTCAGTTGTTTTCCCAATCAGATATTTCACATTTTTTTTTCTATTTTTTCATTCTTTACATTTTGTTTTACTACTTCTTGATGCCTCATAGATTCATTAGCTTCCACTTGCTCAACTCTAATTTTTAATGAGTTAGTGTCTTCATTTTGCTTTTGAGTCTCCTTTTCCAGTTGGTTGATTTTACCTCTCAGGGTGTCATTTTCCCTATTTAGATTCTGAATCTCCATAGCCATTTCACCAATCTTATTCTTTAGGGACTTGATTTCATCAGTGGATTTTTTTCCATTTTTTTCTTTTACCTCCCTAATTTGGTTTTTAAAATACTCCTTTAGCTCTTCCAGTAATGCTTTTTTGGGGTGGAGACCAATTCACATTACCTTTTGAGGTATCAGATGTGTCTATAGTGTCATTCCTATCCTCTTCCAAATTGGTATTTTGATCATGCCTGTCTCCATAAAAACAATCAATGGTCCTCGCTTTTTTTGTGTTATTCTTCATGTTGGTTAGCCTTTTCCTGGCTTTACAATAAATATCTGCTTTTGGGGCTCAGGGCTCTCTGTCCCAGCTTTCTTATTCTGGAGGTTGTGAGTCTAGTTGTTGGTTTTGTGAATTATAGCCTTCAGTTTCCTAAGGTGTGGGGGAGGGGTCTGGCTCCCTGATGTCTCTTTCCCTAGGGTTGCTCTCCAGCACTGTTGCTCTTCAGCAATGGTCTTAGCTCTTTCTTGTTTGAGCTGGTGTGGGCACTTCCCTTGGGGGAGCAAGATTACGTCTCTGCTCCTGGTGTTGACCCCTGTTGGCTCTGCCCATCTGGGACTCAGGAACCTTCTACTACTTGGCAACTGAAGCCCCACTTCTGTCTCCTCTATTCCAGCTTTCTTTTCTTTTCAAGGAATTTTCTGGGTGGGGGGGGAGGGATTAGAGCTGTTTACCTGGGCATTATGTCTCCCGGAAGTTCAAGTAGCTGCATTTCATACCTTTGGGCTGCAAGCCTCAGGAGTTGATGTTTCATGGCCGGTGGCATTGTGCTGCCTCTCGTTGCTTCCACAGACTGCCGTCCTGTGTTGGGAGGCTAGGGATCTTTGCCAGTTTCGGGCACCCAGCTTTCTCCCAGTCTGTCTCCCACGTGGGGTTCCTGGCTGGCTACTTCTGCTTTGGTGCTGTCTGGAGCAGCTCCGCACGCCAAGCACTCTCCAAGCCTACAGATTTGTTCCTACGGCCTTTCACACTCTCCTGGCTTGGAAATTTGCCCCACTCAGACTGCTCATGGTTTCTAACCTGTATAATGTTAATGGATGCATGATGGCAATATCTCTCCAGGAAACTTTATCATCTGGTTCTTATCTTCAAACACAATCCACCCTTCACACCTCCTAAACAACAGAGATGCTCCAGGCTTCTTTTATGTCTCATGGTAACAAGTGTGCTTTGGTGAAGTTGGGGGTAGGGGTGGTGGGATAGAAATCTTGACCTGATATGTTATAGAGATAACTCTTACCTTCAAATTTTGTTTCCCAAGGCAGCTGTCATGTGGAAGTGGGGTCTTTACCTCAGGTACTGGCATGTGTGTGGTAGCAGGGGAATACTATTCTCTACCCCAACCTATGCCCACCTGTGATAATTTGGCTTTCCAGTTCCTCACCCTCTTCACTCTTCATGGCCTCTTTATCTAGTCTAAGACTGGTCAAACCTTGGATTCTGCCCACAATCTCTAAATGAATTTGCCCCAGTTACCAGAATTCTTAGTTATGGCTTGGGAGAAAGGCAAAAATTAGCATTTGAAGATCAGAAACAAAGGAGGAAAATAAAACAACAGAGATGAAAATTAACAATTGGTGGGAAAGATTGGACTGACTGTAGCCCTCATATATCATCATAGAATAATGGCATCTTAAAGATGGAAGGCACCTAAGTAAGAGACCCAAGTTCTCATCCTGACTCCATCGGTAACCAGAATTTAGAGGAGAAGTGAGTTGGCCTTCAGTTTCTTGTTAGAAAATTAGAGAATGGAAATAATTAAAACTAATAACCATGAATATGCATTACTGTGTGCAGTTATGAAATCTGAAGAGAATGTAAGGAGGTGAGATGTTTGGGGGAAGGGGTAGAGGGGAAACAGGTTGGTGGATCTCTTGTGGAGAATTGATGGGTGAGACTTATGCAATCTGGGCAAGTGTGGATGGGTTGTGATATATATCACTGTAGGGGAAACTGTAGGCGATACTTACATTGTTGAGATCACAAATCTATTCGCACATCATAGAATCACAAAATTGTAGAATTGGAGTGGAAAAGGACCTTAGTACAAGTGTAGTCTAACTCATGTATGAAAGAAATTCTCATTCTAACTTGCCCTACAAATAATGATCCACCCTCTGCTTGAAGACCTTCAATAATGAGGATTGCAGAGTTCTATCTAGGGGTGTCCTACAGCTAGCTCTTACTGGATTTTGAGATCTAGTTGTTTCATTTTCAGTGTCAGTATTTACATCTCAGAAATCAACAGTCATGGAACATCCTTTTTCTCATTTGAGCCTCACAACACTCCTGGTTCTAGGCTACGTTCTGCTCAATGATTTCTGAGGCTCCTCTAGCATTAGGACTAAGGTCATTAAGTCAATTAATAAGTAAAAGTAACTGTTTGATTTGGTCCTTGTTAGTCATAACATTGGGAAGCATCTGAAGATAACAGCCTCCTGCCCCTAAAACACCATTACCTGTCTTAGATATGACATGGAATCCCAGACTCCTCCCACTTTTACTTGCCCTGTACTTCATGCTATCAACCATGGTGCTCTAATCTTATATTTGGTGATTTATTGTTTATTGTAGGACTGTCTACAGTTCTGGAATGAAATCACCAAAGCCATAATTATGAATACTAGGAAAACTAACTTGTGTGTGTATGTGTGTGTATTTCTACCTCCAGAGTCCATCTCCTACTTCTGCAAGAGATGAATGAATTAATGAATGAATGAATGAATGAATGAATGAAAAAAGCGTTTAGGCACCACTTATATACAAAGCACTGTGCTAAGCCCTGTGAATACAAATAGAAAAGCAGCACAGTTCTAATAGAGGGAGATAGAAGAAAAGTCCTAGTCCTCCTTAGGGTTCAGATACAAAGTAGATATATGATACTATACCTTCTTTAATGTCATTTCCATAGATAAAAGTCATATCTCTTGAACCATTTGATGGTGTGAAGAAATTAGTGTCAAGAACTTTCTTTTATAGCTACTGGGAGCTGGAGGTGGAATGGGTACTACAATGGACTGCTTGTCCATGAGTAGCAGCTGTTGATAGTGGCAGCTGGGATAACAGGCAGGCTACATCTCAAGGGTTTCTCCTCCTGAATGATGGGTACAGGGTCTAGGATAGAAGCAAGATAGATTGTCTTAAAGGTTCTTGGGTGCAGAGTGCTGGATTATCTCTACCCAAGACTTATAGAAGGGGGTAGTTAAGGTGGTGAAGGTGGTTTGACCCAACTGGCACATGCTTCCTCCTGTCTCTCCCTCAGTAAGCCTCCCTCATTGCTTCAGCAAGGCTTGTTTACCTGCCCCATTGGTGGCAGGTGGTTGGCACCACCTTTTGGTTTAAAATCAGGGATAGTGGTATCCTGCTTGCCTAGATGATGGCAAGTGTGTGGGGGCAGGGGGCTATGGATAGAGTAGACTGGAAGTAAAGCTTGTAGTGTGGTAGAGCGTTGCATGAGGACCCTGGGAGACATAATCTAACTTGGGAGAAAGTGAAAGAGAATGCGGCCTCTGCCACCAGAAACTTCAATTCTCTTGACATCTTCCAAGATTGTTTCCCCCCTCCCTTTATAGGTACTTTGTCGAGTTGTCTGATGGATGACTCATGGGTGCAGAGCCTCTATCCTACAGCATAGAAGAACACCATCCCTCCTTTCTCCAGTATGGCAGTGCCTGTGGCAGAGCCTCAGCTATCCTTTGGCCCCAGTTATAGTTCTGGGAATTATTCACAAGAAAGATGTTGACATACCCTGAATTTCAGAAGTATGCTCAGAGTATAATTGTTATTGTGGGGGTAATTGGTAAATGGTGGCTTGCTGTCACTTACAAATTGAAAAAGGTTTTAGGGGGACTAGAAAAGATGGTAGAGAAGTGAGAAGCAGAAGAGATCAAGTCTTCTCCTTAACTACTCCAATAAAGATCTAGGAAAAAATCATACTAAGTAGTGATCAGGAAATTCAAAGGTAAGCCACAGTCAGTCACTTTTCCAGACAAGATTAGCAAAAGGAAACAGACAAGGGTCTATAAGCATTGAGGAGAAGGATCTAACCAGGAAGGTCCCATATAGAGCCTTCAAAAATGGAGAAGGTTGACCTGGGGGCCTATAGCTATGTATTGGGGCAAGGAATCGTCATTCATCAGGTTCAGACTCCACATGAGTCTGTATATTGAGCAAAGAGCAGGAACAGCAATGAGCAGTAGCTGTGTAACACTGACTCGAGTGAGGTCATGGATTCAACCCATAGACCTATGCCAGTGCCTGCAGCTGAGTGACAAGGGACAGTAGATCAGATCAAGGAGGATCCTGCAGGTCTTTTGCTCTGACCCTGCACGGTGATTTCAAAACAAAAGATATTTCCCATCCTTAAAATGGAGCTTATTTCATCTGTTGCTTTCTTCTTCCCAAAAGCAATTTAAGGTCTAGCCTGTGTTCTCTCTTTACTTCCATCCCGTGGAATCTTGAGCTCCCATTAAGGCTTAACTTAAGTGGTGCCTCCTACAGGAACCTTTCAAGATCCTCTCAGTAATTAGCATTCTCCCTCCCTCAAATCCTGAAAATACTTTTAAAAATAATTTTTGTTGATATATTTTGTATTTACATCATTTCCATCTTTCATTGTATTCCTACACTTACTCTCTCCCAGAGAACCATTCTTCACAAGGATGTTTTTGTAAGTCTATTTATTTATACTTTTTTAAGTTATTAAAGCTTAACATTGCATTAAGACTTTTGCACCACCCTGAAAAACAGAACCTTTTTCAGAGTGATGTAGAAGAATATAGTTGATAAAAGGATTTTACCCCCTTTAAAAGGGAAGATCCTAATCAATGTATGTTTAATTGAATTGAGATACCTCAAAGGACCTATGCTACAATGTCATAGTAAACCCTCTTCAATTAGATCCTCTGGGTAGAATTAGTCTGATATTTTCCAGCAATAGCTTAAAGGAATTTCAGCAGGAACCCATGATTATATTAATAAGATGAGCTGTGAACTAAACTAAGAGTTACTTGTTGAAACACACAAACCTCAAGCAGACATGAGCTTTCTGGATCTGATTGTAGAAGAATACCAGCTGGGTCTTTCCTTAAGCAGAATATGGCCGCCCTTAGTCATTTTTCTATAGATAGGGCTTACTCTTTTAAAAAGAATAAAGGGAAAAAATCCCTAGGTGTGAGATGATTAAAGTTTTAGATCTGGACATTTTAAAATTGGAAACATGTTTGAAATAAATTGTGTTGGCTAAAAGCCATGCTCTTTTGTGGGTATGTTTTTGGTGAGGGTTCTGTGTTGGGTTGTTTCATTGTGAATGTGTGTGTGTGTGTGTGTGTGAGAGAGAGAGAGAGAGAGAGAGAGAGAGAGAGAGAGAGAGAGAGAGAGAAAGAGAAGGAAGGAGAGAGACGGAAGGGGAGAGAGGGAAAAAAAGAAAGGAGGGGGTGGTTCTAAGAATCATTGTTTTAAAAGATTCTCTTGACTGAAATGAAGAGTGAGAGCTATAGAAGCCTCTTCTGATCTCCAGATAATCAAATACATTTCACTTCTGTAATTCTCCACTATATCTCCTACATATGCTTTGGCTTAATTCCATAGGATAAACTTCCTTCTGGTTTCTTAATGATCAGTTCTCTGTTTATCTGTGCCCAGGCTGAGAACAATCTGTGCCTTTACAGCCATTCTGACAAATGCAAGACTCCAAATTAAATATCAGCAAGCCTGAGACAGCAACTTCAATTCCCAACTTGTCTTGACAAGTTCCTAACTCTCCACTCTTGCTGGAGAAACAAAGTTCATACTCCAGGTTTGACACCCACTAATAAAGTACTAATTTCGTAATGCCTCATCACCTTAATGTATTGCAAGAGGAGAGGATGCGATACAATTTCAGATGCAACCAACAATGAGTTAGAAAAAAAAACCTAAAAATTCAGTGTAGAAATAATTTCTATTTAGTTTCCCCATATTTTTACCTTCAAGTGCTAGCTGACTGCTAATTCCAGAGTGCTAAAATATCAGATTTAGAAGGTACCTCAGAGGCCATCTAGTTGAAACTGAGCCAAACTGAGAATTCTTTCTATAACATACTGGACAAGTGTCCATTAAACCTTGTTCTAAATGCTTCTATTTGTGCTGACATCATACCAAAATGTGCCTCTTGCTAACTCCTATCCAATGTTCCTGATGCTACTTTGTGAGACCAAATAGATCCCTGTTCTACATGACAGTCCATCAAATATTTGAAAAGAGTAGTCATGTCACTTCTAAGATTTCTTTTTTACACTAATCATCTCTTGTTCTTTCATTAGATCCTAATCTGAAGTTATCTTGTGGCTCATCATGGTTGGTCTCCTCTGAATAGCCTATTAACAACCTTCCTAAAATGTGATGTGTGTCTGGATGTATTTGAGCAGGGGAAAGTATAGCAGGAACTATCCCTTCCTAGATCTAAATACTGTGCTTCTCTTGATGCAGCATGTGATTGTATTGTTGTCAAGTTTTTCATGGGGGCTTAGGGGGAGGGGAGTAAGAAGGGTTCATATCACACTGTTTACTCATTTTGAGATTGCACTTGCCTAATGTTCTCAGATCTTTTTTTCAGACAAGCTACTATCTAAACATGCCTTTCTCATTTTACAAGTGGGAAGTTGATTTTTTTGGACCTAAGTGTAAGATATGCCATTCCTCCCATTACATTTCATCTAATTGAATTCATCCTGGTATTCAAGCCTGTTAAGATGACTCTGCCATCCCAAGCACTGGTAGAGGTGAAAGCCCAGGAAAGCTTGGAAGAACTCAGAGCCAATCTCAAAAGAGACTTCTGGTTAGGTCTTGGAAAAGACTTCAAATTTTATTTGCCTCCTAGTGCTGAGAAACTCCAGTTATAGGAAGATAGGCTTTTGCATCTGCTCCTTGGAAGAGCTCAGCTCAGCAGACTCATAAAATGCTTCCACCCAGAGAGAAAACCAAGCAGCCCAGAAGAGGGGAGCAGCCAAGAGAAGCAGCTTTGCTAATTGGTGAATTGTTTTGTAAACTGTTCCTGAAGAAGACAGAGCTCATGGAGGCCCCAAATGCAGAGCTGTGAACTGCCCCCAGGCACATGAATTACCTAATCAGGTGTTTCTCTGGTATGATTCTGTAAGTTTGTGTCCCCCTTCCCCCATACTCTCTTAGACATCATTATGTTCTTCTCTGTTTGCCTTCTGTTTAGTAATCACTTCTGATTAAGAGTCCTGATTTTCAACTACCTGATTTATTAAATGGGAATAATAGTAGTGGGGGCTATGCAGCTCCAATGTATATTGTAAGGTTGTATTCTCCCCATCAGGATTACCCACTAGAAATCTGAAAGACTGAATTATTGCTGAGAGACCATCCCCTCCGGGACCTTCCAACATGGTGGTGCAGGTTCGGATGAGTGACCCAACCCAATGAGATAAGAGAAAAGGGAAATCACTGACACTCCCAGTGCTACAGATCAATAAATATATGTGAAATCAATACAAGGTGGTAAAAGATAGGGAGGGAGGGCACTAGCAGTTGTGCAGATTGGAAAAGATTGTGTGTAAAAGATAGAACTTGGGCTGATTCTTAAAGGAAGACAGGTGCAACTAAAAAGGGTTAGCACTGCAGACATAGAGCATAACCAGGGTAATGGTGGGAGGTAGATTCCCATGTGTCAGGAAGAGAAAGAAAAGTAGTCAGATCTGGTTGGTGGCATGCAAGAAGGGGAGTAATGTGCAATTACTTTGGAAAGAAGATTGCATCCATGTTGAAGTCCTTTTGAAGACCTTATGTTAGCAGCTATCGAAAGCCACTGGAGTTAATACAACTGGCCAGGCAAGCAGGCAACTAGCATTTATCAAGCACAATGCCAAGTACTATACTACTAGCTAGAAATACAAAGGCAAGCAAACAAACAAAAACAGTCCCTACAATCAAGGGGCTCACTTCAAATGAGGGGACAATATACTAACAATCATGTGCAAACAAGATATGTACAGGATAAACTGGGGGTAATGTCCTAGATAAGGAAAGGTTTATTGTAGAAGGTGGGATTTTAGGTGGGACTTGAAGCAAGCCAGGAAGTGGAGGTGAGGAGAGAGAACATGAAATATGTGGGGCACAGTCAATGAAAATTCCCAAATATGGGAGATGAAGTGTCCTGTTCTAGGAACCAAAAGGAGACCAGGATCACTGGATCACAGAGTGAGTGGTGGGGAGGAGCTCGTGAGAAGACTGGAAAGTATCCCATGTCCATTGTCTCATTGTCTCACAGCAATCCTATGAGCTAAGCATTACTATCATCATCTCCATTTTATAGATAAGGAAAGTGAGACTCAGAGTTCTGCTCATATACTTAGTAGATTTCTAAGGATGAATTTGAACCCTGGTCTTTTATTTCTTTTTTTAAAAACTTTTTTTTTTACATTTTCACTCAAGCCACTTTTTTTACTCCACTATGCCATGTTAAATTTCTCACAGTTAATAAATATTTGTTGAATGTGAATTTGAATCAAATCACAGAATCTCAAAATTAAGGAGGAACTGAGAGCTCATCTAGTGCATTCTCCATATCAATGCGTGAAGTCACTCTACAATAGCTTCAGCAAGATATTGTTGACACATATTTAGCCACTGCTTGGATATTTCCCATAATGGGGAACTCACTACCTTAATGAAGTAGTTCATGCTATTCTAAAGCAGTTGAGATTTTTTAAAAGTTTATTCATTGCATTGAACAGAAATCTGCAATCATTGAACTACCACAGGATTTTTTCCAATACCACTTTCCCTGACAGA
Organism: Trichosurus vulpecula; assembly: GCF_011100635.1. NCBI lineage: Eukaryota > Metazoa > Chordata > Mammalia > Diprotodontia > Phalangeridae > Trichosurus > Trichosurus vulpecula. Next base: position 204,094,672 of record NC_050576.1, on the reverse strand, counting down.
AAAATATGAAAGGCAAAGAAACAGTCATTCAGCTATTGTCTAGGGTAGTCCTCTAGTCTCTTCCTGAATTTAGCTAATTATATGGTAATTTTAAAGGGATTCTTCTTCTTTATCAAGTTAATTTGTTAATGTGTGTGTGTCTTTGAACATAAACAGCAACATATAACTACTATGTCTAATTATTCACCATCAAACTGATGACTACTTAATTAATGTTTCCTAAACAGCATTTAAAGAAGCTTGCTGCTCCTGCTGCTGCCTCATAGAACTAAGTGTCATTCCTTCAGCCAGAAACAGCAAGACAGGCATGGATTTTGTGCTAGGCATCTAAAAGTGGATGTGATGCTACAGTTTTTTGACCCAGATAATTTCCCTCTGAAATATCACCTTGAATTTCATTTGTCAACCATCCAAATAGCAAAATAACCCTGGAGAGATGGGGACAAGAGAAATCCCCACGTAATTATATATCAACCTAAAAGAAAGGTCTGCTACAAGATAGGAAGGATCTTCTAGGGAAGACACCAAGTACTACTCCCTGGTAGGAAAGGGAAGAAGGAAGAATTGTTGTTTACTGTGTTCCCAGGAAAGGAGAGCAGGCATTCTGATTGCCCAGTCAAAACAAAACAAAAACTTTCAAATGGTGTGTGGGAGGGAGTGAAAAGGGCAGGGAGTAATTCTGCCCATGAACCATTATTTTATTTTTTCTCATTTTTTATGCAAAAATCCATAGATTTTGAATTTTTATTAGAATGAATTAAGTGTATATAATAAGATTTTCATCTATTACAGCTTTTCTTTCCTTAGAATAATTTTTAAAAACAATGCAATATAGAAGTTTTATGCAAAACCTCTAATATCTAGAATCAAATTATTGTATTTTCTAAGAACAGCTGATATTCAGAAAATGCTGAAATGTAAGACAAGTCAAAGGAATACATTCTGAAGGGAGAAGGACTGTGCACCTCCTTTGCTTATGGGATGCCTTGGTGACTCTTGATCTAAAAGCTGGTGGATATGCTTTTGCCTTCTTGACCAGGTCTTAAAGGATTGGGAAAAGAGTGACTCCATTTATTTCTATAGCAATAAGATAGGCATAGTTTATTGCCTGGATGACTTAAAAGATCCAGGAAAGTGGAATAAGAGCAGGTTTAAGGTTTAGAAGTTGGAAAGATGTTAGAACATGATGCCTCCAGGCCCCATTGCTATAAAAGGCACAAAGGGAAGTATAAAAGTCTGCTTCCTGATTGAGTTGATAAAATAATCATAAATCAGAATATTAAACTCAATTTCAGAGGCATTAGCATATTTTCATAACCTGTGGAAATTATAATTGGATTTCTACTAATTCAGTGTTTTGGCAAAATCGTGTAGCCACATTTTGCAGGGAGATGAGGCCTGCAGGGCTGCAAAATCATTTAGTCCTAATTCTCAAGAGACACCCTGACTACATGTCTGCCTGTTGGAACATAGTATTTCTCTGCCATCTAGCCACAACTCTATCTTTTCCCCCGTTAACAAAATGTTGAGACCAATTTCTACCATATGGAAGCATTTCCACACGGTAAGTGATTCTGGGAGTGGGGAACAAGGACGGAGGAAACTGGTTTACAAACACAGCCACATGCAATTTGCCTTTCAAGATAACCACTAGGATGACCAAACAAATCCTGAAGGGTAAGATATGTCCCACTAACATTTTACAATCTTTCCTGAATGAAAGTATGGAGGATTATGAATAAAGGATTATAAGCATGTGTTTCTAGCATTCACCTTCCTAAATCACTCCTTCTGCTGGGTCTCTTGGGTCTAGAAGCTCAGCATCATTAAGACGTTGGTTTAAAATAGAACACCAAATATGACAATGGGTTTCATTAAAAATAAGATAGATGACTCCTAAAGAAAAGGAGGGAGGGGTAAGGGGCTTGGTAAAGGTGGGTGGGGGGAGATTCAATTAAACCGGCGAGGAGCTCAGGATACAAAGACTGGCACCTTGCTAGGAGGACCCAGGGAACTCAAGCTGAATCACTGACTATCCTTTAAGAGGACAGGCTCTCACCGGAGGAATGGCTCCTCTCCATGGCTTATGAAAGCAAGCTGACACACCAGCTTCCTGCTCCCAGAAACTTGAAAGCATATCAGAGCAAGCAGCCTGAAAGAGTGGTTTATGGGCAAGGTTTGTGAATCTCAGACTATAAGGTTAAGAGATAAATTTGAATTATCTAGACAATAGTGCCAGAAATTGAATTCCAGCCAGAGAAGAGAGCTTTTCTCATAAGAAAGCCCAGATTTAAGAGTTCTAAAATTCAAAAGATTGGGCAGCAGCTTCCTAAAAAGAGAGAAAACAGAAAAAACAAGTCTCTTTCTTGGCCTTCCTCTGTTTAGAAAACACACCAACATTTAGCAGAGCAGACTTTCCCCCAGGGAAGTTGAGGAAAATCTGTTCCTGTGTGCAGGCCCCTCTTCAGGACTAAAAAGCATATGGGAGTTTCATGTGCTTATATTTACTCTGAGAGTTATGTATAAAAACTTTGATTCGAGTGAGGGAGGGCTGTACAAGGTCACCAGCCTCACTTTCTCCTCCAGAGCCATCTGGATCCAGTGACCTGATATTCATCAGGATGACTGGAGATGAGCCAGGATGCAATGGGAGACCCTGCCCCTATTAGGCTCAGACCTTTTCATGTACTCACTTAAAGTGAGGTAATGCCCATTCAATGAAAAGTCCTCTTTAAGAAGTGAGTCAAGGGATGGCCCCTTTAATAAAAATTAAACTTGGAGGGCAAGACCCTCAGGGCTCTCTTTAAGGTCTCTTTAAGAAATGAATCAAGGGATAGCTCCTTTAATTAGAAATTTAAAAAAAATCAATCTGGGAGAAAAAGACCCTCAGCGTTGCTGTTCCGAAGAGAAACAGTTACCATTGACATTCACTCTAAGCCAGGAGGGCCCAAAATACAGCCAAGTCACATCATGCAAGTTATGTCAATATTTCCCTGATGTCACCGTCCTCTTCAAAAATGAAAGACAAACACAACAATAGAAACTACCTTTTGTAAACAGTTTATGGATAGCATGTGTGTGTGTGCGTGTGTGTATGTGTGTGTGTGTGTATGTGTGTGTGTGTGTGTGTGTGTGTGTGTGTGTGTGTGAAAGGGGGAGTGAGTTGCTAGTAAAGAATTCCCTAGGCAAGTTGTCTATCCTTCTAGCCACTTGTGTGGAGGATGAATTGGAAGTAGGGAGATTTGAAAAGAGAGGTTGTTGTAATAATCCAGAGAAGTATTGAAAAGGCTGGAACCAGCATGATAGACATGTGAATGGAGAAGAAAGGTTAAATGTGAAAGTTGTTATAGAAGTAGTTCTGGCACAACTTGGCAATTGATTGGATGTGGGGGATAACAAAGAATGAGGAATTCAATATGACTCCAAATTTGCAAACCTGTATGGCTAGAAAGATGATAATGCCCTCAACTGGAATAGAAAACTTAGAAAGGGGGTTGGGTTGGGATAGGAAAGAAAGATCATGAATTATGCTTTGGGCATAAATTTGAGATGTTTATGGGGCAACCAGTTGGAAATATCCAATAGGAAGTATTTGATATAAAACTAGTCCTGAATATGTAGATCTTGTAGTCATCTGAATAAGAGAACCTTTGGAAACTGATGAGATCACTGAGAAACTTCAGAGAGAAAATAGAAAAGGAGCTAGGGCAGAACATTAGTGTACAATCACCATTGTGAGACAGGACATGGATGATGGTTCAACAATAGAGACTATTGAGTGGCCACATGGGTTAAGGAAGAACCAAGAAAGAACAAATATAAAGACCCACAGAGAAGAGAGAATCCATGAGGAATGAGTAGGCAACAAGTCAGAAGGTGCAGAGAGGTCAAGAAGTTTGAGAATTGAGAAAAAAGACACATAATCTGGCAATTAAGAAACCATGAAAAACTTCGGAGAGAGCAGTTATAGTTGTCATCAGTGATTAGACACCAGATTGAAAGGAATTGGGAATTCAGTGAAAGGAGAGTAAGTAAAGACAAGTGGTATAGATATCTTTTTCTCTATATCTAGTTTGGGAGGGAAGAAGAGATACAGAATCATCTTTTAAGGGGATGGTAGGGTCAAGTAAAGGATTTTTTGTTTGTTTCTTTATAAAGAAAGAAGATATCTAGACACTGTAGCCTCAGAAATGGCTCCAGTAGATACGGAGAGATTATAATGTGAAAGGGAAAAGAAATATAAGAATGATGGTTTAAGAGGATGCTTGGGTCAAGTGAAAGTGTTTGTTTTGTTTTGTTTGTTTTAGGAAGAGAGAGACCTGGGCATCTTTGTTAGGCAACAAGGAAGGGACCAGTGGATATGGAGAAACTAAAGATAAGATGCTGGCAGGGATCAAAGGAACAAGCTTCGTAGGTGACCTGAAAAGTTAGGGCTTAAGTAGAGGGTTCTACCATCACAAGAAAGGCCAACTCTTTAGCAGAAATCAGTGTAAACAAAGAGATCATATAGGTGATGTAAATAGGTTTATAGATATATAATAGGGGAAAAGAAAGAGTTCATGGTGAGTGGTCTTTTCCAGTAAAGTACGAGGCAAAGTCTTATTGCCTTCTGAGGAGGGAAGGAGGATGGTGGTATGGAAGGAGACATCAGAGGATTTGAAAGAGCTATTGTGGGACATATTGTAGAGAAACATTTAGGAAAGGATAAAAAGTTTGCCTTGTGGAAGTGAGGGTTCAGTTGAGACTAAATAACATGAACACATAATAACCCAGTCAGCATGGTTGCCTAGTTTCCCTTTAACCATCAGGGAAGAAAGTGTTAGACCATTCCCTCTCCTGGCATGATATTCTTTATAATGTTGTTATTAATATTACATAATTAAATATAATATAAATATGAAATATAATACAAATATATAATAATAATAATTCTTTATAATGATATCTCACATTTATATAGTGCTTTAACGGCTGCAAAGTGTTTTCCTGATCAGGAATCCTGTGAGGTTGACAGATTATTGCTTTCCTGATTTTACAGATGTGATAACTGATGCTCAAAGAAGCCAACTGTCTTGACCAGTGTCACATAGCTGTTCTGGGACAGTTATGATTTAAATTAAGTCTTCTTAATACAAGCTCTTTTTATTATATTACAGTGCCTTTCATGTTCCCCAGTAGAATATAAGCTTCATGAAAGCAGAAACCATGATTTATCTAAATCTTATGTCTCTCTGAACACCTAGAACAGTGCTCCAAACATAGTCCACACCTAATTCCTTAGTGAATTGAATTAAAATTGAATTTTAAGATCATCATAGAACTTATCAAACAACAATGCCTGATGAGGATATCTTTTTACCCTAAATCCTCTCCCCCTAAAATGAAGGGAGGAGTAGCAACAGTGCAAAAGACAACCTGATTGTGAGCGCAGTCATTCCAGGAAAGAGAATGGTCCTTCATCCAAAGGGACTAATAGGAAAACATCCTGAGAGGTGGGTACTATGGTGTCAGGATATTGGAGATGGCAGCTGTGTCATGGTAAGGTAAACTGTATGAGACAAAAGAATGGTAGTTGTTATAGGGAACAGCAAACCCCCACAGAGAGGAAGTATGCCCAACTTACGGATGTTGGGACTCTGGGGCAAAGACCCATGCTAAAGAGCTCTGACCAGCCAATATTCTTTTGACAAGCCTCTCTGGGAGTCAGAACATGCACAGGTAATAGCATCCATGAAGCACAACTTATCATCATTTTGAAAATAGACAAACATATGAGATAAAGGATTTGAAAGTATTTATACTGTAATTTGTCCTTTACAGAAGCACACTGAAAGAGGGAGGGAATGGAGAGCGCCAAGTATATCAGCTGCAAAGTATGAAAAGTTTGACTGAAGATAGGAGATGATTAAGTATTTGTTTTGCTGCCTGGGAGAGGAAGATCTAGCATGGATTGCAACAGGATGTACCTCCCAGGGCCTAAACTTGCTTTTTCATGACATCATGAGACTGGACATTTTCCAAAAGAACCATAGAAGAGGAAAAAAAGTTATAGAACATGTCAGACCTGCTCATGATACAGCTGCTGTTTTCTAGAAGTAAGGTGAAAAATGCAAAGAATAAAGTATAGAAATGAAAGAGTAGCAGCATTCAATGTGGCAATGTTTGGATGGCCATTGTGCCTTTATAAAAGGACAAAATTCTTTAAGAAATGGAGATAGATGGAGATCTCAAAGTACTCAAAAATAAGAGACATTTCAACTCATGAGGATTGGATTTCTAGGACTCAGTTTCTTTCTCCGTACAGTGAGGGAATGAGATTTATGGTTTCTAAGTTACCTCCTAGCTCTAATCTTTATGATCCTGTAATATCTTCAACTATACAATTCCCTGATCATTATAAAGCCAATTTATTGAGTAATCCTTGCATAGGAATCATACAACGTTCTTGCCAGGTATTGCTTATAAAATAGTTCAGATAATAATCAACTCTTGAGAATTTTCATAAATTTTCAAGCTGAAATAAATAAAAGAAAAAAAGTGAAAAAATATCAAGGGGAAATTTTTCATTGTCAAGCAATATATGACTATAATAAATGTCGTGCAGCTATAATAGATTTAATTCAAGAAACTTTGATTAAGGGTGGAGAAAAGATGTTGGAGGAGAGGAAGGAGTTCATCTGAATTCTACCAAATTCCCCTCCAAACAACTTTAAAATAACACCTCAACCTAAATTCTAGAGTGGCAGAACCAACAAAACAGTTTTCTAGCCCAAGACAACTTAGAAGATCAGCAGGAAAGATTTGTCACATGGGGATGGTAGTTGGACCTGGAACACAGCAACCAAGCAATGACAACACCAGCAGCAGGTCTTGGAGGATGCTGGAAGAAGAGCAGCAGCAGTTTCAGGGGCTCTCAGAATACAGATAAGAGTGTCAGACACCTAGTCAGAGAGGTAGTACAGGGGACCTTTGCCTAGCACTGGGGTCAAGACCCTGCATTGCCCAGACCCAGGTCCAGGTAACAGTTCAAGGGTGAAGAGGAGTGGCCACAGAGGAACAGGGGCCTTGGTCACAGTTCTAGGGTGGCTAAGAGCACTTGTGGTTACTCACAAGGGAATAGGGGACCTAGTCACAGCTCCAGGGCCAAGAGGAGTACCAGTACTTGCGGCCACAGGGGCAACAAGGCCCCTTCTTGGGTAAAGACCAAAGCAAAGGCCAGGAGAGCAGTGACCACACCTTTCCTTAGAAACACTGAAAATTTACAGAACCACAGAAATACCTCTGAAAACAGCAGCAAAAAAAATCTGAAGCTTTCAACACTGCTCCCACCATCCTGGGAGCAGAGCCTAACTTTAACATAAAGTTTAAAGTCAAGAAATAAGCTGGAAAAATGAGCAAACAACAAAAAAGAACCCAACTATAAATAGTTACTATGGTGACAAGGACTAATTGTCCAAAGAGGCACAAAAATCCATTGAAGACAAGAACCATTAAAAAAACAGAATAGGTCAAATGGAAGAAGAGATACAAAAATTTGTTGAAGGAAAAAAACTTCTTAAAAAGTAGAATTGGCTAATTTTTTGAAAAAAGTATGGAAGTTCATTTAAACATAATTCCTTAAGAATTAGTATTAGGCAAATGGAATCTAGTGACTCTGTGAGACAACAAGAAACAATAAAACAAAGTCAAAAGAATAAAAAAAAATGTGAGATATCTCATTGGAAAAACAATTGACCTGGGAAATAGATCAAGAAGAGACAAAGTAATAGTTCTTGGTCTACCTGAAAGCCATGAAAAAAAGAATCTAGACATAATATTTCATGAAATCATCGAGGAACATTGCTCTGACATCCTAGCATCAGGAGGTAAAATAGAAATTGAAAGAATCCACTGATCACCTCCTTAAAGAGTTCCCAAAATGAGAAGTTCTAGGTATTACAACTAAGAATAACGTGCCCAGAAAACTGAGCATAATCCTTCAGGGAGAAAAATAGCTATTTAATGAAATAAAGGACTTTCAAGCATTTCTAATGAAAAGATCAGAAATGAATAGAAAATTTGACTTTCAAATATAAGACTTAAGAGAAACATAGAAAGGCAAACAGGAAAGAGAAATCATAAGGGACTCAATAAAGTTAAACTGTTTACATTCTTATACACAAAGATGATACTTTTAACTCCCAAGAACTTTATCATTAGTTAGATGTTTATATAGACAGAGGGCATGGGTGTGAGTTGACTACGATGAGATGACATTTTTTAATGAAGGAGTGAGAAAGAGGAATGCATTGGAGTGGGGGTGGAAGGAAGAGAGAGGGAGAATTGGGGAAATTATCCATCATAAAAGAGATGTGCAAGGAAGAGTTTTTATAGTGGAAGGGAAATAAAGTGATGTGTCAGGGGACACTGCAACCTTACTCTCAGAATTGGCTCAAAGGGTGGATAACATACACATTCATTTGCCTATAGAAATTTCCCTCACCCAACAGAGAAGTGGAAGGGAAAAAGGATAAGGGAGTCGAGGACTGAGAGAAGGGATGGAAGAGTAAGTGAGACAGTGGTCAGAAGCATAATAGACTTTTGAGGTGGGGCAGACAGAGGCAGAGAGAGAGGGAGAGAGAGAGACAGAGAGAGAGAGACACAGAGAGACAGAGAGAGAGACACAGAGAGAGAGAGAGAGAGAGAGAGAGAGAGAGAGAGAGAGAGAGAGAGAGAGAGAGGTGGAAGGGTGGGGATAAATAGGAAAAATAGAATGCAGGGAATTACAGTTAGTAATCATAACTGTGAATGTGAATGAGATGAATTCTCTCATAAAACAGAAGTGGATAGCAGAATAAATTAGAAACTAAAATCCAACAATATGTTGTTTACAAGGAACACACTTAAAACAGAGAGTCACAGTTAGAGTAAAAAACAGGTGCTAGAGAAGAATCTATCAAACTTCTGTCAAGACAAAAAAGTAGGGGTAGCAATCATGATATCAGACAAAGCAAAAACAAAAAATAGACCTAATTAAAAGCGATAAGGAGGAAAACTACATTTCACTAAAAGGAACCATAAACAATGAAGTAATATCAATACTAAAGATGTTGTTATTTGTTCATTTTCAATGAGGACCAGTGACCTTATGGGATGACATCTTATCTTGTGTGTGAATTGGGTTTAAGTGAGGTAGAGTTGCACAAAGTCATCAACCTTACTCTCTTTTCCTGAGTCATTAAAGTTGAGTGGCAAGACAAAAGCCAGGATGACTCACAATGGCCCAGGATGCAGTGGATGACTTTAGCATCTATGATGTTTGGCCAAGCTCTAAGTACTTAACAGCACCTACTTTGGCTGCCTTCATAGCCATTGGAACAAATTGTTCTCATTCATCCATTCCACTGGGGGAAGTCTTCACATGTTTTAAGTAGACATCTTTCTAACTCAATAGGTTTGAGGCCTATTGTTTACCCTCAACATGGTTTAGCCCATCTGCCAAGATGGTTTTAACACATGCTACAGCTTCTTAGAGCCACAAATGAGAGTTGGATAAAAGGTGGACACCAAAGGTGAATGAGCAGCCCTGAAAAGGGTTCAGTAGTCCTCACACCAAAGGTGCTAGACCTCCCTGAACATGCCACATATCCCACTAAAGATACATGAACCAAGTGACATAGCGTCCGAATTTGTAATGAAAAAGTTAAATGAATTACAGTAGGAAATAGCAAACTTTACTAGTGGGGGACCTCAGCATTCTCCTCTCAGAACTAGATAAATCTAATAATAAAACAAATAAGAAAGAAGACAATGAATAGAATTTTCAAAAAGTTAGATATGACAAACTTCTGCCGAAAATTCAATGGGAATAGAAAGTAGAATGCCTTTTTCTCACCTGTATATGACACCTTTACAAAAACTGACCATGTATTAGAGCACAGAATCCTCACAAAAATGCAGAAAAGAAGAAATATTAAATGCATCTTTTTCAGACCATAATGTAAAAAATATTATATTAAATAAAGGGCCATGGGAACAGATTATAATAATTAATTGGAAACTAAATGATCTAATCCCAAAGAATGAGTGAGTCAAAGAAGAAATCATGGAAGCAATAAATAATTTCATTAAAGACAATGACAACAGTGAGACAACATGCCAATATTTCAGGATGCAACCAAAGCAGTGTTTAGGGGAAATGTTATATCTCTAAATGCTTACATCAATAAAAGAGAAAAAGAACAGATCAATGAGTTGGACATGCAACTAAAAAAATAGTAGAAAAAGAACAAATTAAAAATCTCCAATTAAACACCAAATTGGAAATCCTGAACACCAAAGGTGAAATTAATAAAATTGAAAGTAAAAAAAAAACATTGAACTAATAAATAAAACTTGGAGATAGTTTTATGAACAAAATAATGAAATAGACAAATCATTAGTTAACTTAATTAAAAATAAAAGGAGATAACTAGTATCAAAAATAAAAAGAATGAATGCACCATTGATGAAGATGAAATTAAAGCAATTATTAGGGGCTATATTGCTTAATTATATGCCAAAGATAAACATTTATGAAAATACAAATTGTCCAAATTTACAGAACAGGAAATAAAATCTTAACCTTACCTTTGCAAAAGAAATTGAACAAACTGTAAATGAGCCCACATTCTACAGAGGAAACTGAAGCAGGCAGAGATTAAATGATTTTCCCAGGGTCACATACTGAGGCCATGTCTGAGGCCAAACTAGATTTCAGGTCTGCCTGACTCCAGACTCAGTGATCTCTCCACTAGCTGCCTAACATTAATTTTGTCAAATGTAAAAAGTGGCTTACTCGCATTCAAAAAGTGCAATGAGTAACTTAAGGGCCTGTGGGGTCAAGAAGATTTGAGTTTGATACAGAGTGAAGGGAGCAGAACCAAGAGAACACTGTGCACAGTAAAAGCAATATTGTACAAAGAATGACTGTGAATGACTCACCTATTCTCAGCAATATAATAATACAGGACAATCCCAAAGAACTCATGAAGAAAAATGTTAGCTGTCTCCAGAGAAAGAACTGATGGAGTTTGAATATGGACTGGAGCATACTATTTTTTCCCTTCTTTCTTTCTTTCTCTCTTTCTTCATTCCTTTCATTTTTGTCTTTCTTTTTGAGTTTTCTTCCACAAAATGGCTAATACGGAAATGTGTTTTTTTGTAATTGCACATGTATAACCTATTTCAGATTGCTTGCCATCTCAGGGAGGGAGGAAGGGAGAGAATTTGGAAAAAAAAAATTTTTAATGTATAAAAGAGTTTTTTTAGGAATTAGAGAAATTAGGGGGAAATAAAATATTATTTAAAAAAGAAGACTCCATTTCAAATCTTGCCTCAGAAATTTACTGGCTGTTTGACTCTGGGAAAGTTACTTAAACTCCTATCTGCTTTATCGTTCTCATCCAAAAAACTGGGGATAATAATAGCACCTACTTCCCAGGGTTGTTATAAGAGTTAAATAGTGTATATATATAAAACATTGACAAACCCTAAAGATATATACAAATGCCAGCCTTTATTATCATGAAATAACTAAGATTCCAGAATAGAATCAAAAGAAGGGTGAAACAAATGGCCAAGTCATACAGATTCACTTGTGGGAATGAAGAAGTTTAAGACAGCAAATTCAGGAGCAGTTCATCATCACCAGACACTGAAAAAAAGTTATCTTAAAGAGTCCAATTTAATGATTCATGTTGACTTCTCCTTCCCCCAGACCAGGGATGCAATCACAGAAATAAAAGGGTAGATACCAGAAGTAATAAAGCAACAAGGTGTTCATGTGTTAACCAAAGTACAGAAACAAACAAACAAAAACATATCCAGACCCTAATGTCCCTTTACAAAGTGTGAAGAAGAAAATTTTAATGGCATCAGAAACACAGTTTGCCATTGGTGTTCTGAAGATCAGCCATGCCCCTGGTGGCCTTTAAAAAGCTAAGTTTGCCAACCCTGGAAACAATTAACAGAGACTAGGCAAAAAACAGCTTTCTGGAACATGACCCCAGTTCCTATACCAGAGGGGCAGCAAGGCAGAATTTCTCTCTCCTCCCTCACCGTTCCCTTATCAGCTATAGAACCCTCTAGGGTAACTATTATCCTACAAGGAGACAACATATCTACCAAGGAGGAGAAAGATAGCCACGGAGAAAGAGATAGACGGGAGCAATGACACAGAAACAGACTGAGATAGAGAAAAGAGATGGCCTCAAAGAGACAGAGAGGGATACAGAAGAGAGAAAGACAGAGAAGGATATAGCTTCAAGAAGCATGATACTTTAAATGATAGAATAGGGCCAACCAGAGACTCAAAGGAGTGTTAGCCCTGATGATTAGTAAGGATGAGCAGGCCATGGGGTCAAGCATAAGTGATTTGCCCCACAGAGATGTTATTCCGGGGGGAAACTCTGTGAGGATACCAAGAAAAGAAAAAGGACATCAGAGTCCTGCAGTGACAGATGATGTGCTCACTGGATCATAGGTTTATAGCTGGAAGAGAACTTAAAGTCCAACCACCTCATTTTGCAGATAAAGAAATTGAGTCCCAGAGAGGTTCGATGACCTGTACAAGGACACAAGATGTGAGTTGCTTTGGCCACCTGTGCTTCCTATGTTTATGCCTCACCATCAGTGTACACTAAGTTTGTTCCCACTCTTACCACTGATGCTATGAGTTTTTGTAGAAGAATACATGCCATGTTTATGTGGGGAATGTTTTGTATATGATGCACTTACTATGTTATCTTAATGTAATAGAGGTTTGAGAACTGATTGACTTCCAGGATTTGTTGTTGAGATGTATAAACAGTCCCTCACAAGTCTGAAATTGATTTGGACTATTGTGATCTTTAAGCAAGAAGAGGGCTTTGAGTCACCCCTGAAATTTTGAAAAGAGACGCACACAGCTTGCAAGAGAGGAGACTGAAATAAAAATTTTAAAAAGGAACAGAGAGATAATGGCATCCAGGGTTTCACTTGGAACTTAGTGAGTGAATCAGGAAGCGCTGACCACGTAGTGGCTGTAATTGACAAAAGAAACTCAAAATGAGAAAATGAAAGGAGAGCAGAGATGCGGCAGAGAAACGAGAGATCAAGGTGAGTCAAGGTGCGCCTCTGCTGGCATCTCAAAACAGAGGAGATCAGTCTTTTGTACTCATCTCTTCAAGGACTTAGGGAAGTTCCATTAAAGATCTGCTCTCTACACAACTCCATCCACCCTATACCTATCCATAAGCAAACACTCTAATATACTCTGCATGCTTATTTTACCTAAATTTTTCTGGTATCCTGCTCTTGCTTCAGCTGCTGAAGGTAGGAGTTAGTGGGAGATCCAAACTCAAAAATGTAAATTATAGCAGAGAGTTAAACCTCTGTCTGAATGTTAAGAATTTTCCTAATTGGGAGCCCTGAGTTATCATGATCATGGTAATCACTTCTTTCCATCTGATATTAACTCCATAAAACAGAAGAGAAGTGGACTACATGGCCTTGAGAGACATAATATTGCCCCATGCTAAAAAGCAAGCTAATTGTTCCAAGAGAGGATGACTGGTCAATTTTCTAAAGATAGCAGAGTTGAGGGAAGGGAAAGAAGGAAAAAAATAGTGACCAAAGCAACATCAAACTCTCAACCACCACCACAAAGCCCCTGCCTAGGGAGAAGAGAATAAAGGTCTGAGAAAGATTACCCTTTGCCCTAGCCAGCATGGAGGAAGGGTCATAAAAGGTCAAGAAACAGCTGGCCAACTCTGTACTTTACATGACACCCAAAGGTATCGCATTTTAAATGATTTTGCTTTGAGGTGATTGTGTCTACTGGGTAGCTATTAAAAGATAAGCACATCATTGGGAAATAGTGAATTATAATTTTAGAAATGTAGACCCAAAGATACCTTGAAGGTAATAGCTACCTTCTGGGGGATCCACAAGGGAAAATGTGACTTGGAGGGGAGGTAAGCTCCCAAGTAGTCTACTGTCGTAGAATATTTAAGGAAAGAATAGAAATGCTATTTTCAGTATGTGCCTCTACTACAGGGTGTTCCTAAAGTCTGGACACGTAGGCAAAATGTATATTTTCAAGAAATGAATGAAATTTCCAACAACGTTTTATTTAATTGGAATATTAACTTAAATAACATCTTCAATATGATTTCCATTATTTGTGATCCAAAGGTTGATGCGCTTTGCAAGATTCACATCAACTGAATGCAGTGACTCCACATTGCCATCAATTTTAGCACTTTCACTCTTTATGCGTTCAATCAAGTGTGTTGCATCTGTGATTTTCATTGAGCACACCCTCTCCTTTAGAATACCCCAGAAAAAGAAGTTAAGGGGGCTAAGATCTGTTAATATCCCAAATATTTCAAAGTATGAATTTTTCCTGTGTGTCCAGACTTTAGGGACACCCTGTATAATGATAATAAAGTGAAAACAAATCTTACCAGTTATAGCCAAAGACATCATACTGCCCTTCATCACCTGTTCACTCCCTCACGTCCACGGAGCCAGTGCAGGGCAATCATAAAAAAAATATTTCATTCCTAAACCTAGATTAGATGAAATTGAGGAGGATAACTTCCACATCATATGAGCAATAGATCCCTGGAGTACACTCTAAGAAACAAAGTTAAAAGGGAAAAAAACTCATTTTGGAGTGGGTGGAGATAGTAAGTTGAGTGAGAGCCACATCAAGTTTAAAATGTTGCTTTGGTTAGAGTTATGCTGTAGGTAGTTGGAGCTATGGGACAGAAGCTCTGAAAAGATGTGATAGCTGGAAATAAAGATCTGGCACTTCTCTGTATAGAGCCAATAACTGAAGCCATATTATCACCCAAGAAAGAATGTAGAGCTAGTAGAAGGCTGAGGACAGGACTCTGAGTAGGAAAAAAGAATGAGGAGACTACGAGACAGAGAGGGAAAATAGAAAGGTATGAATTGAACCAGGTGTCCTAGACCCAAAGGCAGAAATAGAAGTGTTGACAGCAATGTTACTACATTTGACCAGATTGAAAAATAGGCTGCACTCTTGGGAATGGATAGCAGAAAGGAACTTTCAGATGATGCTGAATACAGACTGTCTCAGATGTTTGACTGGGTTTCTGCCAAGCACATTCTCCCAAAACACCACGTCCAAAGTCTTGGGCTCTTATTTCCTTCCTACGTCAGATTGCTCTGTCTTTGCACCATGTATGTGAAAGAAATCAGGCCATTTGAAAATGTTTATACCAAATCAGAAATAAATTAATACATAGGACAGTTTCTACCTGAGGAAAATGTCAGTTTTCAGAAGGGTGTGAAGAGGGTTTTAAGAAGCAAGTGTCAAAAACTCGGAAGTGAAAACTCTGATAAGACTGGCTAGCCAAAAATCCCTTGGAGCAAGTCATGTTCAATAATTTGGGCAATCAGGGAGGTTTTGTTCCTGTGTTGGTGGCCTTTTTCTCAGTTTTTATGGAAGCAAATATTTTCTGCTTGACACAGTACAGAATAATTAAGACAATATAACTAGCCTTGTTTTACTTGACTATGGATGATTCCTAGGTCTAGAGTCAGGAAGAACTGGATTAGAAACTATCCTCAGACCCCAGGCAAGACATTTAATCTCTGCCGGTCTCAGTGTCTAACTTTAAAAAAAGGGATGATAATACTAGTATCTACCTCAACAGGCAGGTAAGAGAAATATTTCTTAAGCTCTTAGCAAAATGTCTGGCACAAAGTAGGCAATAAATGTTTCTTCTCCTCCCTTCCATTTTTCAAAGTTTTGTCCGTCTCATAAAGTGGTAAAATGTAAAGACAAATGTGGATCCTTTAGCTTTGGAGCCTTTTATGCCTTTATTTATAAGAAAAATGGAAAACTTTAAAAAGAAAATTCAGTTAGTATATATCTGTTGTCTGAGCAAACTATGTTTTATTATACCAAACCTTATATTAGAAACAATATTTGTAGAATTTTATATATTTGGTCCCTAAACATATATATATATATATATATATATGTATGTATGTATGTATGTATGTATGTATGTATGTATGTATGTATGTGTATACACACACATATACATACTGTATATGTGTGTATGTAAACTAAATGCTTTTTTGTTAAGTGAATCTTAAAGGGCACTTAAATAATAAATACTAAAGATATTTCAACTTTCCCCCAAGATTTGTTATTTAAAATTGTTTACAAAACCCACCACAAGTTTATTTGTTTGTTTTTTTCCCGATGGTTTCAAAATTTCCAGAAATTTTCCATCTCTACAAGGAAGTGCCTCATCAGTATGAAAAGAAAGTAAAGGTGAAGGTTGTTTAGTCTGGACAGCTCACCTTTGGAGACATGCTCACTCCATGTTCTTTCTTTTCAAACAGTCTGAGACTAAAACTGTGCAGCCAGTCTCTAGTACATCTGACAAGTTTCTTGTTACAGTGGAAAGAGCGCTGTGGGTTCAAATTCCGGTTTTATCACTTTGTATTTGTGTGACTTTAGACAATGAGTCTCACCCCTCAGGGGCTCGTTTTCCCCAACCGCAAAATGAAGGAGTTGGCTTATATGATCTTGAAGGTTCCTTTTAGAGCCAAATCACTTGACCGCTGTCAGCCTGTTTCCTCAGTTATAAAATGAGGAGAGTAGTGCCTAACTCATGGTGTTGTTGTAAGGATCAAATGAGATAATATTTATAAAATATTTTGCAAATAAATAAGTGCCAATTACTTAGTAGGTGCTTAATAAATTGTTACTCCTTTCCCCTCCTTTTTAATTATTCAAATTCAAATTAAATCTATTACCTATGAGCCAAGGTATTACAGTTAGAATAATAACGAGCCAAAATTTGGAAGGTGCCTATGGTCAGACATTTAGTGTCCCTTGAGATTTTTTAGGATGGTAGAAACATTTTGTTCCGAGAATAATAATAGTGAGCATTATTTTTTAATTATGAGATTAATCATAGTGCATTAGCATTATAAATAATAAATAAATTATAAATAATAATTAGCATTGATATAGCACTTTAAGGTTTGTAAAACTCTTTATATGTTTTCTCATTTTGTCCTCACAACATCCCAGTGAGACAGGTACTATTACACCCATTTATAGATGAGGAAACTGAGGCTCGTAGAGCTTTAATGATTGTGTTATTGATGTATTGTTAATGCAATGGAGTATTGTTAATGTATTTTTAATACAATTTGAAGATCTTCCCATTCATTAATAGGCCCATGTGACCTCTCTGAGTTGCATGAGTTTGAGTCACATGGAAGCCTGAGTCACATGAGCCTGTGGTGGGAGGAGTTTGCTGAATGGGTGGAGCAGGAAGGGTGGAGCAGGGCTGGGAGGAAGTGAGACAGAGCAGTCAGAGCTGGGAGAGAGAGAGAGAGAGAGAGAGAGAGAGAGAGAGAGAGAGCAGCAGCAGCAGCAGCAGCAGCTAGCATGAGTGGGAACCAGGGAGTGCCTTTCCTCTTTTTTTATGGGAAGGCCCTAATAGAGAGAAGGCTTGAGATGGAGGTTCCACCTGCATTGCTAATGTGCATAGATCTCTTTGTTGCTGTGGTGGATTTGGCTTTCTGGTGTTTGAATAAATGTTTTGGTTTTGCCTTCATTGAAGAAAATCTGCTGTATTTTGCAATTCGGAAATACGCCAGCATATTCATAGCACTTGCTGTAGGTATTGCATTGGCTCTACGGTGACCTACCTATGGTAACACAATTATTAAGTGTCTGAAGCAAGATTTGACTCCAACTCCAGCTCTCTCTCCACTTTGCCACCTAACTGCCAAGAAGCCTGACTCTGATGATGTAGGCTGATGTGTGACCAAGTTTTTTGGAAACTTTTTTTCCCTGCATTGATATACCTCTCATTTCTTATTCTCATTACCAAAAAAGAAAAATCCAGCCATTCTTTGTTGGAAGAATTCTTACTTATTGAATACTCCATCAGTTCTCATCAAAATTCTAAACTGGGCATTCAAGATTTTCTGCAATTTGGCTCCAAGTGATTTTTCTAGGTTCATCTCATACTCTTCCCCTCCTCCATTCCCATCACACACCCCGGCTGGAGCAGCCTACTTTTTGTTTATTGGACAAGTCACCAATTTCCTCAATTGTCTTACTTCTCCCCTTCATCTCTAGCAATTGAAAATCTTCTCATCCTTCAGGATTCTGCTTAAACATTACCTTCCTCATGAAGCCATCTCTTATTCCTCAAGCCCAAAGTATGAATGCTCATAACACATACTCTGTACCCCTCCTGTATACTTTTACATGCACTGGTATGGAGATTTCCTGACATTGAAACTGCCTCCACAAATTTAGTTGGAAGTTGCTTTTTAAGTTTTGTCTTACTGAGGTGCTGATCACGGTCAGTGACATGCCCACGATCATGCAGCTTACATGTGTCCCAAGCATCACTTAAATCTAAATCTTCTTGACTCCAAGGCCAGTCCTTAGCCCACTCTACCCTGCTACTGCCTCTGTGGTGTGGCATTGGAAGGAAGGGCTTCAATGGGCCTGCTACATGAAATGAATGTGAGTCAACAAATATACATTTCATAAGATATTTATTAAGCACGGACTTGATGCAGAGACCTGTGTAAATAAAGTACTAGGAGAGATATAAAGTTTTGATAGGGCATTCATGGCTTCTTTTTCATGGATCTTGCATTTTGGGGGTCAATAAGACATTCGCAGACATCTATAGTACAGATGATACACATGAGGTACAATGTAAGTGTGTTAGAGAAGAGCCGAACAGTTCTATGTGAGATTTGAGGAGGGAGATACTTCCTGATGGAGAATCAAGGAGAGGTGGCATTTGAATGAGGCTTTACAGGATAAGTAAACATTTACCATATTAAGAACATTCTAATCATACAGAGCAGTCTGATGTCGTAGGTTCCATATGTGCCCTTGTAGACTTACATCAAATGCAATTAATGCTAAACATGCAACATTGGCTTATATTCCCTTTATGAATTGTGGATTTATATAAAAGAGGTCACTTTTTAGATATAGCATTTTAAGAAGCAAAAAGGATATATGGTGACCTGGGCAGATGCATATAGAGACTTGCTATAAGCAGCATTTAAAATGTTAAAATTGGGAGTCCTGTGCTAGGAAAGGTGAATAGAGTGGTAAGTATCAATCAAAAAAGGGAGGGGGGAATAACCATAATGTTTTCCCCTAGGAAATATAGAAAGATAAATAATTCTAAAGTTCATATTTTAGCAAAGCAATATACTTTGAATCTCACTGAGAAAGGAATAACAAGGAGGAAAGAGAGAAAAAAGGAAAATTTGGGTTCTTTTTTGTGGAAAGACAGGATAGAAGGGAAAGAAGGAAGAAATGAGGAAAGAAGGAAAAGGAAGAAAAGAAGGAAGGAAAGTAGGGAGGGAGGGAAAGAAAAAAGAAGAAAGGAAAGCAAAGGAAAAGGAAGGGAAAACAAAGGGAAGGGAAGGGAAGGGAAGGGAAGGGAAGGGAAGGGAAGGGAAGGGAAGGGAAGGGAAGGGAAGGGAAGGGAAGGGAAGGGAAGGGAAGGGAAGGGAAGGGAAGGGAAGGGAAGGGAAGGGAAGGGAAGGGAAGGGAAGGAAGGGAAGGGAAGGGAAGGGAAGGGAAGGGAAGGGAAGGGAAGGGAAGGGAAGGGGAGAGGAGGGAAGGGAAGGGAAGGGAAGGGAAGGGAAGGGAAGGGAAGGGAAGGGAAGGGAAGGGAAGGGAAGGGAAGGGAAGGGAAGGGAAGGGAAGGGAAGGGAAGGGAAGGGAAGGGAAGGGAAGGGAAGGGAAGGGAAGGGAAGGGAAGGGAAGGGAAGGGAAGGGAAGGGAAGGGAAGGAAGGGAAGGAAGGGAAGGGAAGGGAAGGGAAGGGAAGGGAAGACCTAAAGGAGTCTAATTATATGCAAAATGCCAGTAGTGAACTAATAAATAAGGATTTATTAAATGTTTACTATGTGTCAGATATTGGTCCTAAGGGCTAAGTGTCAGTTAGGCATATTTAAGGGAAATAGGAAATTAAAATATTGGATATGAAATGTTAGATTTGGAAGGACCTTAAAGATTATTTAATCCATTATCCTCATTTTACATAGGAAGGAATCACAACTCAGTGAGTCACCTAAAGTCTTCTGGCTAGTTAGAGTAAGGATGAAAACTCTAGATCTAGGACCCTTTCTGTGATATTGTACCCCTTCTTTACCTTGTTCTGCCTCCCAGGACCGATGTATTTCATATTGGCTATAAGGTCATCTTGACCTATGAAGATCAAAGATGAGTTGATTTTTCTGGGAAGGTAACCTTTTCATCTGTACACAGAGAATAATCTGAGTCAAAATGCCAAAAAAAGCCTTTAGGCAAATTATTCCTTCCCCTTCCCTAAACAGTGCTCTATGTGGACCAAGCCTATAGTTCCATAGAATGAGAAATGAGAAAACACTTATGTTCAATTTATTAAGCTTCTTCTTGGCACTTCCATCACTAATTTTCCGTGTGATCTTTGGCCCATCACCAAACCTCGCTGCACCTTTTTTCCTCATTTGCAAAATAGAAATCACAGGGCCTGCTTTGCCTATTTTGAATAGTTGTTGTGAGGACGAAAACAAGTTATAGATGTTAAATCAATTGAAAGTTTAATATAAAATATAAAGGATTGTTATAACATAAGGTACCATCCAAACTCCAGAGATAGTTTAGAAGTCCTTAGATCATACTAAAATAATTAAAAAACAAAAACATTTGGGCCAATGGTCAGAAACCATGGTTTTGATCACTATACTTCCTTTTCAGAAAAAAAAATTACTTGGGTGAAGGGAGGTAGGAATGGATTTTAAAATACTGAGGAAAATGAAAAACCTATAGCAAACTAAGTTTTTATTTTTATTGACTTGTTAATTTGTTTATATTTCTTTATTTGTTATTTACATTTTCAATTCAAATTATCATTTAAAATAACATAGATAAAAGAATATATTGGGGACTCTATCTAAGAGAAGAAATAGTATTGCCTAGAAGTGAAATTTGGAGCCTATATCTTTTTTTTATAAAGAGCAGTCAGACGAATCCTTTTAACAGTCAGAGTCCTAAGTAAAATTGGGGTTGCCTTCAGATTTTATGAAGGAAGTAAGCCTGGACCAATTCTCTATCAGTGGGTGATGGGATTGAGATGAGAGAGGATAAGGAAGAGTATTGATTATGTATACAAGTCTCTCAGATCACTCAAAATTGGAACCCTGCCTACAGAGATTATTCATGAGCACCTTAATGAGATTTGAAATTTAATTTTTTTCTTCAACATCTTTTTTTTTAAAAAAAAGTTTAAAAGCTTTATAAAAAGGCTCGTAATATTTCTTAGGCACTAAATCAAGACAAATTTTGATGACGTAAGTATAAATGAATCACAAACATACAGATTAAGCTTCCTTTTAAACAAATCAGTTTAAAGAATTAGCTGAAAAAGTGCTTGGAAGTATGACATGCTTTGGGTTTTCTCAAACCCCAAATGCTTGAGAAAAGAGTGGACGTCATTTGACACAGTCAGGTCAGTCTTTCCATACAAACTAGAACCACAGTAACAATCAAGAGTAAAGCATTTCAGAATGATTACTGGCTTTTGTAGCTTGTTAAACATCATTTAGCTTAAATTCTTACATCTCAACATCAGCAAAAGTTCAGGTAGAAGACCCAGACATGCCCCTACTCATATATGCTCAGTGGTGAGCCCAATCACCTTAGAAACAAAACAAAATAAAAAAAATATTAGGGTAAGGAAGAGCAAACAACAAATGAAGACCTAAATCAATGATAAATCTATATTTAGGTAGGAAGCTGACTTTGAAAATAGAGCCCAAATCATGCTGCCCACAATGGTAGTTCTGTGTTCCCCGTTTCTCAAACTTCAAAATGCTTTTCATCAGGAAGGAACTCTTTCTTGGAAATAAATGGCCATCTCAGAAAGAAGTTACCATGACCTAGGATGCTAATACAGTGGAATCCTGGTAAATGTTTAACAACCTGCCCTCAAAAAAATTCCCACAACACACATTTAAGTTCAATCTGCATTATTTATCTCTTTGCCATAGTTTTCTTAAGTCTAAACAATCAACAAAACAATGAATCAAGCCCTGATTTGTAGACTTTGCTAATTTCCAAATGGGAAAATACTCAGGTGAAAATTTAACAATCAGTTCTTGAAAGCTGGCTCCAGCACATTATTTGGCCTGAAGAACTGCATTAAAACATGGTAATTTGGGGGTATTGGAAGGAAGGAATAGTCTGCCATGTCTATCTGTATCAGCCCACAATTTCTTGCTTAAGCACCACAAAGGATATAAAGCACCCCGATAGATATGCTTCAATCATATAACCATTGTCATAAGTCTAAAGAATAGAATCCCCAGGCTTACTCAGCCAGATTAATCATTCCCAATTTTCCGCTCACCTCTAGCATGATGGAAGTCTTACTCAGGGGGATCACTGCTCTTTGTGATGATTAAGGGACAGAGAGGACAGTTGTAGGAGCAAAAGAAAGTCCTGTATTCAGAACCTGGGTCTATAATCAATCCAATTAAATTAAGTTAAACCCAATTTATTAGATGCCTACTATGTGATTAGGATGTAAAGGTTGGGGGTGTGCAAAAACAAAAGGAAAAATATTCCTTGCCCTCAGGGAGTTAACCAATCTACTCAGACCATCAATAACACTTTATTAAGCACCTCCTATGTGCCAGATTCTATGCTGAGTGCTGGGTATACAAAGAAAGGCGAAAGATGTCTTTTCCTGTAAAGGAGCTCACAATCAGTTAAAATGCATTTATTAGGTACCTACTATGTTTTAGGCAGTGTGCTAGGCATTAGTGTATATAAATACCAAAAAAAAAAAAAAATGAAATGATACCTGTTCTCAGTGAGCTAATGTTCTATCCAGGGAAGGCAACATTTGCATCTGTAAGCATATACAGAGTAAAAATAGATAGAATTAGTACAAAATGACTACATTTTGATTTTCAAATAATGTGAGACCTGGCCTTTATTTGTTAGCTTTAATGTTGAATTAACCTTCATACTGCCCCTACCCTCATCTTCAAAGTCTAAGACCAATGGACTTTTCCAAAAACTTTCATGCCATGTAGGACTGCCTTGGATTGGGATGTAGTGGAAAAATACTAGTAACAGAGTCAAAGAAACTAAAGTCAAATCCCAAGTCACTTAAGCCTCCTCATCCTTGGTGTCTTTATCTGAGGGGGGTGGACTAGCTGATCTATAAAGTCCCCCCAAAGTGCCCTCTAAATATATGTTCCTCCAACTATCACATTGGTGAAACACTCCAATCAAGATGGCACTAGACTCCCTAGGGGTAGAGCAAAGAAAGCACAGGATAAGAGATAGGATCACAAAGGGCGACAAGAGTGAAGCCTTTTAACCTTGTCCTGTCTAAAATAGCATAAATAGAAAGAAGAGGAATGTATAAACCACAATGATCTGGCTCTGTGGATAGATAGAGAGATAGATAGACAGACAGACAGATAGATATGGATATGGATACGGATACGGACACGGATACAGATACAGATACAGATACAGACACAGACACAGACACAGATACAGATACAGATACAGACACAGACACAGATACAGATACAGATACAGATACAGATACAGATACAGATACAGATATGTAGTTGGGGAGGGCACTAGCAGCTAGGACAAACAGGAAAGGCTTCATGAGGAAGAAAATACTTGAGCTGCATCTTACAAGGGAGAGACTCTATGAGGTGGAGGTAAGGAGGGAGGGAATGCATTCCATTGAAAAGATGTGGAGATAGTAGATGGAGTTTCAAGTAAAGAACAGAGAAAAGGCCAGTTTGACTGAATGCAGGAGGGGCAGTAATAGCCAATGAGCTGCGAAAGATAGGATGGGGCTAGGCTACATAGGGCTTTAAATGCTCAACAGGAGAGTTTTTATGTTACCATAGAGGCCACTGGAGTAGGCTGAGTTGGGGAATCATGACTTCAGTGCGTCAGATGGACTGGAATGGAGAGAGATTTGAGGCAGGAGACTAATGAGGAGGTTGCCACAGTATTCTAGAGGAGAGGGGATGACCCTCTGAGACTTGTGGGCAGAGAGGAGTTGGATGTAAGAGATGTTGTGAAGGAAATTTTTAAAGAGATATCCACATATGTTTAGCTTCCAGCTTGTCTTGTGGGGTTTTGGTTTTGGTTTTGGTTTTTGCTTTGGATTTGACAGAGAATGGGACTGAAAATCCTGATGCACAAACGTAAATTGTTGTAAATGGAATTAAACACATTTAATAAGAATAGGATATATTTCTCCAAAAGTACAAGAAAAAATTTGTAACTTCATTGATTTGAAATAAATCTGGAATTACAACTTTCACTGAACCATTGTCACTTTTTTTCTAGTTCAGCATGAAAATTGTTTTGCATCTAAATCTCATTCACTTTTTTTTTAATCAGTAGGAATTATTTCTTCAACCACCTCCTTTATTTTTTAGGATGCCTTTCCCACTCTGCCCGTCTCCTCACCATTATATCTCTATTCCATATTTTTTTTTCTCACTACTACTCCTAAGATATTTTAAAAATGCAATATGATTATTTACCAAATATTTCCCATAACTCTCTGACAAGTTTCTCATGCCTCCTAAGAGTAACCTATATTGCAGGTTAGCTGTTGGTGCAGATGATAGAAATGATGAACTTGGTGTGAGAAAGACCTGGATTTAAATCTTGTCTCAAACTTATTATCTGTGAGACCATGGGCATGTCACTTAATTTCTCCGAACCTCAATTTCCTCACCTGCAAAATGGGAGTATAATAATAATATCTGTAGCACCTACCTTCCAAGGTTATTGGGAGGTTCAATGAAATATTGTCTGTAAATTGCTCAACTTTTATTACGATGTGCAGCTCATCTTTAGACTATCCAGAGGAAATCTAAGCGCCCCCCCCCCCTCCCCGCCCCTCCTTCCCCTCCATCCTGTTTGTCTTCTCCCATCGTCTGCCCACGTTGGATTCCAGGAATGCAAACTCATCTTATTATCAACCCATGGTAAATATACTTAGGAAGAGAATGCTGATCTTTGTGACCCATTCCGATTCCAAAAAGATCTATTTGGGAGATTGTTGGCTGATTCAGCCCTTCACTGATCAAGAGACGATTGAATGTCCATTTCAATCACTCGTCATCCATGAGGAAATGAGTCCGTGATTTAAAAGCTCTGCTGATGCTCCTCTGGTTTCTTTAACGTATGTTCTGTCCCTCTCCATCCCTCCCCTGTCTCCGTTCCCAGACCGTGAGGTGAATTGCCGCAAAGCTGTCTCATTTTTTTTTCTTTGAAATGCAACTTGTATCCACAGTGGGCTACTAAAGAAAACAAGCCCATTGGATTCTGATTTCCCTCTTACTCACTGCTGTTAATCAGCAACACACGGCCGCCACCTAATCTCGTGCAGGTCCGAGTTCTGCATGGTAGGGGTGAATGGCAGGGGTTCTTTATTCTTTCTGTTTGATACATCCTTCCTTCCACCTCTCAAAATCCACCACTGGGAGAAGGAAAGGGCGGACAGGAGGGAGAGGGGGAGACTTGCAGAAAAGTCTTTTCCGTTCTAACCTTTCATAGGCTGTGCGGTCATGACCCTGGAGACATCAACTTGCAGCCTCATGATGGGATTGGTTACTCTCCCAGAGTCCTCACCGGCAATAGCCCTTTCCTTTCCTCAGGTCCTCTCTCCTCCTGTCTCCTGTGGCTTCACAGCAGAGTTCAGCATCTCAGGAAGAGAAACATAAGGTTCAGAAACTGTTGAGATTTCAACCCTTCCCTGCATGTTCCCCATTCCCCTCTGTCAAATAACCAGAGGGTTGTTTTTTTAATTTGTTTTTAATATTTGTTTTTAGGCCAAAAACACAAGAATGGTTTTTATCAGTCAACAAGTCATTACTATATGCCAGGAGCTTTATGCCAAGCTTTGGGGATACAAAGAAAGGCTAAAAAACTGTCTTTACTCTGAAGAACTACATATTCTTATGGGAGAATCAACTCATAAATGATTATATGCAACTGAGAAATACACAGAATAAATGGAAGGTAATCTGAAAGAAGGCTTTCACATCTGGGAGGACTAAGAAAGGCCACTGTAGAAGATGAGACTTGAGCTGACTCTTTTTTAGAAGAAAAAATTATTTATTTTTAACATTCTTTTCTTTATTTTGAGTTCTAAATTCTTCCCCTCCCTCTTGCCCCTCCCCCACCCACTGTAAAGGCAAGCAATATTTCAATCACACACACCAAAATCATGTAAAACATTTCCATATTAGCCGTATCACAAAAAAGCAAGCAAAATAAAGTGAGAAAATTACACTTCAATGTGGACTCAGAGTTCATCAATTCTCTCTCTGGAGGTAGATAGTCATGAATCCTTTGGAATTAATTGTCTTGGATCAATTTATTGATCAGAGTAGATAAGTCTTTATTTTGAATTGCTACAAAATGTGTCCTATTTTTTTTCTTTAAAATGCAACTTGTATCCACAGTGAGCTACTAAAGAAATTCTGATTTCTTGATCATCAATTATAATATTACTGCTACTGTGTACAATGATAGGTTCTGCTCACTTCACTTTGCATCAGTTCATATATATCCCCCTAGGTTTTTCTGAAACCATGCACTTCATTTCTTATAGCACAATAGTACTCCATCACAATTAAATACCACAACTTGTTCAGCCATCCCCCAATTGATAAGGAACCCCACCCCGGAATTTCCCTTTCTTTGCCAGCACAAAAAGAGCTGCAGTAAATATTTTTGTACGTATAGGTCCTTCTTTTTCTTTGATCTTTTCGGGAGATCTGAAAGTGGTATTGCTGGGTAAAAAGGTATGCACAGGTTTTCAGCCCTTTAGGCATAGTTCCAAATTGTTCTACAGAATGATTGCACCAGTTCACAACTCCACCAACAATTCATTAGTGTACCTATTTTCCCTCATCCCCTTTAGCATTTGTCATTTCTGATAGGTGTGAGATGGTACATCAGAATTGTTTTAATTTGCATTTCTCTAATCAATAGTGATGTAGGGCATTTTTTCATGATAGCTTTGATTACTTTTGACTATTGATTGTTCATATCTTTTGATCATTTACCAATTAGGGAAGGTCTCTTATTTTTTATAAATTTGATACTATTCCTTATATATTTGAGGAATAAAGCCTTTATCGGAGAAACTTGCTTCAATATTTCTTGATAAAACTTCATTATTTGTGGTACCTTTTATCAAAATGTAGTTTCCCTGGTCATCTCTTTCAATTATGTCTATTTCTGCTTTTGCTTTGTCTAAAGTCATGACTGTCTTTTTTACTTCTATTAATGCATAGTAGATTCTGCCCCACTGCCTATGTGTGTGTCTTTCTGTTCCAAGAGTGCCTCTAGAAAACAACGTATTGTTGGACTCTAGTTTCTAATCCATTCTCCTATTTGCTTCCATTTCATAGATGAAAAACTTGAGCTGACGATGATGAAGATGATGGTGATGGTGATAGTAACTTTGTGGTTGACAAAAACTTTGCACATATTATCTGTTGAGTACTTAATCCTTTTGCCCTTAATAATGATTAATAATTAAATGTTCCTATAGTCTTGGGATCTCTGTGGCAAAAAGATTTTTTTTATTTAAATGTGGATTTCCTTTTTATCCATCTGGGACTAAATCTTAACCTTGTTGCTTCTGCTTCTTTTTTAGAACCCCTAATCCTCTCCACTTCCCAGCCCCCCATATGCATGCTAATGTGTGGTATCACACACACACACACACACACACACACACCACCTACCCCCACACACTCAAAGCTACTATTTAGAAAAACTTCCTCTACCACTATCAAGAAATTCAGTTGATTTTTGCCATCCTGACCTTTGCAGAGCTAGACAGGAAGCTTTAGGTAAATAATTTATTTCTTTAACTAGAACACACACCTCTCCTTGACAAGTAGTTACTTGGTAAGACCCCAAGCAGTCAATCAGAGATTGAGCAGTACCTTAGAAGTCATCAAGTCCAAATCCTTTATTTTACATATGAGGAAACAGAGGCCCAGAGAGGTTATGACTTACCCAGAGTCACACAGCTAGTTAGTACCTCAGTCAGCAAATATTTATTAAGTATGTCTGCTATATCCCACTAAATACTGGAGATTCAAAGACAGAAGGGAAATATTCCCTGCCCTCACAGATCTCCCATCCTAATGTCACAATCACTGGTATGAAGTAGGTCCTTCTTCCTCTTTTTCTCCATTTATTGGGTAAATTTTCACGACCAATGAAGAACAGATGTGCAGGAGTGGCAATTCGAATCACACATTGGAAGGCCAGCCTGTCAGATGATTCAAGATGATTCAAGTATTAGTCCAAAGTCATATCTATTCAGTAGCTCCAAGTTTACCAGTTAGCTTAACTGTTCTACATTCATAGATTGTTCCTTTTATACAATCAGCTCAGCAGGATGTTTTACTGGTCATAGGTGATAATGTAGATGAGTATGAGTGACTCAGTACAACCCGTCCCTAATACTTATGGAGTGGGGTTGGGACAAGCACATGAAGAATGAGAAAACCTTCAATACTGTGGTCATGAACAGGTCCCTTGGGCCTTTAGCTAGATACTGTATGCAGGGTGTGGGATTCTTAGGCCACAAATACTGCTACTGTTGGCTCTTTGCCTATTGGGTTTAAATAGTTGGGGGCTATGATTTCAGTGTTCCTATCAAGAGAAATTCTCTCACTGCAGTCTTTCTTTGCTCTAGCCCAGGAGGAACTGGGAAATCTTTCCTTCTTTGGGTCTGGCCTCCATACTCACATTCCCAAATGTAGACTTATTGGCATGGAAAGAAATCATAGCTGACGGTCATATGCTCTGATGGTAATATAAAATAGCTTAAAGACATAAGTAAGCATTAAAAGGACATCTGAGAAGAAAGAATGAGAAGTTGGATGGTGAGGGAGTCAGAGGCTTTGAGTTTGAATCCTGGCTCTGCTATTTAACATCTGTGTGACCTGGGCAGGCCTCTTAATTTCTCCGTGCCTTAGTTTCTTATCAGTAAAATGAGGCAATTTGACCAAATATCCTCTCTGGTCCCTTCTAACTCTAACTCTGTGATTGTGTGGTGATCCTAGGGACTGTAACATGGACTCCAGGCCATACCTGTTGGCTCCCCATTAGTTCTTCTCTCTGGAGAAGAGTTTCCTCTCTGGTTCCTTACTCTGGTCTGATCACCTGCACTGTCTTCTTTTCTGCAGAAGGCCATGACCCAACCTCTTTCCCTGCAGAAAACCAGGACCTGGTGGCAGCCCTTCCTTCTTGATCTTAGCCATGGTTTCTCCTGGTGTTGCTAAGACAGTGAAGGTGCAGGATTATACTAGAGGGGAAAAATCAGAATATACATTTTTATATATCAATGATAGTCCATGATCAATTCTCATTATAAGAAGAAACAAGCTAACTAAATTATCATGTGTCTCAAAACCCAGAGCTTAATTTAATACAGTTCTAAGCGGGAAGTGTGACCCTACCCTCTCTAACCCTTGTCCCTCTTTGAGTGACACATAATTGTGGAATCAGACATTCTAAGAAGTGAGCAAGAATGGATGAACAACTTAAGGTCATTAAAAAGAGCTGATGCCCTGAAGAAAGTTTTAACCTATCTACACGACTCAAGCATTTTGAGTTACCCTTCCCCTTTATCTTCCAGGTATATACATCCTACCGCTGTCCTAGCAGGGCCTCAGTTCTGACCTCCACCTCCAATTATTTCTCCAGTTCTTCAGGCTTTTCAATTCCTCTCTTCCTAATTCATGACTCTCATCTTTGACCTTCAGAATTCCTGAGCTATATCTGCTTTGAGTTGCTTATTCCCCATCCCTCAGCCTTCGCTTCTCTTTTAGCCCCAGACTCATATACAGAGCTGTTCCCCTTTCATTTCAATCTGAGTTTTATTCTGCAAAACCCTGACACTGAATCCACCAAGCTAATTTTAATAAAAGAAACTAATTAGGAATTTAAAACTATACTTCCTGGGATCAATAGCTAATACGCAAACTCATATGTCTTCCTAACCTTCTGTTGACTTTGTAGACGCTTTTAAAGTTTGGCATTTTGCATTTAGACTGTCCAAATGAGTTTTAAAGAATTGTAATGCTTGTCTCTAAGGCTCTTCTAGAATATTTCTGTAGTGCTAGGTCTCAAATGGAGAACAGACTTTGTTCTAGCGTCCACCAGTTGAGTGACATTTTTAAAACTTGAATTCGGAGGTTTTGGGGAAGCAAGGGCCAGATCTTTCATCTTGTTCAAACTACATGGGAGGAAATGCAACAATTGGGGTGACGTGGAGTATCTGATTCTAGATACCTGCTCCCCTGTACCTTTCTTTATGGCCTCCAAGTCCCTTTGCAGACAATGGGAGTTGGAAACTCACTGATTGGTCACTAGTGAAACTACAGAGAAGTCAGGGGGAGATTTGCTTCCCCTACCTTTACCTGAGACTTAACTCAAAGATCATATCTCCATTGAACTCGGAGATTTCTTCCTCATCCCACCACCCTTCAGAAGACGGCAGAGCTTATGGAAAAAACCATATTCTGCTCCCCATAACAGCTATCTATTTCCTTACAAACTTGCCTTTTGTTCTCACTTACACATTTGTCTACCCTGCCCTTTTTATAAAAGAGAATTAGGCAGTCACCAAATCATTGTCCAGTGTGCTTAATGATGGAAGTAGATAGAGAGTTGGGAATTAAGTTTTGATTCCTTTTAAGAGTGGGGAGGTGATATTTCTGTCTCAGTAGAAGTTGAAGGAAAAGTGGAAAGAGTAGTGGAGACGAATATTATTTGGATGTCTCACAAGAGGCAAGAGAGACTTATCACAACCCAGACAAACACAAATTTTGCCATGAATTGGAATCAACATAGATTTTATATATATTTTATACTGTATCATATTACATTTTGCACAAATACATTTTATGAAGTATATTACATATAATATATACATATACATAATACATACATATATGTACACATACAAACACACATATCTATTTCCCTGCAGAGAGCCAGAATGGGGTATCATTTTCTGTGGAAAACAGGAGAGATAGGTAGGTAGAAAGATAGATAGATAGATAGATTGATAGATAGATAGATAGATATCTGAGAGGATGTATACATACATAGATAAATATTTGTGTATACATACATATATATGCAGTACATCTACCTATACTCACATAGCTTATACATGCATGTATGTGTGTACATGTGTGTATATGTATTTATATTTGCATGTGTATGTGTTTATATATTTGTATGTATGTTTACACACAAATATATACACTCATCCTTAGGCTTAACATAGACAAGCCCTTCAGGCAAATGCAAGCTTGGGCAGGATCAGACTCAAGTACTAGTTTATAATCCATGGGAAATATTCTAGAAGTAGGTCTGCTGCTCACACACACACACACACACACACACACACACACACACACGCACACACCACTGTGTATTGCTTGTACTCCGCATTCAATGCCCTTTCCAGAATCTTAAGCTAAAGTGAGACATGAGAAAACAGTGTTTCTGCAGATTGCTAAAGAACGGATGAATCACAGATCACCAAGGGGCAAGACTCCTCAGGGAGAGACAGACAGGAGGCCATATCGTCCATGTGGGTCCAACTACTTCTAATACATCTGCCACTTCCTACTCTCAGATCCAGATGGAGGCAAGAGTCCTTGGAATATCAGTGTCCCACCACCACCATCAACAACCTCAGGGCTATACTGGAGCCAGCTCTAACGGTCCAGGAGAGCTGGGGGTTAAATTTTCAGCATGAGTCTCAGAAATTGGCAAATGCTACACATCAGGGATTTATTTATTATTTTGTTTATTGTCCATGTAAGAAAATGATGGCTAAAGAATTAATAATTCAGATTAAACTCTTTTTAGGAGGTAATTGGGGTTAAGTGACTTGCCTGGGGTCACACAGCTACCAAGTTTCTAAGGCTGGATTTGAACACAGGTCCTCCTGATTCCAGGGCTGCCCTAATCAGGTTAAACTTAGAAGTGTGTCCTGTGTATACATTTCTTTTGGGGGGAAGCTGGTTGTTAAACATTTACCTACATACCACTGACCAGTCATGTATCCAGCCTGCCACTAAAGCCGTCATCTAACGGTCATTTGAAGAACATCATGGTAATGCAGTGGGTAGAGCACTGGACATGGAGCTAAGAAGATCTGAGTTCAGATCATGCCTCAGACACACTTATTAGTTATGTGACACTGGGAAAGTCACTTAACCATAATTTTCCTCATCTGTAAAACGGAGATAGTAATGTCACTGACCTCCTTGAGCTGTTATAGGAACAAAAGAAGTTAATATTTTAAAGCACTTTGCAAATCTAAAAGCCATGCTTCCAGCTTAGCCATAACCCAGGGAAGGTATCCACCCTCATGGGACAATGACCTGGTAGCTGCTGGCGAAGTTACTGCAGCCCCAATTTGTTTTGCAGCCATAGCTACTGAAGACCCAGAAAAGGCTCTTGCCACCAAAGACCCCATCCCTGGCATCGTAGAGTGGTCCAACATTAGGAATAGAAGCATTTTATCAGTGGAAATGGCATGAAAACAGGCACTACCATCTGCTTAGTCACTGCAACCGAAGGATCTTTGTATCTGGGTCTTTCCACCAGACTTGCTGTTGAAGTCTCCTTTCTGTGTTTTGTTCTCCAATTAGAATAGGAGCTCCTTGAGAGAAGGGAATATTTTACTTTTTGATTGGTTCCTCCAACTTTTCTCACAGTTCTTTGCACATAGTATTTGTATTGTTGATGTATCATTAATGCAATGTGAGCATTGTTAATGTATTGTTAATACAATTTGAAGATCTTCCCATCCATTAACAGGCCCATGTGACCTGTCTGAGTCACATGAGTTTGAGTCACATGGAAGCCTGAGTCACATGAGCCTGTGGTGGGAGGAGCTTGCTGAATGGGTGGAGCAGAACTGGGAGGAAGTGAGACAGAGTAGTCAGACCTGGGAGAGAGACACAGTGCAGCAGCAGCTAGCGTGAGTAAGAACCAGGGGGTGCCTTTGCCCTTGTTTGTGGGAATTCCCTAAAAGAGGGAAGGCTTAGGGATGGTGGTGCCCTCTGCATTGATAATGTGTATAGATTTCTTTGTTGCTGTGATGGATTTGGCTTTCTCGTGTTTGAATAAATGCTTTGGTTCTGCCTTCAATGAAGAGAGTCTATTATATTTTGCAATTCAGAACTACGCCGGCATATTCATAGCCACCATAGGCACTGCAAGTATCACATTGGTGCTACAGTACTTAATGGATGCCTTTTCAATTCTCTCATCAAATCATACTACAGTGAATGCCATAGATAGGTTGGTCAGCCAATATATATTTACCATCATTATTGTTGCTATTATTACTATGATCAAGCATGTCCAAATTCTTTGGTTGTGCTGAAATATCTCCACAGCTAAAATCATATGAAATAAATTAATTCAATTAAACAAATGACTATTTGACCATTGCCTGGGGCTTGGTAATTATTTTGGTTATCCACAAACATTATTCCTAATACAGAAATCAGGGTGTTTGGTATAAAAATGTTAACAAAGTAGACCCAATATCTCCAAAAATGTGAGCATGATTAAAAACATCAGCCTATAAGGCATATTAGTAAAAATGTCACTCTGTTCTATGTAAAATTATTCCATCTAGTTAGAGGTTAATTTACTATTCTCAACTGAAAATCTCATTAAAATAGATAGTGGAAAATCCTCAGTCCCTGTCATGATCCCTCACAAATAAGCTTAAAATCATTAAGAATCAAAAGCTAATTGTGCTGAACCAAAGCCAGTGGCTCCAGATAATGAGGCTCTGCCACTTTGTTTCATCCTATATAAATGGTAGAGGTGAAAAAGTCTGTATCCCATTACTTCTGGCCCAAGTATAAAAGCGGCACCTCAACTTCTGCCAAATGAACAAACTCTTTGCTGATGATTCTTAAGCAAGAAACAATCAACAGAATAAAAATGCATGTGTATTTCGGCAAAGGTTAGGGAAAGATGCAGACCTTTGTGTGTATGTGTGTATGCACGTGCAACATGCACATGTAAACTAGGAAGTAAAGACCTGTATCATACATACCCTTTTGTGGAGAATCAAAGAAGCAGTAGTGCACATTTCTATGTTAAGTATGTGTGTGAATGAAAGGGACAACTCTGGGTTCAATGCATACTGATGAGCAATGTAGAAATCTAGTCTTCATTTTTCTTCAAGAACTGCAGTACACTCATTACCTAATAAAACTCCCAGTTGAAGATAGTTTTAAAGATTCCTCCTGTATATTTTCCGTATACAAACCCTAGATTTTGCATGTACATAGTTGTATGCATGTTGACACCATTACAATGTAGACCCCTTGAAGGCAGAGACTGTTTTTGCCTTCCTTTGCCTTCCTTCCTGCTTAGCATAGTAGTTGGCACATAGTAAGTGCTTAATATATGCTTATTGGCTGACTGACAAACCTGAGGCAAGCACACCTTGCATTCTTCTGATGGCAACATTTCCTATTGACTTCAGGTATTTTATGTACATCATTCCCACTTCTCCCATGCATAGGTCTTTTCAATCTGTCCAACTGATCAGATCTCTAAGGGGGCAAATGGTGATTGGGAAAAAGAATTCACCCACGCACTTAGCTATTTCAAGCCTTTTCCACATTCCCTCACTGCCTTCCCCCCTTGCTAGTGCCTTCTACATACTCAGTAGCTGTTTACATGTTCTCTCTCCCATCAGATTGTAAATTTCTTGAGGGCAGGGATTAGTTTTTGCCTTTCTTTGTATCATCTGTCTTAGCACAGTGCCTAACACATAATAAGCTCCTAATTAATGATGTTTTTTTACTTTTTTTCCTCCTCCATTTTGTGGCATTCAGGTGGCTTGGGGACTGTAGTCTGTGACATTCATCAAGGAGGCAACAGAAAGCATTGGGATCCTTGAAATTCAGTTCCTGATTTTAGGATCCACTAAGTCTCAATATTACTGGAAGTGAAGCTGCTATTTATTTTATGTAAATCTCTTCCCTGGAACCGCAGGTGTCCCACAATTAAAAAGCCCTCTATGGAAGTTAATGTCCCCATTCAGTTTCTCTGATTAAAAAAGAAGAACTATGGAATCACCTCTTTTGATGACTAGAATTGAAGGTGAAAAGAAAAGAAAATGTCAACAGACAAAGAGAGGACACAGGTTCCCTCCCTTTCCTCTGCCCACCCTCCCTCCCCCAATCTAATAAAGATGATTAAATTACAAGTCTTTTCTTCCTGTTGAAATCACTGTGAATTATTCAAATATTAGAACTCAGGAAATAAGGCAGGACAACATCCCTCATGAAACCTTAGAAGGCAAAGCAGGGGTCCAAGGCTGGAGGCCTGCCTGGCTAGGCTGCTCTAATTAAGAAATAACCCTGCTGAGCAGAATTTAATCTAAATAAAATAGAAAAGGAACTTGGTGGAAACCACTACCGCCCCAACCCCAATCCCCTCTCTCCTCACCCCCTCACCCCCTCACATACCTCATATCTCCACCACTGGTCAACTCACTCTTGGCTGAGTTCTTAACAGGTGCATCTCAACCATAGCCAGGACACAGCCTCTCTGCCTCTAGAGAAGGTTTTAATATTATGTCCCTGCATCTTTTATTTAATTCAAGTGAACAGACATTTATTAAGTTTATGCTTACGTATAAGGTACTGTGACACTGTGTAGTCAGAAGGAAGTGAGTAGAAGCAAGGAGAACAAATTGCATACATTATAATTACAACAATGTAAGGGAAAATAACTTTGAAAGATGTAAGAGTGCTCATCAATGCAATGACTACTTTTAACTTTCAAAGACAGATAATCAAGGATGCTTCCCAGCTCTTGACACACTTGTGCTACACTAGAAATATAGAAGTTTAAACATGAACATTGCTTGAATTTAATTTGTTTGATTATACTGAAAGTTTTAGATGGGAGAGCTTTAATTTTTTGGAGAAGAAAAACATAGGGAAGTAGAGAATATAAGATGGTGGCAGTCATAATACTACCAAAAAAATGAAGAAGAAAAAAAGTATCAATGAAACTTTGAGGGTTCACTTTAACATAGCTTATCTTTCTGTTTTCATTATGAATTTAGCAAATATCTCAGAGTATAATCATTTCAGTAGGCAAAGAACAGAAAAAGAGGATTGTAAATGAAACTGTGAACTTTTATTACGTACTTTGTTCTTTTAAAGTATATGTTAAATTTGGCACAGTAATACCCAAACTGTCCTGCTTTTCCATATCCCATTCTGAACTTCCTTTTCTTCATTCTGTGTATTGTTAATATGCTTTTTCTTCCATCTCATCATTTTTTTTCCTTTTTTAGACATTATGAATATAACAAACGTTAACAGGCAGGTATATTCTCCTATGCATAGACAGCTGGGTGATATAATGGATTGAGGCATGAACATGGGGTCAGAAAGAATTGAACCCAGGTCTTCTTGATCCCAAGGCCAGTTCTCTGTCTCCTAACTCCATACTGCCTCAGCTTTGAATTGTATCACAGATAGGCAGATGGTACAATGGATAGAAAGCTGGAGCTGAAGTTCGAAAGACCTGAGTTCAAATTCGACATCAGATAATTAATCCTAGTTACTTGTGGAACTTGTTGTTTATAAATGTCAAGCTTCTTGAAGTTTACAATGTTTCATTTTTCTTTTTTTCCCCTTTTGGAGACAATCTATGAATTCTTTCACTTGACATTTTGTTTTCTATGTTCAGAATTTCTGGGCAGTTTTCCTGTGGTATTTCTTGCATTATGGTGTTCAAGTGTTTTGACTTGTCACGTTATTCTGGGAGACCCATAATCCTTAGGCTGTCTCTTCACGTTCTGTCTCTGAGATCAGTATGTGTTGCTTTTATAGTGAGCACATTTTCTTGTAGAGTTATCCTTTTTTGTTTCTCTTCTTCTGCACCAGTGGTGGGGAACTTGCAACCTTGAGGCCACATGTGGCCCTCTAGGGCCTCAAGTGCAGCCCTTTGACTTTGTTCTATGAAGTTTGGATTCGGTCACAGGGCTGCACTTAAGGATGTAGAAGGCCACATGTGGCCTCCAGGATGCAGCTTACCCATCCTTGTTCTAGACAATCCTTCACCTCAGTATATTTGCAGTCCTGCTCAATCTCTTTTGGGTTTTTTGGTGAAGCTTGTCATTGCAAATTCCAATTTTTGTATTCCACTAATTATTTTAGCTGTGCTGGCCATAAATTCTATTCTCACAATTGCCATTTCTCTTTTAAATCACTCTGGAACATCATGTTCTCTTCAATTTCCAAAGGGTCCTCCATTTTGTCAAATGTTGGATCATTTCTCCTTGTTCTGCAGTATTTATTCATAGATGCCTGAACTCATTTACTAAATCTAAAGGAAATATTTCCTTATACTATGTGTTTAAGATTTTTTCTTCATCCTGAGATTTTTACTAATTTCAGTCTTTTCTTTCCTTATTTTCTCCTATTGATCACTTCCTGACTCCCTTCCTTCTGATGGTGGTTTCCCTGGGAATTGGATTTCAAAG
This sequence comes from Trichosurus vulpecula, assembly GCF_011100635.1. Taxonomy (NCBI): domain Eukaryota; kingdom Metazoa; phylum Chordata; class Mammalia; order Diprotodontia; family Phalangeridae; genus Trichosurus; species Trichosurus vulpecula. Next base: position 204,056,994 of record NC_050576.1, on the reverse strand, counting down.
CTTCTCAGCCTCTTCTCATGCTGGGCAGTTCACAGTTTACCAGCCTAGGTCTCTACCCCAAATAACTTTGGGGGGGGGGGGACAGAACTAGACCCAGCTGGATGATGGATTCTCCTTTGGGCTTAGTGGAATGCCATACATCCCCTGCCCTGCCACAATGTCCTTTGCTATTCCCTCTGTTCCTCGGTTCTCTATCCCAGCAGTACAGACCTCTACCACATTGGTACTACTGCAGCTGGGTTTGAGCTATACTTTGAAATTTGGCTCCAGTGCTGGGGAAAGGAGGGAGAGGGTGTTATCATGTGAAGTTGAGCTTTGTTTCAAGCCCAGACATGTGTCCTGCTTCATTCCCTCTGTTTCTCCATTCTCCTGAAGAAATATTTTGCACGCTGGAAGGCTGCTACAACACTGGCCACCAAGACCCCAGCAAAATTCTGTAGCCTGGAACCCAGGTCTCCAAGGCATTGGAAGGAAGGAGAGGAGACTAGGGCATGTGGGTAGGCTTTGTTGACCCATAGGTTGGTGGGTTGTGTTGAGGTTGGCTCCTTAAGTTGACTAGTGCAGCCTCTCTATTGGTGGTAGGATGAGCTAGGGTAGGGGAAGAAGTGCTAAGTAAGTACAAGGTAGGTGTCAGTTCATGTTTGTTTGTTTTAGCTTTCTGTGAGGTTCTATGTGTCCTAGACCATTGAGAGAGCTGAAATTGCTTTAATTTAAGCAGAAAATTTCTATGTTGGAGAGGCTTTAGAAGTCATCAGGATCAGAACAAACATCTAATCCTTCATTTTGTTGGTTCAGCATTAGATACTTAACAGCTAGGTGACTTTGGGCAAGTCACTAAACCTCTCTCAGCCTCAGTTTTCTCATCTGTAAAATGGAGATAATAATTTCACCAACATTACATGAGTTATTGTGAGGATCTTAGGAAATCACATATGTAAAGTGCTTTGTAAACCCTAAAGCACTATATAAATGCTGACTCATTCTAGAAAAGAAGAACATTGCATAATAAACTGTTAATCTCTATTACATGAAGCTTATTTTCAAAATTATACATTAAATTTTATAAGATAAAACCAGAACTGTTCTGTTTCTTTCCCTTTCTGAACTTCCTTCTAATCTCTTTGTATGACGTTTCATTGATACTTTTTTTCTTCTTCATTTTTTGGTAGTATTATAACTGCCACCATCTTATATTCTCTACTTCCCTATGTTTTTCTTCTCCAAAAAATTAAAGCTCTCCCATCTAAAACTTTCAGTCTAATCAAACAAATTAAATTCAAGCCATGTTCATGTTTAAATTTCTATATTTCTAGTGTAGCACAAGTCTGTCAAGAGCTGGGAAGCATCCTTGATTATCTGTCTTTGAAAGTTAAAAGTAGTTATTGCATTGATGAGCACTCTTACATCTTTCAAAGTTATTTTCCCTTACATTGCTGCAATTATAATGTATGCAATTTGTTCTCCTTGCTTCTACTCACTTCCTTCTGCATCAACTCCCCCAAGTTTTCCCAGGTTGCTCTGAATTCTTAACTTTTGTCATGTTATATCTCAAAATAAATATTATAATGCATTTATGCATCTTGATTTGTCAGCCTTTCCCTGGTTGAGAGATGCCTATTTTTGCTTCCAATTCTGGTTTGGGATAAAATAAGGAGTGTAATCACAAATATTTTTGCACCTATAAGTCTCTTTCATCCATCTTTAAACTTTCTGTGGTATATATCTCATAGTAGTATTACTGGGTCAAGGGGTGTGCAAAGTTTCATAACTATTTGGATATAGTTTCAAATTGTTTTCCCAAATGGGAGGACTAGATCACAGCTCCACCAGTCTTCCCACAGACACTCCAAAATGATTATTTTTTTTCCTTTTTTTTCATTATTTCTGGCTAATATTTTTTCCCAATCTGATGAGTATAAAGCAGAATCTCAGAATTGTTTTAATTTGTATTTCTATTAGTAATGAACTTTTTTTATGTTGTTGTTATGGCTTCAGTTTCTTCTTTTGAAAACTAATTATACCTATTCTATGATGATTTACCTATTGGAGAATACCTCTTCTTCTTATGTTCTTATATATTACTATCTATTTCCCAAATATTTTAGATATCTGATTTTTGTGTGATAAATCTGCTACAAAGATTTTTCACTGTTAACTGTTTCTTTTATCATTTAAACCCTATTAAAGTTCTTTGTTTGAAATCTTTTCAGGGTTATGTAATCAAATGTCATCATCTCTGTCCCATGTTTAGTCAAGAATTCTTACTGTATCCATAATTGTGAAATACATCTCCTCTCTTGCTCTAATTTGCTTATCATATGACCTTTTATATCCAGGTCATGGAAGCATTTGGAAGTTATTTTCATATAGTATGAGATGTTGGTCTCTGTATGCAACTTCTGGCAAACTGTTTTCCAGCTTTCTCAGCAATTTTATTGAGAAATGAGTAACCTGCTAATTAGAGTCAGTGGCTTGATCAAGCACTATGCTACTCTGCTCGATTGCTTCCAGGTCTTGCTTACCCAATCTGATCTCCACTTCTATTTTTTTAATGACCATCAAATAGTTTTCATTATTTCTCCTTTGTAGAGTAGTTTGAGATCTATTAATGTTGGTCCTCTTCCTCACCACTTTTTTTCCATTGTTTCCCTTCAGATTCTCAATATTTTATTCTTCCAGATGAGTTTTGCTACTAATTTTCTAGTCCTGTAAAGTAACTTTTTGGTAGTTTCTTTAGTAGATCTCTAATTATGTAAGTTAATTTGATCAATGTTAGTTTTTGTTATATTAACAAGGCCCAACTATGAATAATTAATATCTCTTGAATTACTGACATATTCTTTATATTTTCATAAACACTGTTTTGTAGTTGTATTCATATAATTCCTGTGTGTGTCTTGGTAGGTGAATTTCCATATATTTTACATATCCTATAGTTTTACATCCCGTGCTTACATTTCTCTTTGCATCTTTTGACAGAGTTTTATTAATTAAATTGAAAAAGGCCAAAGATTGTGTGAGTTTATCACACATGGTGCTATTATACTCAAGTTGTTGTTATAATGAATTTTTATTTGAATCTTTGGAATCTTGGAATTATTCTTTGTATGTTTAATGGAATTCATTTGAAAATCCATCTGGTCCTGTACTTTTTCTACCCTTTGGAAGTTCATTTATGATTTGTTTGATTTATTTTTCTGAGATTAGGTTACTTAGATTATCTATATCTTGTCCTGTTTGTCTAAGTACGCTATATTTTCATAAATATTATTTCAATTAAGTTTATTTATCCAGTTGGTTGGTATATAATTGAGAACAATGGTTCCTAATATTTCATCTTCATCTGCTATAAATTCTACTTTATTTTGGTTGTTTGGTCTTTCCTTTTTAAAATCAATTTATCTTTGCCTATTTTATTTATTTAAAAATACCTCCATATTTCATTTTTCATTTCCATGGTTTTATTTGTTTTCAGCTTTGTTTTTCTCTCCTTGGTTTATTCTGTGTGTGTGTGTGTGTGTGTGTGTGTGTGTGTGTGTGTGTGTGTGTTTTGTTGAGAATTTTATGTTTATTCCTTTTCTATTGTTGTTTTTTTCATTTCCAATTTATTGATCTGTTCTGTCCTTCACATGTTGATAAATGAGTTTAGAGACATAAATACAAAGTCTTGTAACTGTTTTGGTTGAATCCAAAAGTTCCAGTATATTGTGGTCATTTTCTAGATTTAATTTTCTTTTGTTTCTATGAATTCTTCACTTCTATGAGCTCATTTTCTTTAGGATTATAGTATTAAGTCTTCATTTCAATTTGAATCATTCTTCAAATCACCTTCATTGATTTTCATTTTGTTACATTATATATAACCAGTAAAAGATAAGTTCAATATACTTACATTTCTGCATTTGTTAGTGAACATTTTTACATCCTATACATGGTCAGTGTTGGTAAAAAATGTCATGCAAAAATGAGGAATTCAGTAATTCCCAGTTAAGTAATTCACAGAAATTTAATTTTTATTTTCAATTGATTTGTCTAGGTCTGATACAGGAATATTAAGGTACCAAAATATTATAATTTTGCTTTCTTTTTCTCCATGTAATTTGATTAGTTTTTCTTTTAAATATTTAGACACCATATGATTTGGTGCATATGTGTATATATACTTTTGGTATTATTCCATTTCTCTGTTTGTCTATTTTCACTCTTGCCTTATATTAAATTGTGATTTTTCATTCTTACTTAAAAAAGTAACTTGCCTGAAGCATAATAAGTTCTACTTCAGACATTTATTTTAATTGCATATGAATAATCATTTTTTATAAGCAATATATTATTAGATTCTGCTTTCTAATTCATTCTGCTGTTCTCCTCTGTTGTAATTGAGTTTATCCCATTCACATTCATAATTATGATTGTTAATTGTACTTTGACTTCCATCATAGCCACTTTTTTCCCTCTCTTTTCTCCATGCCCCACTGTTCACAAGGAAGAAAGTCAAAAAAGAAAAGAAATGTGAGTTGTTAGTTAGTCAACACCATTTATTAAATGTTCACTATGAACCCAGCACAATGCTGTGAATACAAATACAAGTAAAAAGAAAGATAATCCCTGCCTCAAGGAATTTATGCTCTAATGGGGAAGATAATACATAAAAAGGAAATGAAAAGTGGGTAGGGTTAGAGGAAGGAGAAGGTACCAATGCAGGGGCATGACAGTGATGTACAAAGGGTCTACCTGGGGGTGGCCAGGAAAGGTGTGGAGGACAGCTGACCAGAGCTATCTGGAGGATCTGAAAAGAACTCACTATTGGGAAGAGAGTCTCAAGGGTGGAGGAATCTGCCAGGATGAGTAGGCTACAGAAGAGGAGGGACCTTCCAGGGTGAGAAAACAAGTGAGGCATGATGGTGGAGTTTAAAGAGTGAGGAGCGGGGCTCAGAAAGGAGTAAAGGATTAATATTAATATCTAAAAACTGAAGTAATCTTACCTTCTTCCTTTGCCCCTCCCCTCTTCATCCAGCTCAGAGTCCTAACCTGAAGGTTCTAAACCTTTCAAAAAATGACTATGTTTAATCAAACATTTTAGAGATGTACCTCTCCAAATTTAATTGTATTAGTCTTGATATCTGATATACAGTAGATGAATTGCCTACATGTTGAAAGGTTTTCTAACTTTTATTTCTGACTTTCACAAGAACTGAGAGTTACCACTTCACCACAATGAACATTATAATAGGATTTATGTGTGGCTTAGAGGCAGTGAGGATTAGTGGACATAAAGTTGGCCTAAGATCCAGGAAGACATGAATTAAAGACCTGGCTCTGAAACTAACTGACTGTGTGTGACTCTGGACAAGTCACGTTACTCTCTTAGTGAGCTAGGGACCTCACAATATAAGTTTAATGAAGGTATATAGGCATAGGGGACTTCTCTGAGAGTTTCCTGGAACAATAACAGGTATAGTTCCTGTGCAGGTTGTTATGTCACTTCATTCATGTCTGATTCTTTGTGATCCCATTTGGGGTTATCTTGGTAAAGATACTGCAGTGGTTTGCCATTTCCTTCCCCAGTTCATTTTCCACATGAGGAAACTGAGGTAAACAGTGTTAAGTGATTTGCCTAGGGTCATACAGCTAGTAAGTATCTGAGGCTGGATTTAAACTCAGGTCTTCCTGATGCCATGCCTAGAGTTCTATCCACTGCACCACCTAGCCACTTCTATGAAAGGCTTTTCATTAATGATTATAATAATTATAATAATTAATAATAATAATCTGAATCATTATCTATTTGTGAAATACTTTGAAACTTCATAGTTACCACTACAGAGATAGCCTGTTTTTTCATCTGACCTACCGTAGTAGGTTATCACCATAATTCAGGACCTCATCACCTCTTAACTAAATTATTGTAATGGGCTCCTAATTGTTCTTTCTGCCTCAAGTTTCTCCCCACTCCAATCCATTACCCCATTCACAAAGCCACCACCTTAGTTCAGACCTTCATCATCTTATACCTGGACTAATGCAATAGTCTCTCAACCTCAAATCCCTTTTCACTCCAATCTGTCCTTCATAAAACTACCAAAGTGATTTTCTTAAATTGAAGCTCTGACCATGTCAGTCCCCTACTCAATTAACTCCAGTGTTTCCTTTACCCCCTCTGGTATGAAACATAAACTCTTCTGTTTAACTTCTAAAGTTCTTCTCAACTTGGCCTCAAATAACCTTCTCGATATAGTAGTCTCCTTCATGCATTGTACAGTTCCACCAACCTGGTCTTCTTACTGTTCATCATACATGACATCCCACCTCCCAACTCTGCCTTTTCATAGGGAGTCTCTGTGCTTAATATACCATCTTTCTTTATGTCTTCATCAGACTATATGTAGTTTCCTTCAAGGCACAGCTTTAGGCACATACTACCACCTTTAAACATGAGGTCTTTCCTGATTCCCCCAACTTCTAGTGCCTTCACCTCGCTAAAAAAAATCACATTGCAGACGTTTCTTATCCGTGTTGTATACATGGGCAGTTAGGTGGAACAGTGGATAGGGTGCCAGGCCTGAAGTCAGGAAGACTCATCTTCCTGAGTTCAAATCTGGCCTCAGACATTTACTAGCTGTGTGACCCTGGGCAAGTCACTTAACCCTATCTGCCTCAGCTTCCTTATCTGTAAAATGAGGAGAAGGAAATGGCAAACCATTCTAGTATCTCTGCCAAGAAAACCCCAAATAGGGCCACAAAGATATGACTGGACATGACTAGAATGACTGAACAAAGACAAAATTATACAGAGTAGGAGGCTGTAAGACCAGTCACCTCACTTTCTGGAGCCCTTATGGCAGCTGAGCCTGGGGTTGCTACTTCTTTGCTTCACTAATGAGTCCATTGTGAGGAAATGTGGCCATCCTAGTGACAAAATTCTGGATGTACTGCTGGGGAGAACATATTGGGATCAAAATCTTTGTAAGCCTTCATTCTTAGGAAACCATTGCTTTTATTTTTATAAGCTACCTTGGAGTCTCTAGTTTTCTGCCCTGGAGTTTAAGCAGCAGTTTGTTCTGGTGGCATTGGATGTAACCCTCAGGAGAGCAAACAAGGGTCATGTCAGGCAGGGCTGTGGAAAGCAGCTGAGAAACATTTGCCGAGGCCTGAGCCGCAAAAGGGCATGAGATGAGAGGACAGGACCAAGAGTGAGAGCAGAAGTGCTGGCTAGCAACTGGGCTTGAGGTTTCTGTCATGAGTACAGAGACCAACAAGATTAAGGGAAGTCAGTCAGTCAACACGCATTTATTAAGTGCTTACTCCGTGCCAAGCACTGTGCTACACTCTGGGTATACAAAGGAAGGGAAAAACACAGTTCCTATAGCTCAAGGACATTCTTCACATTTTAATGGGAAAGAAATCATACAAATAACTATGGGTCTATAAGACAGATAGATAGATATAGTATAAATAAATACATACACATATGTGTATGTATGTATGCACGTGTGTGTATATATATATGTGTGTGTATATGTGTGTATGTGTATGCAGCAATTTCAAAGGAAAAAAGCACTAGTAGTAGGGGAATCAGGGAGAGAGATTAGACCTTATTTAAGATAGGATTTGAGCTGACTATTGAAGGAAGCCAGGGAAACCAGGAAAGTGTCTGGACACAAAAAGAACTCAGCCATGCGGCAAGTGGTAGACCCTCCAAACCAAGAAACTTCCTGAAATAAATGTTGCTGTAATATCTGATTGCAAAGGAATGGATTGTCACCCGAGGGACAGACTGTGCCAGATACTTCAATCTGCCCTGAAGCCAGGGTGAGAACTCTTACCCAATGTCTTCTATTCTCCTTCCACTTTGACCTGTCAAGATGTCATCTGGCTGTAGGTGACTTCTCAGTTAGCATTAATTGAGCATCCCAATCTATAGCCAACTCTAATGTCTTTTCTGAATTCAGTCCCACATCACTAACAGCCTATTGAAAATCTACACATCGAGGTACTGTTAAGCATTTTGAAGTCTGCATGTCTGAAAAGAATGATAATATTTCCCACTAAGCCAGCTTCTCGTCCGATTTCTTTTGAAGGCATCTTTATCTTGCAGTTCAGTCAGGTTTGCAGACTGGGAATTGTCCTTGCTTCTTCCCTCATCCCTTTGGCCATTCAGATGACAAATTTTGTTGATTCGAACTCTACAATATCTCTGTCATCTGCCCCCTTTTCTACACTTGTACAATTTGTCTTGGACCTTACTTCAGGCACTTATCACCTCGGTCCGAAGGCGAGGGCAAAGGAAGGGAAGGGAAGGAAAAAGAAAAGAAAGGAAGGGAAGAGAAGAGAAGAAGGAAAAGAAGGGAATGGAAGGGGACCAAAGATGAGGAAAGGAGAGATAGAAAGGAGAGGAGAGAAGAATGAGGGAGTGGGGGAGGAGTTGAGAGGGAAGAAGAGAAAAAGAAAGGAAGGAAAAAGAAAAAAAATAAAAACAAGGGGCTCACATTTTATTAAGGAGATACAACCTGTAAACAAGTTAGAACATATGGGATAATTTGACATATGGGATAATTTGAGGTGGGAGCAAGCACTAATAACCAGGGGCATCAGGAAAGACTATTTTATAGGAAGTAATACCTGAGCTGATCCCTGAAGGAAGATTACTTTGGCAGCTATATCAAGGAAGGATTGGAAAGGGGAAAAACTGGCAAGAGGGATACCAATTAGCAAGGTATTGCAATAGTTCAGGCTAAAGGTGACAAGGGAGGGGACCGGGGTTGTAGACATGTGAGTGGAAAGGATACAAATAGGAGGGATGTTAAGGACTTAGAATCAACAATACTTAACACTGATTGGATGTGTGGACAGGGAGTGGTAAGGAAGAGGAAAGCATCCAGAATGACTCTGCGGTTGAGAAATGGGGTGACCAAAAGGATGTTTGTATTTCATCAATCTTAACATTTCACTACCAGGAACCATTCATTGTGCCCATCCTTCACAAGATAAGTATCAACAGGACACAAATGAGTGAACTTGTTAATTCACCATTTTGAACATTAGTTGACATTCAGGTATTTGTAAATATATAGTTTTCATTGTATTTTATTGAATCATAAAAGTTGTAGAATGTCAAAGTTGGGGAAGACCTTAAAAATAAAATATAGAATATGAGAAGATCCTTTCCTCCAAGATGGCACCAGAGATGAAGAAGGAAATGGTTGTCCCTTCCCCCTCCCCAAGACAAAAGTCAAGTCAAAGGCCTTGAAGGCCAAGATGTCGGTGTTTGTACTGTGGTACACCACATGGTCATAGGAAGAAGAAAATATTAACATCCCCCACCTTCCACAGACCCCAGACAGGGACTCCAAAGACAGCCCAAGTACTTTGGGGAAAGTGCCCCCAGGAGAAACAAATTTAATCAATATGTCACCATCATGTTTCCTTTGACCACTGAATCTGCTAGAAAGAAGATTAAGGACAACAATATCCCAGTATTTGTTGTGAAATGCTAGGCACAGTGCCTATTATATAATAAGTACTAAACAAATGTTTATTGATTGATTGATTGAATGAATGAATGTCAGGGCCAACAAAGAGTCAAGCTGAAAAGAAGCTATAAATATGGCCAAGGTCAAAACACTGATCTGCCCTGATGGAAAGAAAATGTCTGATCGTATCTGATTTGTACCAGACTATGCTTTGGATGTGGCCAAAAAAAAAAAAAAAAAAAAGGAATCATCTAAACCACAAGTGTCAAACAAGTGCCTTGGAGCCACATACAGCCCACAACACTCTCCAGTGAAGCCTGAAGCAGATTAAAATGTAATCAGGATGTATTTAGCAAAATAAATAAAAATACAATAAAGTGTCAAAATCATTATATTTTAAAACTAAGTTAATACGTAGCCTGTAGGGATCATTATGTATAGATTAGTGGTTCCCATTTCTGTTTGAGTTTGACATCATTGATATAAACTATGTCTAAATGGATGGACTGCTCCACATAGAATAAAGTTTTCTCTAAAAACAAATGAAAAAACTACACAAAAATATAAAATTTCAGGGATAAATGGGTTATTAAGCACTAATTAATTATAAATTATGTTTTATTTGTATAATTTTATTTATGTTTTTATATTTATTATATGAGTATATAAATAAATATTTATATGAATTTATATTATTATATTATATTTATATAACTATAAATCATAAATAAAAATAAATTATAAATAAAACTAATTAAATATTAAATTCCTCATCTTATAGGTGAGGAAACTGAGCTAGAAATGGGAAAGGATTTGATCATCATCACAGAAATGATAACTGGCAGACAGGACTCAAATCAAGATCTCTCCTTGACCAGAAGTTCTTAACTTTTTGGGTAGACTATGGATTACAGACTCCTTCTTGGAAGAATGGTTTTAAATGCCTAGAATAAAATATATGGATAGTTTAAGGAACTCAATTACATGAAAGTATAGTAGTCAAAATATTTTAAATTAAAACTAAAATATAGTAATCAAATTTTTTTTTACAAAATTCTGTATGGTGGCTATCACTATATATATATATATATATATTTCATATATATGTAACGGAAATAGTTATAGTCACTGCACAGAAGTTCATAATCCAGAGTATGTATGTATGTATGTATGTATATATATGTATTTTGTCTCCTTGTCAAGACTATAAGGGGGAAGCATAGCACAGTGGAGAGAGCACCAGGCCTGAAGTCAGAAAAACCTGAGTTCAAATCTGGTCTCAGATACTTCCAAGCTGTGTGACCCTGGGCAAGTCACTTAACTGTGTGTGTCTCAGTTTCCTCATCCATGAAATGAACCAGAGAGGAAATGACAAACTGTTCCAGTATCTTTGCCAAGAAAATTCTAAATGGTGTCATGAAGAATCAGACATGACTGAAGCCAGTAAGCAACAACAATGAGACCATAAGAATAGACAATATATCCTTCAAGGATACACATTGTGTCTTCCACTTCTTGTACACCATCTATAGCACCTATTATAGACTACTGTAGACAGTAGGTACTCAATAAATACTACTGAATGAATCATTTACATATCAAGTACATACATTTTCAAGTCCTAGTGTGGCTGGCCATAGCACACAATCTCCTGCCTCCTCCTTAAGCTTCTGATGACAGGATTGTCCCTAATTAGCCTGGACATAGTAGCCTCCTTATTAGAAACATGCTATCTCCTGTTCATGGCTGCTGAAAGGAGGGCTTCCAGGTGGGCTTCTAGAGCACAGCATGAGGTCAGGGTGGGGAGCTGAAACCTTGAACCTTCTAATCACGTCTTCATCAGTGGACCTCACTGTTGCTCTGCCTAGACTCCTTCCTCAAAGGTTAGCATACTCCCACTCCCTCTTACTCAGTTCAGTCCTTGTGATGTTGAACCTTTTCCTGCCAAAGAACAACCCCCACTTCCTCACTGTTCACTCCTTCATTCCTATCCATCTCAACCATACAAACCACCACCCCCCTACCTCCAATTTTCCACTCCAGATGTGTCTGGCACCTTCTACTGCTTGATAATTTTTTTTAAACCAAAACTCACATCCCTTCCTCTTTTGTTGTTTCCATCTTCTTACACTCACCCAGACCAGGCTCCTTGCACCATGACACTATCCCTGGCCACCTTTCTAGTTCTAGCTTCATTCTTCCAAATGACTCATTGGTCAAGGTGGAATATGAATAATCTGAGCTTCCCTTATTCATTTCCAGACTCTCCCTATAAGTATTCAGTAACCTCTCTTCCTTTAAGCTTCACTCTATCCAAATTTGTCCCCCAATCCAAATTCTGGTGGCCATTAATGACTACTCTCCAGGACGTTCTCTTTCCTTACTCAATTAGTTTATTACTAATTCACAATTTTCCTCTTCACCCCGACTCCTACCCTTATTCTAGGGGATTTCATTATACATGTTGATATTCTTTCAAATGCTTAGGAATACAAAGATGTTCATACCCTTGTATGTATTTTCCACTATGTCCAGTTGTATCTTACTCTCTGTAATGCCATTTGAGGTTTTCTTGGCAAAGATACTGGAATGGTTTGCCATTTCCTTCTCCAGCTCATTTTACAGATGAGGAAACTGAGGGATTTGTCCAGGGTAACAGGGCTACTACGTGTCTGAGGCCATATTTGAACTCAGGAAGATGAGTCTTCCTGACTCCAGGCCCAGAACCCTATCCACTGAACCACCTAGCTGCCCCCTTCAACATACCCACATACATACGCATATGTTCATGCAATTGCCACAACCCTCAAATGTTCCAATTCCATTTCCAATAACTCCCAATTTCCTTTATTTAATCATAGTGTTTTATCTTTCTATCTCTCCCTATGTCTTACACTCCCCTAAATCTACTGTTCGTCCTCATAGTGACCTTCAATCCCTCTCACCCACAGTATTCATAAGCCCTCACCCCTGTTCTGACTATAATCTTCTTCCTTCCCATTATGCACCCTTTAGTGAATCAGTTCTATTCTATGTTACCCTTTTCTTTTTAATCTCTTGCTCCCTTGTTCTATTAATAATTATGTCTTGTCACACCTCAACTCTGGATTAATCCCACCATCTGCCTCATTCCTCCTCATATGCTGGTGAATGGGATTAGAGCACATCATGAAACTATGCTAATTGGGCCCACTAGAAATTTCTGCATGCTAATCTCAGTAGGGTCCTCAATGTATCGATATAATCCTTATCCTCCCTAATTGATTCCTTTGAACTTCACCAAAATATTGAGGTCATGGACTAAGAGCTCCCTCTTCTCCTTCCTTCTTCATCTCAAATCGTTCTGACATCATGTCTCACTATTTCTTTCTTCACCACAGTCTCTGATGATGAGACAGCATTTCTGTTTGTCAAGGACCACTACTCTTTTTTTTTAGAAGACTATATTTGTTACATGGATTCTTGTTACATTAATGTTTGAAACTCGTTCCGTATGGTATTGTTATTGTTTATTCATCATGTTATATTTTTAGTAATACTTTTGGAATTTGAACACTGGGGTGCGTGTGTGTGTATATGAAAGTGTGAGAAATCCATATAATTTCCAGAAAAATATAACGATTTTATTTTTTTTTTTTTTTGCTTTTTGGCAGGGCAATTGGGGTTAAGTGACTTGCCCAAGGTCACACAGCTAGGACATGTGTCAAGTGTCTGAGGCCAGATTTGAACTCAGGTCCTCCTGACTCCAGGGCTGGGGCTCTACTCACTGCGCCACCTAGCTGCCGCATATAACCATTTTAAAATGAAATTTTATGACTCTTTAAATATTATCTTTGCCCTTTCCCCAAGTATAGAATTAACAAGATACTCAGCATGGAATTTGTAGCTATGAAACTGCCACTACTTGCCTTAAATTGTTAATAAATATTTAATAACATCAAGACAGAGTTTCTAATTCCCAATACCTTGTAATTTACATAAGAAATTGCAAATAGTAATGGTAATAAATAAACTTGTCCAAGACTTTAATAATCAAACACTAGAATTCTAGAATATCATTGGCACTTTAATGCTTTATAAATGAAATGCCAATTCATATTTTATGTAATTAATTGATGGTCACCATCTGTGTTGGTAACCAAAAATGGGCTCCTTAGCACTTAGTCAACAAGTGCCCTTGACTAGTTTGGCTTTTTCCCCTGAACTGAATGCTGTTTGTATGTCAGATTGGAGTAAGCTTGTTGGCCCCTTCACCTTGCTTCCCTTGCTTAAGCTGATAGAAGGAACCTGTGCTTTCCTGGTCAACCCTTTCACCTTGCTTAAGCAAATTGAAAGAACCTGTGCTTTCCCCAGCGTACCTTACACCCCCGCAGAAGCCGGATGGTTAAAAACAGCTTCCGTTGGAGCCAGAGGCTGCCACAGCCACAGCCACAGCCACAGCCACAGCTGAAGCTGCCGGTAGCAGAGCTGACCTTCAGGAGGAAGCTGAACAAGGACTTGAGGCCAGTGGGTAATCTTTTTACCATAGAGGGGAAGCATGTATATGATTTTTCTATACACCATCATGCTTCTCTGTGCCCTCCTGGTTACTCTTGTGAGGCGTACTTATTGGGCCTGGAAGCTTTTGATCAATATATCAAAATAGGGATGCTGGTTCATGGGTTGGTTACTGTGGAGCCTAAATATATGCTTTGATTCTTCTGCCTCTTATCTTGAGAATTTCTTATATCCAGCGGTTCCGAACCTTTCAGACATATATATGATCCTCTTTGAGATTATAAACTCTGCCCTCCTAATACACCATCCCCTAGAAGAATGTGTTCAAGAAGACTGTAATCAGTTTTCAATTCACCTATATCCCACCAGTAAGGAGGGATGAAAGGCAGTGAGGCTGCTTTCTTTTCTACCAAAGGCCAAAGATGTGATGATAGAAAGTCATTTCCCTTTGGTGATTGGTGAGCCCATATGATAAATATGAAGAAAAATCCCTGTTATCCTTTTGCATTAGTGTCCACAGGTCAAGGACATCTGAAGGACAATTACTCTTAAATGGACCCTTGATCCCAGCTTCTCCCTTCTCCAACAGATTGTCTTCACAATGGTCCCCATTTTCTCTATAATCTTAAATCTATCCCTATTTATTGGTTCCTTCCCCACCATCTAGAATCACAACTAAGTTTTCTATGTGATTAAAAACCCTCACTAGATCCTACCACCAGTGACACCTCACCAGGCGTGATATATCCTATAGCTCTCCTCCCTTTGTCAGATAAACATCTGAAAAAAAGATATCTATACACGGTGTTTCCATTTAAGGTCACCTATTACCTCTTAATTATGAAATGTAATGGCCTTTTCTCAGTCTTCAGCCTTCTTGATCATTTAGCACTGTGGACCAATCTCCTACATACATTCTCTACTGAGTTTTATGATCCTCTCCCCTCCCTATCCTCTCCCCTCCCCCCTCCCTATCCTCTCCCCTCCCTATCCTCTCCCCTCCCTATCCTCTCCCCTCCCTATCCTCTCCCCTCCCTATCCTCTCCTCTCCCCATCCTCTCCTCTCCCTATCCTCTCCTCTCCCCATCCCCTCCTCTCCCCTCCCCTCCCCTCCCCATACTCTCCCCTCCTCTCCTCTCCCCTCCTCTCCTCTCCCCTCCTCTCCTCTCCCCTCCTCTCCTCTCCCCTCCCCTCCTCTCCCCTCCTCTCCTCTCCCCTCCTCTCCTCTCCCCTCCTCTCCTCTCCCCTCCTCTCCTCTCCCCTCCTCTCCTCTCCTCTCCTCTCCTCTCCTCTCCCCTCCTCTCCCCTCCTCTCCCCTCCTCTCCCCTCCTCTCCCCTCCTCTCCCCTCCTCTCCCCTCCTCTCCCCTCCTCTCCTCTCCTCTCCCTATCCTCTCCTCTCCCCTCCTCTCCTCTCCTCTTCCTATCCTCTCCTCTCCTCTCCCTATCCTTTTCCTTCCCCCCCCTCTCTTTTTCTCTCCTCTCCTCTCCCTATCCTTTTCCTTCCCCCCCTCTCTTTTTCTCTCCTCTCCTCTCCCTATCCTTTTCCTTCCTCCCCCTCTCTTTTTCTCTCCTGCCTTCTCCCCTCCTCTTCCTTCTCCTCATCCTCTCCATCTTATTTCTCCTTCTCCTCCTCCTTCTACTTCACTGATTATTCAATCTCAATATCCTTTACTGGCTTTCCATCTGTGTGAATCAATCAAAAAATCAACAAATAATTATTAAGGTTTACTATGTTCCAAGCACTGTGCTAAGTGATGGGGACACAAAAAGAGGCAAAAGACAGTCCCTGTCTTTAAGGATCTTACAATCTAATGGGGGAAAAACATTTAAACAAATACATGCAATGGAAACTATGTACATGATTCTAAAAAAATTACAGAAGGAAGACACCAGAATTAAGAGGGGTTGGGTAAGACTTCTAATAAAAGATAAGATTTTAATTGGTTCTTAAAGGAAAATTATGAGTGTCCTCCAGGGTCTTATCCTATCTCTTTTTTCTCTACGTTATCTCATTTGATTATCTCATCAATACCCATGAGTTTAATTATCATCTCTATAAATATAATTCCAAAATCTATATATTCTGTCTTAGTAATTATCTTTAGCTCCAGGCCTCCATCACCAACTGTCTGCTGGACGTTCTAAACTAGATATCCTATAGGCATCTCAAGCTCATCATGTCTAAAAGAGAGCTTATCATTTTCTGCAAGAACCATCCCCACTTCCAAACTTACCTATCATTATCAATGTCACCATCATCCTCCCAGTTACCCATGTTAGAAACTTCATCCCCAGGTTCATATTCTTGATCCTCACTCATCCTCATACATCTACTGATCTTATCATTCATACCTTCACAATATCTCTCTCATATGTCCCGTCTTTGCTACTCACAAAGCTACATTCCTAGTTCAGGGTCCCATCACCTCTCCCCAGGATTATTGCAACAAACTTCTAAATGTTCTCCCTACCTCAAATCTTTCCCCTGTCTAGTCCATCCTCCATACAACTGCCAATGTGGTGTTCTTCAAACATATGTCTGACCATGTCTCCCACATATTCATTGAACCACAGCAATTCTTAATTACCTCTAGGATAAAATATAAACTATTCCATTTGGCATTTCAAGTTGTTTTTAAAGGCGCCAACTTATCTTTCCAGCCTTAGAACATGGTATTCCTCTTTTCAATAAACTCCAGTTTCTCCTTATAGCTTCCAAGATCAAATATAAAACCCTGTCTTTGGCTTTTAAAGCCCTTCATAACCTGGCCTTTTTCTCTTTCCAGTGTTTTTACACTTTACTTCCCTTCATTTACTCTTTGATCTCGTGATGCTGACCACCTTTCTATTCCTTGTATAAGACCCTCCACCTCCTGACATTGTGCATTACTTCCATGTTTGGAATTCTCTCTCTCCACATTCCCATCTCTTGTCTTTCTAGGCTTCCTTCAGTTCTCACCTAAAATTCCATCTTCTGCAAGAAGCCTTTCTCAGTCCTCTTTAACTTTAGTGCCTTCTTTCTGAGATGACCTCCAATTTATATTTCCTATATCTTGTTTATACATAGTTATTTGTATGCTGTCTTTCCCATTAGATCATGAGTTCCTTGAGGCCTGTGAGGCCTGTGTTTTCCTTTTTTGTAACCTCAAACTTTAGCACATGGTAGGAACTTAATAAATATGTGTTGATGTTCCTTGATGTGACTTGATTCCAAGTATTCTATAGTCTAGCTATACAAACCTACTCATTGCTCCTCACACGTACGTGTTCCTTTTCTTATCTCCATGCTTTGGCACTGGCTGGCCCTCATGCATGAAATGTCCTCCCTCTTAATCTCTACTTTATAAAATATCTGCCTTTTTAAGACCCAGATCAAGTATCCCCTACAAAAGGCCTTTCTCAGTACCTCCTCTAGAAGCTAGTGTCTTTCTGTCTAAGGCTCCTTTCCATCTACTCTGTATGTACATATGTACTGATTTATGCATATATCTTATCCATTAAAATGTCAACTACTTGAGGGTAGGAACTGTTTTTGCCATTTTTTTTAAATCTCCAGAATTTAGCATGATGCCTAGCACAAAGTATATGCACCTAATAAATGCTAATTGATTTACTAATTACCTCATTTGGTCCTTACAAAAACCTTTGAAGGTCAGTAATGCAATTATTATCCCCTCCATTTTACAGAAAACTAAGACTTATAGAAATTAAGTGACTTCATCAAGGTTACAAAGCTAATGAAAGGAAGACTCAGTACTTGGACCCAGGTCTTCTGTCTTCAAGAATAATACTCTCTGCTACCCAACATTTCTTCCTAGGATGATATTATGAATAGGTGCTCAAGGACATTATTTTCCTTGCTATTCCAGTAGGGAAGGCACAGTAAATTGAGGGAGAGAGAGAGAGAGAGAGAGAGAGAGAGAGAGAGAGAGAGAGAGAGAGAGAGCAGTTAGAGAAACTTTTCATACATAGTCCTCTACAATTAATTCATAAATCTGGTTTAGATGATCAAACATAGGAAGAATCTCAGTGTAGTAAAGGAACATGGATTGATCTGGCAGTGAGATGGCATAGTAGATAGTGTGACAGACCTGGAATCAGAAAGACTATCTAATCCAGTTCTAATCCAGCCTTAGACGTCTACTAGCTGTATAACCTCCTTTGCAAGTCACTTGCTTTGTCTGCCTCAGTTTCTTCATCTATAAAATGGGGATGATAACAGCACCTACCTCCCAGGGTTGTTGTGAGGCTAAAATGAGATAATTTTTTTATTAAGTGCTTTGCAAATCTCAAAGCTTTATATAAATGGCAACTACTATTATCATCGAGAAATCAGAAGACCAAGGTTCGAGTTGTAGCCTTGTCCCTGATTCGTTAGAGGACCCTAGCCAAATCACTGGACAATGCAATGTTTCAACCTTCTTAGTTATGTATAAATTGAGATGCTTTGCTATTTCTTGCCTCTACTTACCTTCTGATCTCACTGTGAGAGACCTAAGGCACCAATTTCTATGTAGGGTTGACTTCCTTCTCAGATAAACTTCAATATATAGTGTATATATCTTACATATTCGTAATTATTTGCATACTGTGTTCCATTTTAAAATGTGAGCTACTTGAAGGAACGGACCATGTTTCAGCCTTTCTATGTATCTCCAGCACTTAGCCTAGTATGTGGCACGTAGTATGCATTTGAAAAGCTCATGTGGAATTACTGACCTCCTGGCAATTCTGATCTATCTAAGAGAAATATCTGTTGCTAACAAGGAGACTATAGCCTGCCTTCTGTGCTGTCAAAAATTAATTTGAAAACAGTAGACTACAGTATTGTTTTTGTTGTTGCTAATGAAAATGTTCTCTAACCAATACCTCTGGGACTTCTCTCTTAGAGGCGATATTCTATCAGGTCATTTAAAAAGAGGACAAGCAAGTTCAAGGTGATGTGACCAACAAGATGGAGGACTGGACATTTTTTTCCATGTATCATTAATTCTCAAAAATACCCCAAAAGAGGAATTCACCAGAGGCAGATTAATTATAACTGAACCCACAGAACAGGAAAACAAGAAGTCCAAATAAGTAACAGCTTTGTGAAATAGCAATGGAGAACTGATCAATAACAGGCTTACTCAGCACCACTCCCATACCAGCCTCCATATTCTAACAAGATTAAGAAACCAAACTACAGGCTTGTGCTTGGGGACAAACACAGGGATTTCCCTTCTGCTGCAGAGTCTCTGCCAGCATCCTCCACCCCCATTGTTCTGTTACAGCAGGCATCAGGCATTAACTCTGCCTAGCCATGTGGGCTTGGGAGGAGGGACATCAGAGAAGAGGAATTTTACTCCTTTCTGCCTAGGGAATCCTACGGTTTCAGAGATTTTTCTCAGAATACAGATGCTATTTCAGTCCAACCAGGTAAGGGAGAGACCTAGAGCAGGGAACCAACATTCATGTCTGTTCTGAATCTAAAGGAAAAGGGGTGTGTGAACCATATGAAGTCATATGGTCCTTCTCCCCTTGAATTTACTTTTTTAATAAAAAGCAAATTCTCCATTATGAGAGGGGTTTAAGACAACTTGTGGTCCAGCATCAGGAGTAAATTCACCATTAAAGAAGGAGGAGTCCGAAAATGAGTAACAAAGGAACATAAGGGAAAATGCTAAAAGTGAAAAAAGATTTCAAGAGGAAGAAAATTCAATCAAAAGCACAATCTAGAGCACAAATAGATAAATCAACAAA
Organism: Trichosurus vulpecula; assembly: GCF_011100635.1. NCBI lineage: Eukaryota > Metazoa > Chordata > Mammalia > Diprotodontia > Phalangeridae > Trichosurus > Trichosurus vulpecula. The sequence continues at coordinate 204,037,281 of NC_050576.1, read as the reverse complement.
GAAGATACTAAAATTAGAAGGGAGGACTAGTATCAAGACATCTAAAAGATTACATACTTCTCTAAACAAATATTGCATGACAAAGTGAATCAATACATGATGAAACACATAACTCTATGGAGATTCCCAAGAGAGCATAGAATTGTAACAGGATATTCTAGAAGGGTTCAAGAGATAAATAATAATCTTAAAGTTAGAAGGTAAGTGGATTACAGCATTTATGACCTACTCAATAGAAGCAATTAGCAGAATAAAAAGTTAAATTAAATTAAAGAAAAAAAACTTGAATTCATAGTGGCAAGTGTTTCCAAAGCAGAGAACCACAGACTAGAAATGCAAATATACTGAAGTGAAGGACAATATGGAAGAAAAAACAAAAGCAATGTTAAAAGAACACATGGCTGTTACTCAGGCAAGATGAAGAAAAAAGTCACAACTAAGGAAGAGAAAAAAAGTTAAATTAAATATAAAATACAAGAGACTTTTAAGATAGCCTTGAACAGTTTAGGAGAAGGAATTCTGGGGTCTGATGGTAGCCTGGCAATCAATACAAATCTAACTCTATCTTTCTATCTATCATCTATCTATCTATGTCCTTAAAGTCAGTCAGCATAAGAATTATCTATTAATAATAATTATAATAATTAATATTAATAATAGTCTATTAATGTTGTACTTGCAACTAGCAAAAGTAGAGATCAGGCCTTTGATTTTGCATACATAGAATGTACTTAAAAAGAAACTTCAGTTGGAATCAAGAATGATAGATCTTCTGGCTATTCTTTGGTCCTTAAAAGTACCAGGTTATTTGCACATGTTCATTCATTATTTCATTCAAGATCTGAATGCCCAGGGTGTCCTAATTCTTTATGCCCAACCCTAGTCTGGGGAAGTAGCAATTAGATTGGAGAAGGTATGGGGATTTAGTCACCTGTTCCAAATATTGATTCAATATCATAAACCTCCTGTAGTCAGAATAGAATTGACTTCCAGAGAAGAGGGAGGTATCTCTGTGTGAAGACAAAAATATCCTGCACCTACAAGTACAACCTTAAGAAAAAGAGTGCCCTATTTCAAAGCTTAATGTAAAGAAAAAAAGTCTTGAAGGTTTGAAAAACAAATCAGTGTCCTACTCAAGAAGAGCTCTTATGAAATGGTATATATTCTGACTGCGCAGTGTGGTGGACCCCACAAAGCAAGATTAAGATTTCATGCATCCAGGAGGTAAGCATGGGTTTTGAAGATGGGGGACCACAACCATGACCTATGGAAAGATCTGGAATGAGAGACCATGGACAACAACTTCCACCAGCATAACAAAAGTACTGGGTGGATCTAGTCTACCAAAAAAATCCCCACCAGCAGACAGTAACACAGTGAGTAAAGCAAAAAGAACTAAGGAAACCATTTACCAAATGACCACAATGACACAAAGGAAAAGAACATTGAAGATATCAAAACTCTTATCAATTCAACGATCAATCTTGAATTCAGAGGTCTGTGGTAAAACAGCAGAAGACAAATTGTTTTTGGGGTCCAAGGTCCTATGTTAGAATTCAGACTCTCCAATTTACTGTTTGTGGGACCTTGGTCAAGTAACTTAATTTTCTCTGGGCCTCAGTTTCTCATCTATCAAATTAGAAGATTGGAGTAGATGGTCTCTAAGATTTCTTCCAGCTCTAAATCTAGGGCTCAGTCATTTATTCATTCGATAAATATTTATTAGGTAGCACTATGTCCCAGACCCTGTTCTAAGCTCTGGAACACAATGATAGAGATTCAACAATTTCTGACCTCAAGAAGCTTATGTGCTATTGAGGGGAACCCGTACACCCATTGGTTTCACCTTCTCATCTCATACTCACTTCTCAGTGCCTTGCATTCTGACTTTCAACTTGAAAATTCAATTGAAATTTAATGAAATTGAATATAAAATATATGCAAAATAGTTTCTTGGCATAGGCCATCAGATACTGGTGAATCAGGATAATGGCATTTAAGCCAAGCTTTGTAGGAAACCGGGTATGCACCAAGACAAAGGTGAGGAGATCATGAACTTCAGACATCAGAGACAGAGACAGGACACAGAACACCATATATAGGAAATGAAGAACTGACTGATTTGACTGGAGAATACTGTTCATGAAAGAGATTAATAGATAATAAGCTTGGGAAGCCAGGATGGAGCCAGATAGTGAAGGACCTTAAAAGCTAATCAAAAGTGTTTGGATTTCATCATAGAAGCAAGAGGGAATCTCTTAAGTAGGGAAGCTCCTTTCGTATAGAATTCATATGGGCAGGCCTGTCTTTGAGACATCAATGTGCTTAGAGATGGATTGGTCTAAGAGACCAATTAAGAGACTATTGAAATAACATTAGAGATCGTAAGTGACTGAACTCATGAGGTGGCTATGTGGGTGAAGAGAAAGCACACAACACATTGTTGAGGGTAGACTGTTGAGGCTTGGGAAATAATTGGATATAAGATGAAAGATAAAGAAAAGAGTCAAGAATGACTCTGAGGTGGTAGGAGGAGGTGGTTGGAAGGATGGGGGTGCTCTCAAGAGAAATAGAGAAGTTTAGAAGAGGGATGTTTTGGGGGCATGGATGAAGATGAGTTCCATTTTGGACATGTTGGGTTTGAGATGCTTATATGGGACATCTAGTAGGTATAAGATAGCCAATAGACAGTAGATGATATGGGCCTGAAGAGACCCTGAGGCAGCCAAATATATAAATGTAATATTTGTCTACATAGAGGTGATAGTTAAACTCCTGGGTGCTTATGAGATCACTCATAAGAGAGAGTATAGAGAGATGAGAAAAGGCCACTGGACATAGCCCTGGGACATCCCCTCACTTAGGAGAGAGGACTGAGAATGAAGATGAGTGGCCAGAAAGGTTGGAAGAGAAACAAGAGAAAGCAGTGTCACAAAAACCCAAGAAGCAAAGACTGTTTAGGATAGAGTGGTAACCAACTGTGATTTAAGAAGACTGAGAACTGGAAAAGGCCATCCGTTTAGTCAGTTAAGAGGTTGTTGGTAACCTTGGAAAGAGCAGCTGCAGTTGAATAATCAAGTTGAAGGCTACAATGTAAGGCACTGAGAAGTGAGCATAAGATGAAAAAGTGGAGACAATGAGTATAGATAGCTTTGCCTATAGGTTTTGTTGTGAAAGAGAAGAAAAATATGGGAGAGTCACTTAGATCAAGTGTCATTTACACTTATTGACTCCTGGAGATAACCCACTTTTGGTTAGATTTGCCAATTACTCATGCAGCTGTTGAATCTAGAGCTAGAGGGAACCCAGAACTCCTTATTTAACAGATAAGGAAAGTGAGGTTCAGAGCGGTTGAAGGATTTGTCCAAGGTCACACAGGAAACAAGTAGCAGAAGCAGATTTCAAATCGAGGTCCTCTGACCCCAAAGTCCAGTACTCCTTCTATTACATCACATTGCTTCTCCCTTGTCTCTAATTTTTAACCTTCATGCACTGAGCAGCATGGAACAACCTCCCCAGAGTCATCCAGGTAAATCGTTAGCATGCAAAGTCAACAGACAGAACTACAAAATGATAGAATTTTACCTGCCTCCTGCTTACCTAGATTCTGGACCTTCATTTCAGATTCCCATTGTTGTTCATGTCTTTTTCATTTGATACTCACAATCATATGAAATAAATAGTGTAGATACGTATTATTAATATTATTACAATTTTCCAAATGAGGAAAATGAAACTGACACAGGTTAAGTGACTTGTCCATGGTCACTCATCTACAGAATGTCAATCAATGGATTGATTGTCAGCCAACCAATCAATAGAGCAACAAACATTAATCAAGCACCTACTATATGCTAACCACTATAGTTGGTGCTGGAGATATGAAAAAAAATATTCTACAGGGGGAAACTACATAAAAGTGCAAGCCATGGTTCAAGACCCCCAATAACTCTAGGATCACATGGTTTCATTCCTCTCTGGGATTGTAACTCTGAAAGGACAGTTTCCTTCTCTTCCCTCTACCTTCCTACCAAATCTCTAATATAAAGTTTAGATGTGACTCATGTATAGGTTTCCCCAAAGGTGGGCCTACCTTTTATATAAACATATAATGGAGGATTATGGTAATGGAGATGAGACAGACTTACTATAGAAAATGTATAATGAGAACTTATAGGGGTCCATGAACAAATGCAGAAAGATAACAGTTTCAAATATGCCTTTAAACCTTAGGACAACTGAGATTCTCCTGCTACATAAAACCTTGCAGGTTGTTGCTGGTTCTCATCTTTTAATAGAACTCCTTTGGTATATTTGTAACCATTATGCTTGTAAATGGAAGGTTAGTTTTGGCCCCTTGGGCTATCAAACAGAGAAATTTTCCCAGGTTTTTGGATATGGATAGGGGGTGGGGGTGGGGAGACAGCATACAAGCCAATACCAGAATGATAGCCCTACTAGGTAACCCGGCTCCTTCATAAATAGATGTCTCTGACATACGCATTCCATAGAATAAAATGTTAGTCTCAGTCGCTGAATGAAGATAAAAGGACATTCACACTGGGCAAAGCTATTCCAAGAGAGAGGGTGGAGTTGGGGCTACAGGGCAGACCCAGGACAACTTTGGCAGCCAATTTTCTTTTTTCCACTGTCTCTGGAATGAAACTAATGCCAAGACAGCTAACAACCTCAGGAGACACCCCAGAGACACAGATAGTGTGTTCCCCCCTCCAAAAAAAAGTTGCACCCACCCAACAGCTTTTCCATGGAACTTAGCAGTAGCAACTGGGGCGTCATGAAGCATTAATTTTTTCCCTTGCGTGGTTTCCCACATTCTGTGACCACCTGAGAACATGCCAGGGAAAATATTGGAAACCTAGGTAAATGGAGGGGAGGCTGACATGCACCACCCTGGCCTTAAAAGTAAAGGAGTAACTCCCCCATCCCTGAGAATACACAGACATTTGATTGCAAACTGGTGGTTTCTGAGTTGCTGTTCCCTTCCTCTCCCCTTTTCTTATTCCCCCCAAATAAATACAATTTTCTATTAAAACTTATCATGAGGGAGCAAAAAGAAAGACAAACTTGATTTACTGTCCATTTCCCTTTAAGTCCTGGTGACTCGGCCAGTGCTATTTTGCAGAAAACGTTAGATTTCAGGACAGTCAATATAAGCCATGGAGTGAACCAGGCGTATTGTTTTTTGTGGGGTTTTTGTTTGTTTTGTCTCAGTTGTATAAAGACATGGTGGAGGAAGGAAAAGTGGAGAAACAATGATTAAGACCCTCCTGGAAGAAATACCAGAGCTAAGGTTAAACTAGGGAGCATAGAGCACCCCACTGAGAAGTTTCCCTTCTTTGGTTGCCCAACACTGCTTTTATATAACTCGTGCTCCCATGGGGGTAAAGGAAGCAGAAAGGAAGATTCTAACGACTAGCCCCATAGATGAAGGGCATGCAGTAGATAGAGATTCAGCCACACACTGGGAAAAGTATCACGTACCCTCTTGTACTAAAGATACGGGCCAAAAGAAAATTAAGTTGGATGGAGTCTAAATTGATTGAGTGGTTAGATCTCCAAAGCAGTCATTAAATGATCCATTCACCCTGAAGGAAGGTCTCTATAGAACGTCTTTGGAGGTCTGTGCTTTGCCCTGTGCTGGTCAACACTGAGTTGGATAATGGTGCAGAAGACCTATTTGTCATGTTTGCAAATGACAGGAAGTTAGATGAGATAGTTAATATATTGGACAACAATTAAAATCCAAAAATATTTCAACAAGCCAGAACAATAGGCAGAATCTAATAAGGTGAAATTTAAGAGAGATAAAATATGAGTCTGTATGAGCTCAGAAATTCAACTTCACACATAAGATGGCAGCTAGACAGTTAAGTGGTACAGTATAAGATGTCAATCCTGGGAGATCTGAGTTCAAATCCTGAACTAGCTGTGTGGCCCTGGGCAATCATATGACCTCTGTCTTTCTTTATTTTTTCATCTGGAAAATAGGGATAGTAATAGCATCTACCCCCCTCCCAAGGTTGTTGTGAAGATAAAATGAGATATTTGCAATGTACTAAGCAAGTCTTAAAGTACTATATAAATGATAGATAGCTAAGTTGTAACTAGATAATGTTTTATATGTGTCTACATATGTGTACATATAAACATACATATATGTGTATGTATGTGTGCGTGCATGTGTGTGTGTGTTTTAGTGGCCTACAACCTCAAAATTAGGCTATAGTGTGACACAAATGCTAAATGAGTTTTTGTAGGCAAGGTGTCCAGATTGAGGGGTGACAGTCTTGCCCTACTATTCCCTCATCATGTTCAGGTGTGGGTTTCCATAATTTAGGAAATCTGTTTCTAAGCTAAAGAGCAGCCATTCCTAGTGATAGAAATAGAGATTGTATCATATGAAAATCCACTGTAAGGACAAGGAACGCTTGACACAGAAAAGAGGAGATTTAGGAAAAGCCGTGATTAACTGTCTTCAGAGAATCTGAAGGGCTGTCAGAGGAAGGACTAAACTTTTTTCCTTGACCCCACAGGCCAGAACTAGGAACAATGGTTAGAAAGCAAGAAAGCTGACTTCAGCTTGATATAATAATTGTAAAAATTAGAACTTTAGGTGTCAATTCATGGGCTAATTCTAAGGGACTGGAGAAGTGATAAGACTCTCTAGACCATTCTCCAATATTTAGCAATGTTGGAGAGTAGCAACTATTCTCTAAATGGGTAGTTGTGTGGTAAACATTAACCCCATGCCACTCAAAAGTCAAAGCAAAATCCACTTATATTTTGATGGTATTCGTTGAAGGATATGAGTTATTATAGATATGAATTGTAGTCAGTCAGATCTCAGATGGTTAGTGAATCCAGGGAATGTAGTATTGCCAATGGCACCTTCAGTAACTTACAGATGGAGGACAAACTCTTCTGGGTCTATGGTTTCTTCTGCTCCTACACCAGACTTCTCCAGGCTTACACACATATCAGAACCCACATGAGCATGCTTGGCATCAATGAAATTTGAAGCTAAATTGTTCCAGCTTATCTAATGAAAAAGCTATACTTCTGATACAGGTTCTTATTAATGAGGCCCTGACTTATTAAGTAGTTAATTGATCAAACAGTATGTATCTGACTTTGTGGACAGTCTTTTCTGCATGCTAATTGGTCGGGATGCAAGTACCTTTTCTTCCACTTGGTCAAGTTACAAGCACTTTTTCTATGCTTGTGATTGGTCTTTAACCCCTAGTGGCCTCAAATTCAGGACCCTGGTGTCTTCAGGAAAATCTATGACAGGCTGGTTCCCAGAATTAGCCTAAGTATGACATACAGTTAGGAGGCGGTGGTTATTTCATGATGGAAAGTCTGTTCCGTGCATATACTAATGAATAATCTGAGAGTGATTTTGTCAGATGCTGTTATTATTTTAGAATGATCTTTATGAAGAAAGACTTTTTCAGAAGTTGGAAGGAAAGGAAAAAGAGCAGTTTTCATTTTTGACAAACATTTACAAGCTATAATTTCTATACTACAAAGAAAGCTATTTACTCTTAAGATGAAAGAAAAAAGGATTCATGTAAATCTTAATTTTAAAAAAGATTTCTGCTTAGGAAAGGAATTTCTCAAATGAGGGTGGTACTTATAGTTCTGGTATACAATGATTAGGGATGATGATGGTGGTGATAGAAACAACTGTAATAGTAGTGTCTCAATCTATCACTTATCTTAATTTTTACAGGTAGAAATCCATTCATCAGTAGGACTTCATGTGTCATAGCAGTCAAAATAAAGCAGAGGTTAGTAAATAAAGGTCAGCTGGGACATTTCAGCCTTTAGATATTCATGCTCAAATCACACTAAAATTAGAGGTGACGCTAATAAGGGAAAAGGGAAATGGAGGCTGAGAAACAGTATGTGGATTGGAAACTTGCAAATCAGTTCCTGGACAGAGATCCATTATGCTGCCTTCTCTTCATGGGCTTTCTACCCCCTGATAGCGCCCAAAGGTACCTGGCACTATTCAGTTGCACTATGTGTAATGTTGAGTTGTATTGGTTGTTACCTATATTGCTTGTTAGCTATAGACCACCCATACCTTCAATGGGAATAGGGAAGTAAACCGAATAATGCTGAAAGGGACACTGAATGAGATTTGACCAGGTAGATGGCTTCCTAACCCTAGCCAGGAGAGTCATAAAGATCTTCCATCTATCTTTTTTGTACCATTCCAATATCTTTCTTTTATTCTTAGTGTATGAGCTCCCCATCAGCTTACAAACTCCTTGTGGGTAGGATCTATAAACATCTTCCCCCTTTTTATATCCCTAGCACTTAGCACAGTGCCTGGCACATAGTAGGTGCTTAAAAATGTTTCTTGACTGAGATTTTCTCAGTTGTCATTTGGTGACTCCATTCCCATTGGTTCAGCTTCCTTTTGCACATTAGGTAGTCAGTGATACAAGTAGTATCTAGTAACTCTTATCAGTTACCCACACAAGAAATAAAAAGATAGCATCTACCCATACCAAAAGGCCTTGACACAAGAAGTGTCAATAACCATGTAATAGTGATTCCCAGTAAAGTCTCATTAATGATGGGTTTCATAACATGGGAGGGTTGGGTTTATAGAATAAAAATATGTGGCGTTCTCCTTAGGGCCTAATGACCATGAACCACTGGAGAAAGGGGAGGTGTTCCCTTCCCTTAATAAGAGGCATGTTTGCAGTAGAAACCCAACCTTGGCTTTGGATATACAGGGCAATGAGGTTATAGGAATCATTTTTTAATATGTCCCTTGCTTGACAGTGGTAAATAGCATGAGGAAGTGGAAAAAGCAGGGGCTCCAGAGTCAGAAGACCTGGGTTATTCTGAAAAGATCATTTGGGGATAGTAAGGTTTGGGATAGATTCTTAGTACAACAATTTTTTTCTTTGACAGGTAATTTTAGCAGCAAAAAGGTAGAAAAGAAGAAAATAAAAATTAAGTACCTATTATGTTCTAGACACTGTACTAAGTACTTTACAAATGTCTCATTTGATCCTCAAAACAACCCTGTGAAGCTGGTGTTATTATCCCCACTTTATAGTTGAGAATATTGAGGCAGAGGTTAAGTGACATTCGCAGGATCACATGGCTACTAAGTGTCTGAGGCCAGATTTCAACTCAGGTTTTCCCGACTCGAGGCCTAGCGCTCTACCCACTGTACCACCTTGCAGTTCCTAAAAGGTAGACAGACAGCAATGGGAAAGGACTAGTTAACCACATTGTCTGAGCCTCGGTAGTCTTGAGATGCCTTGAACTAGAGTCTTTGGGGGAAATAATAAAAAAGAAACATAACAATAACAAAACCACTGTTTCAACAAGAATAACTCAAATTTGTATACCATTTGACAACTTACAAACAGCTTTTTTTTAAACAACATTAGCTTGTAAGTGCCTTGAGATTATGTTTATTAAGAGTATAGCAGGTGCTTCGTAGGGGAACTAGGTGGTGCAGTGGGTAGAGCGCCTGGTCTGGAGTCAGGAAGAGTAATCTTCCTGAGTTCAAATCTGTCCTCAGATACTTAGCTATGTTACACTAGGCAAGTCACTTAACCCTATTTGCCTCAGCTTCCTCTTCTATCAAATGGGCTGGAGAAGGAAATGGCAAATCACTCCAGTATCTTTGCTAAGAAAACTCCAAATGGGGTCATGAAGAGTTAAACATGACTGAAAAGGACTGAGCAGCAACAAGGTGCTTATTAAATGCTAGTTGAATTGAATTAAACAATCCTGTGAGATGGGTGCTACATGAATCATCCCTGTTTAAGTGATAAGAAATCCGAGACTCTTTGAGATGACTTGACCTACCAAAGGTCACAACACCTGTCAGAGGAAAGGTCTAGATTTTTTTTACTCTAAATTTGGTGTTCTTTCCAATACGTAGATGATGGCCTCTACTCCCACAGAGTTTGCCATCTGACTTAAAGAGACAAAACATCTTCACCCATGACAATATCCAAGGAGAGTGGCACTCAGGCTGCTCATGTGCATGCAAGACTCCAGTGAGGTTAATCAAGAAAGGCTTCCTGGAAGCAGGGAAGTGCTGAGCAGAGTTATTAAGTTTAGGAATGGTGTGAACTGCTGAGGCAGGAAGAAGTAGGAAGAATGAGGTTGTAGACAAGAGAGGATGAGGAGGTGGTAGCCACAGTTCTCTAAAAGACTAAGAAATCCACAGATGTAAGACAATACAAGAAACAAACAATCATGCATTGCCATATACCTTTATTCCTGGGGTCAGCCCTCTAAGGAGGCCACTTCCTCTAGACATGATGGGTGGGACTGATAAAAAGTGGTTAACAAGGCTTCTCCTGTTTAAAAACAAATAGGACCTTAATTCTTATATTTAGGTCACTTTGGGATTAGATAGTCTGTCTCCAGAAGGTCCTTGTTAAACTTGAAATATATTACTTGGAAGGGATAAAACATTAAGCTATTAGCATCCTACTAGGTTCAGGTAGCAAAGACAACAGATAATAGATGGGGCATGGAATTTAGAGGCAGATCCCCAGAAGATGATATAATAGGCCAAGCCCAATTCAGGCTGATTTGATAACTCAGGTTCAAGACTGAAACAAAAGAGGCACCTGTAGGATATCTACAAATTTAAACAGGGAGTTTACTTCGCCAGAGGAAGGGAAGGATAATTGGAGCAGGGAAGGGATCTTCAGAAAGTAGAGCTTCCCTGAGTCTATATTGTCCTTAGTGGTCAGAAGCCTGAGGGAGGAGCCCGGTGTCTATTCATGTCCTGGAATTTGTACTGATGAGGCTATGTCAACTTAGTCATAACTACAGCCTAACATAGCCAGGAAGCCATATCAACAGCTTTTAGTACCAAGAACCACTTGTCTAGAATGTTTTAAATGTATATTTTTTAAAAAATTAGCATAGCCTTCACTGGGCAGAACCTTAGGCTATTGCTTCTACCTCAGAAGAGGTGAGCAGTAATTCAAAATATCCCAATGGGCATCCATTGTTGTACTGTCAGAGCACAAGATCTGCAATTCCGGTGCTGAGTAAATATGACCTTCTATTATATTAAAAGATTATTGATCTCAGTGAATGGATGTCTGAGTGAAATCAATAAGTGAATGAACATGTTCAAAGGGATCATTTCATCAGATTAGTTACTTGAGTCATCTAGAAAATGAGAGTATGAGACATGAAATAGTTAAATTTGGGTGCAGATAAGGGTGTCAGAAAGAGTCTGAAGTGTATGGCATTGCCCAGGGAGGGAAGGCCCCACAGTGGGATCCTAAGCAGCCAGATACATGAGGGCACTGGATGTCTGTTAGAAGAGGAAGCCAGGCATATCTAAAGAGAAGGTGTTAGACTATTGCAGACTAATTATTTCTTCTTTATAATTTGAATCAAGTGGTTCCTGTTACCTACAGTTGCATTATATTTCTGGGTGTACCTCATTCTAAACCCCTAAAAAACTACCAGGTGTGTTTTCCATCTCTCCCTCCTCATTCAACGGCATGTACTGTAAGTCACCTAAAAGAAAAGCTTGGTCTTGAATCAAAAGTTATTCTTGTATCACTCTTGCCAATAGTCCTCTACTCCCCCAACCTCACCACCATCACACACAAACTCATAAGGAAGGTGGTCGTCAAATGAATTCTAACTCGATTCCGTATCTAAAGCATGACTCTTTGAGCAGAGGCCAATCAAAATGGACATGTTACCTTGGTCACAGAGCCCAAAAAAAGAAACAGCCAGAAGGACACCCACCAACAAAAGTGGAGAAACAGTTAATAATTCAAGGTGACAAATTAAACCAGCTCCTTGGTGGTTCTACTTGGCTGTTCATTAAGTCAAAATATGACTGTCGGAAACTAGGAAGGCTCTGTCACTTTTACTGTATTTTCCACACATCATTAAAAAAAGTTTGGAACTCTTAATGGGGAACTGGAAAACCTATAGACTTCTTGGGGGCCCTGAGGGAGAACCAAACCTTCTCCTGGGTCTGAACCCCAAGCTTGAGGTGACCCAAAGTATTGGACAGTGGGTGGTATTTTGGTGGGGTCCCTCCATTGAATCATTCTCACCCTAAGTATAGACTACTATGAGTATAAAGACTGGAGCTCTTTGCCAAGTTGCATTGAGAGAATGTTTCATCTACCGACCATGCCAAACTGTTGTGGATGAAGTCAGCAGTGCTTCACAGGGAGCAGATAGAGAGAGAAACAAAACTTACCAAGAATGGGAACTTGGGGAATTTCATGAGAGTATGGAGGCCAATTAAAATTTCAGAAAGCTGGCATTATCTCATTTGGCATTTAGGAAGAACTCTGCATTTAAGGCACTTCAGATTTGAATAAGCCTGTGCAAATTTAATAACAAAGGAAATGGTGCAACGTCCAACCTTTGGGGTAACCATGCTTCTACGGGGCCTAAAAATAGAGCACTGGATATCATAGATCAGGTGGTCTCTCACTCCAAGATTTTTCCATATCTTATCATTGTTTCAGGCTCATGATTCTGGTCTTCTGACCATCAGCAAGAATTAGGAGTTTGGGTGAGGGGAGGGATGGGTGAGGATAGGTTATGAGTATCTATACTATATGTTTCAAAGTGAGAGAGAGAGCGATGAAGAGGAAATGATGTTGGGCTGGTGTGGATTAGAATAATGGTGGAGATGGTTATGATGATGGAAGGAAAAGGTTGAGGAGTCAGATGAAGGAAGAAAAATCACAGTTTAAGAGGCTGCTTTGGAGAGAATGGGGAACAACACAAAGAATTAAATGGAAAGGCAGCATAGCACAGTATCAAAAACTCGAGATTTAGAGTCACGGGATATGGGTTTGAATCCTGACTCTGCTAGTTCCCACCTGTTGAATACGGGACTAATCACTTCCTTTCTCTAGCCTCAGTTTTCTCATCTGAAAAATGAGGGAGTTGAGCTAGATGACCTCTAAGGTCATCTTTCAACTTGATGATGGTTTTAACAAGATGACTCTATGGCTTCATCTTCCTGAGTGCCAACTTTAGAACAGGTACCACGGTAATCTATATTGAAATACCACTTTGCGTGCTGAAGGGTGTGTTGCTACTATAGCTATCTCTGTATCCAGATTATATTAGCTCCCTACAATGGAGTCTACAGGGCTGCTTAACAAGCGTAGGGATAGGGAAAGAACACAGGTCCTCTAGACCTCGAGGCCAGCTTGAATCACCCTTCCATGCGGCCTTTCAGCAATAATTTTTGTTGTTGTTGTTAATTCATTTTTCAGTCATGTCTGGCTCTTCATAACCCTTTTTGGGGTTTTCTTGGAAGGGATGCTGGAGGGGTTTACCATTTCCTTCTCCAGCTCATTTTACAGATAAGGGACTGATTTGCCCGGGGTCATACAGTTAGTGGTTTGCTATTTCTTTCTCCAGCTCACTTTACACACAAGGAAACTGAGGCAAACAGGGTTAAGTGACTTGTCCAGGGTCACACAGCTAGCATCTGTGGATGGATTTGAGCTTAGGAAGATGAATCTTCCTGATCCCTAGCCCAGTGCTCTAACCACTGCGCCATCTAGCTACCCCTCAAGAATAATACCTTACATTTATGTAGCATTTTAAGATTTACTAAAGCACTTTACATACATTTCTCCTTTGAGACTCATAACAGCAGCCCTACGTGGTAGGTGCTGCTATTGCCTCCATTTTCCACTTGAGGAAACGGGCTAAAAGAGTGTAAATGTCTTCCCGGGGCCACATAGCTAGAAAGTACCCGAAGTGAGATTCAGAGCCAAGTCTTGCTGACTTTAAGCTACGCACTTTCACCGCCATATTGCCGTACCTCCTTAAATGGGAAGAAACACTCAGATAAATGAAGCTGGTTCCAGAGGACTCACTATGACTAGACAGTCTTCCTCAGAGTTCAAGAGCTCAGAGAACTCCAAAAATCAGATATTAGGTAATGAAATGTTTCCTCTCTTTATCCCACAAGATGAAAATTTGCCCCCCCCCCAATGTTCATCTACAATTTTTGTTTTGATCATAAAATAATGGAGCTAGAAAGGACCATTAGATCAATCTCTAAATTTTATAGTTAAGTAAACTAAGGACAAGGGAAAATAAATGATTTGTTCATAGTCACACAACTAGTAAAACTCTGAAGTGGAATTTGAACTCATGACTCCAGAACAACTACTTTCTGTGCCATTCCTAAAATCTCTCTCTCTCTCTCTCTTTCTCTCTCTCTCTCTCTCTCTCTCTCTCTCTCTCTCTCTCTCTCTCTGTCTCTGTCTCTATCTCTGTCTCTGTCTCTCTCTCTGTCTCTCTCTCTCTCTCTCTCTCTCTCTCTCTCTCTCTCTCTCTCTCTCTCACACACACACACACACACACACACACTCATACACACAGAGAGAAAACCCTTCCCTTCTATTTCAGAAATCAATGTCCTCTCTACCATGTTCCCTGAAAAGGGTATTGCTTCAACATCCCTCGGACACAAAACTTCTTGGACAGTAAATTGTTTTACTATAATTTGGCTCAAACTTTAATGCTAAGGTCTCAGGTTCCTTATTGATAGCTTCAGTCTTATACCCAGTGGGTCCAACTGGAGATCTTATGCACTCAGCTGCAGTATCTTGCCCTATCTTATGGAAGAGTCCAGAAACACAATTCCCCTACTGTTCTCAGATGGGGGAAAGAGGGAGGGAGGGAGAAACATATCCACACAAAGCCTCACTAGCAAAGATTAGTACAATTATTAGCCAACAGTAAATGGCTATAAGCCAATCTGTTTTCAAATCCTCCTGAGCACCTCAAGTCACCGCAGAGTCTCTTAAAGTCAAACACACAAGACTGTATGTTCTCTAAAGCGTGGCAATGCCATTCCTCAAAGACTCCTGGACTAGCGGTTAATGCCGCCCTTACCCACAAGACTAATAAGTGGAGAAAGTAACAGTGAATAATGCATGTGTCTGAATTCCGGGTCCCTATACCCCCATAAATCTATAAAAGGCAAATGTCCGGGGCCGAACATCATTGGCCACGGCCTGCCCAGTCATCACATGGGCAAAATGCCTACTTACTAGAACTTGGTAGCAATAGACTGTGCCTTGTCTTGGTGTTAATTATAGCATTCACAGGCAATGATGTATTTTATAACCCTTTAGTCTTATTTGAATAACAATTTTGACTCCATTATGCTGTACTGAACCCTGTTGACCATGAGAGTCTCCCATTTGGAGTCACTGGAGTGGGTTAGGAAAAGAAATTAAATGCATCCACTCTGTGACTTTAGATGCATGTATAGTACATCACACTTATCTTTCAATGCATGGCACAGGGTACTAGATCTAAAGTTAGAAGACCTCGGCCCTGATCGTGCTTTTAAATGAATGAACAAATGTGCCAAGCACTGTGTGAAGTGCTAGACATACAAAATTTGGAGGAAAAAAAATTAGATAGGCCCTGCTTTCAAACAGCTTACACTGTAATTAGGGGAAAGAACACATAAATCTGCCATTTACTATCTGTGCCATTTACTATCTCCTGACCTCTTTGGGCTTCAAATTCCTCAACTGTAAAATGAGAGGATTGGACTAGATGATGTTTATAGTCCTTTCCCTGCTCTAAAATCTGCCTTCCCAGGAGAATTCACCCCCTTTCTCCAATACTATGCAAAATTCATAGGTTAAATGAATCAGCATCAGGAGTAAAGAAAAGGGGAGGGGGTGGAAGATGGTACAAAAAGGCATGGAAATATTAAAATTAGGGCTATAGGTCACCAACATTGCTTTTCAATTGAATCAGTTCAGTCAGATACCTAGTTAGTTCAATGTGGGGGAAAAATCTCTAAGCCACCATAGAGAGGAACTTATCCCTCGACTTTACTTAAAGTTGTCACATTAAAAACAAACTCATTTATTTTCATTGAAAGTGGGACTTGGAAAAACCAGAGCAGATGCACTTATAGATCACAAGGACATCAAGGGCAGAAATAAAAGTCCCCCGTATATAACAAAATAACCATAGAAGAATTATGTGAGCTAACAATAATAACAAAATGGGGTCCCAAGGGGAGGGAGAATGAATGGGGAATGTTTGAATGCATAGCTGAATATAATGTAATATTATTGCAGTATAAAAAATGGTGTATATAAGGAATACATAGAGACTTGGGGTAAACTTTCTGCATTGATGCATAGTAAAAAAAAAAAAAAAACAGAACCAAGAACTATCCACAAAGCATACATGTAAATAAAAGAAACACTAAAATACAATGGAAAAAAAAGGAAAAAAAATTTTAAAAAAGGGAAAAAAAAGGAAAAAATAATAAAATACAATGGAGTTCTAATTAATTACAATGATCAGTGAAGGCCTTGAAGAAAAAATGAGGAAACACATCTTCCTCTTCTCATTAGAGAGTTGGTGGCAAGAGGATTGTGGATGTGCACTTTAGTGCTATATTCTTTCAGGCACCCTCATTGTATGTTTTGGTTTCGTCTAAATTCTTTTCTTTGTTACAAAGGACTGACCAATCATGATCAGGTCAGAGGATACATTGGGGAAGAAATGATTATTGTGTAAAATCAAAATAAATAAAACTTTAAAAAGATAAATAAATGGTCCAAAAAAGAAAACAGGAGCAGAGAAAGGTTCAAGAAATAAGTGAAGCTTGGACAATTACACTATCACGAAACATCAGGACAGCTATGGTAGTACTTTTGTTTCCTTTCAGAAATATACCTATCATAACTCCAACTAATTTGAGATACTAAGTTGAAGGATTTGTAGTTGCTGATATGGAATGGCATAAAAAGTTTCCTTACCAAGCATTCCTTACACGGATGAACTCCCAAGTTCATACCAAAGGAGAAAAAAAATATATAGCCCAAACTTGTATCTATATACAGATTTATGAATAGTGTATTCACTCATCCCAGTATACATTTCCATAAAAACATAGAGTATGTGCTTCATTCCACTGTGAATATAAATATATATGTATACATATATACATATATAGAGAGTTTTCAGTGTATGCACTAATCTGGTGTGTGTGTGTGTGTGTTTTATGTACACATATATGCATATGCACAAAAAGACACATAAATCACTGTAAAGATATAGAGTAATGCTTCTTTTCTAAGAAGTCTGAGGTTTTCTAGTTGGAACTCTGAATGGCTTCCTTTGTAGCCCTGGGCAGGTAACTGAAACTCCGGGTGCTTCGATTTTATTTGTGTTTTTTTTTTCCTTATTGAGAAACTGAGAGATTTTTTTAAAAAAATAACTATCTGAAAAATGATACTTGGAGATCATCAGGCCAAAAATGTAGTATGGATACAAAATATTCTAGTGTTACTTGTTAGCAAAAAGCTACACATGCATATGTATCTCATAAGCATATATTAATATTAGTACATATATATGTATATTTGTCTTTGTATTTATCTGTACAGAGTATCCAAAAAAATCTTAGTGCAGTTTTAAAGTTCAATAGCTTAAAACAGATTTGGGGGATTATATATACACACACATACATATACATATGTGGGTATGTATGTGCATACATGTGTGTATACATCTCCAAAAATTTTAAAAAGAAATTTGATGGTCTCTAAGGATCCTTCCAATGTTGCCATTTTGTGATATACACGTGTATTATTTCAACAAAGATAATTTGATTCTTTACAAAGAGAGCTGGCTTCCAAGGAAGAAAGATCTAAGGTTCTAGTCCCATCTCTCACATTGGCTATTATTTGACTTCTCAGTGCCCCAGGCAGCTCTTGAAAACTTAGAGTCTCAGAAATCTGATTTCAGAGAAAGCACTGATTTGCATTGGTAGAGGAAGTATCAGACCAAGCGTGCTCTACCCAAACGAGGTTAATAGGCTCGGTAAAAATAAAAATTTAAAAAAACCCACTAAAGATCTATTAAGCACTATTCATACATCTTCTATTTTAATATGCAAAGCTACTCTATGGAATAGCTTTCATTTTATAGCTTATTGTGCAGATTTTGAATAATTTTGAATGAGTGACTTAATTTAAATACACAAGTCATAGAATTATGGCTCTCTAGTTAGAAGATCATCTCAGAGATCATCTATTTCGATCCCTTCTTTTCATAGATGAGGAAACAGAGGCCCGGGAAACTCCAGTAACTTGCCCGTGGTCACACAGTTAGTAAGTATCAAATGCAGTTTTTGAACCCAGGCCCACTGAATCCAGAGTCCATGTTCTTTCCATTCAATTATACTGCCTCCTCATCTCATAAGGATGATATATATATATATATATATATATATATATATATATATATATATATATGTATATATGTATATATGTATATATGTGTATGTATTTATATATGTATATGTGTGTATGTATATATGTATGTATAAACATAAAATATATATGTATAAAATTATATATATATTTCAAAGATACTTTCTGACCTTTCATAAGGTTCCATAAAAATAAACAACCTATCGAAGTGGGAATAACTGCTGACTATGAGAAATTAGAGTGGTTTAGTGAAAAAAATGGTGGAATTGGAGTCAACTACTGGGCCCAGTGCTAACTCTGATATACATAACCTGGGATTTCTCTCTTCACCTTCATGTTATCACTCTGAGTACTCATCTTTAAAAAGAAGGGAGGGGTATAAAATGGGTCCTACCTAACTCATAAGGATATTGGGAAGAAATAGCTGTTATTATTATCCTATATTAACTCTAAAGAAAGGCTTAATGGTAATCAATCAATAAAGATTTATTAAGCACCTGTTATGTTCCAGACTCTATATATATCAAACAATTTCTCCATAACAATAAAATAGTAATGAGTAGGAAGAGGGTCAGCACTGAGTGACACTCTCAAAGCACACAGTGCATAGGTCAAAAATATGTGTAAAGATAGGTGACAAGAAAACAGTATAAAATGATATATGACTAGTGCCAGCTACATAAAGCAGCACAGGCTCTAGGGTAGGAATTTCAGAGTTGAAATGGTTAAGTTCCCCAACATATAAACTCTGCTCTAGGAAGTACAGAAGCAAGGAGCACCATTGTTGTAATGAAGGACAAAATGGTTACCTCGCAGGAGAGGACCAAAGTTCTAGCTTCTTTGAAAAGTAGAAAGTAGCATAGCTGAATGAGATTGATAATTATCGGTTGAAATGCTTCACATTGGTGGCTAAATTACTGGCAAAAAGTTTTCTCTTTTCTTTTTTTGAAAAGATTAGTTCTCCCCATTTGATCCAAGTTGAAAGTATAGAGGCTATTCACAGGACTGATCCCAGTGGATGTTTTGACCTGCTCGGTTTCCATGCCACTTGCTGCCCCACCACCACCACCACCACTCCGGGTTTACCATATTAATGCTAAACTTAGTGCAGACCCCTGATTCGCCATCTTGGTTCCCAACCCACTGCAGACAGCAGATAGGCATAGCCCACTGCACCTCAAAACTCCTGAGCTCCAGAGTAGACCTGGCCTCACAGATATCTGGGATTAAAGGAATGTGCCACCACAAGGCGTTACCAAAACATTTTCCCAGCTCCCTCTCAGACCTCAACTTGATTCTACTTTCTTAACAGAAAATGTCACATATCAATTACTAAAGAATCAGAACCCTAGCAACACTTCTAAATACAGGCCAAAAAGGTATTTGTGGACTTTCTATAGTGCATTCACAGCTTGTATCACTTTTTAAAAGAAATCTATAAACATTTAAATGAAAAATATATTGGTTGAGGAGCAAAGAAGTTATGCCAGAAAGTCCCAGGTGCATAGGTGTATAAAGTCAAACTTAGTTATCTATTCCTTAGTTCTTTATTGAACAAGTTGCCTGAAAGTGTCATGACATTTATATTGCCTTTATTCATTTTAACAAAATACTTGACTCAGTTCTCATTCGAGGTATATTTGTATACTGCAAATATGTAAATAAACCCAAACACAAAGAGAATGTTATTATATAAAGCACTATACAAGTGCTAGCTATTGGTACTATTATTAAGTTATTAATTGTTTACAATGTTCCACCAAAAATATAAAACATGAGAGACAATTTGATTCCATTAAGGTTCTGCCCAGTCCATTATCATCTCTCCTAAATAAAAATAAATATGCCTCCCAAAAGGGGGTCAAACCAAAGCATCATATTAATCACTTAAGGCACATGGAAAATACTAAGTAATATGGCACCTCCAAAAAACAAATTAAACAGTCCTTTCATCCTGTGCAATCTTTCTCCAGTGATATCAAAATGCCATGACATCTAAATGAACCTCATGAAAGGCTAGAATGTGCACCTTAATGTACACCATGAAACGCCAGAAACTGAAGACTTTGGTTTTGAATCCTGAGGTCATATGAAATCAATGTATAAAGGCAACACCTACAAATAACTTTCTCTTCTCCAGGCAGGGACACACCAGTATAAAGTTAACAAGGGGAAAGCTGAGGCTGAATACGTAGATACCTTCTGGTATTCGGAATTCTAAGCTCAAAGGGAAGAAAAGGTTTAACACAACTAACTTATGGAATAGCCATTTCCATGTATTCCTTCAGAACCGCAAAATGCATCAGAACTGAGCTAAGGGGGAGGGAGCTAATAAAAACCTGAACAATATTAAAGAAAACATAGGAATCATCATCCTAAGGCAAGCAGAGGAAAATGAATGTTTCCTTGACATATGGCAGATTGATAGACATTCTTATAGTATGCATTCAGGTCAAAAATCTATAGAGATCTTTTGGGAACAAGTAGGCATTGCTTCACCAAGAAATACTATTTTCTGACAACAGGCACACACCACTGGATTTGTTGAATGTAACCAAAAGTGGCTTATCTCCAGATGGAGCCCATGAAATAGCTAACATAGAATAATAGAATCAAAAGGGCCTCCACTCATGACATTAACATGAATTTAGGCAACCATGTGCTTATAAAAGAAAAAAAGAAGGGGTTTCAATGAAAGTCTGAGTTGAGCACATTTGTCTTCTATGAAAAATGGAGGACTTTGTGATTGTTATTCATGACCAGGCTATTGCCCTCAGAATTTATAGAGGGGTATCTTTAACGAGACTAGATAATGATTGGTTTAGGCTACCTAAGAAAAAGGGCAGCTAGGTGGCACGGTGGATAGAGTGCTGGGACTGGAGTCAGGAAGTCTCACTGAGTTTAAATCTAGCTTCAGACATTGTATGAACCTGGGCAAGTCACATCACCCTGTTTGCCTCAGTTTCCTCATCTGTGTAATGAGCAGAAGAAGGAAATGACAAACCACTCCATTATCTTTGCTGAGAAAATTCAAAATAAAGTCATTGAGTCAGACACAACCGAAACAACTGAACAACAACCACATAAAAACTAAAGAACACCACTTTAAATAGAGGTCACCATACCACAAACTATCTCCAAACTACATCAAATGAAAATCTTCCAAAATGTAGAGGGACTTGGCAGGGGAGATCAAATCCATATAGGGATAGGATGCTGTCATTACTACTGTCTCCTACTAGAGTTGTCCCAAGAATATTTACAGTGAGCCTACAAAAAAGATTGGCTTGTATCCTATTTTTTTTGTTCAACTACAAAAAATCAATGATTTATATCGACTTGTGTGGCAGTCCGTAGGATGTGAAATACAAAAGAACATTAAGAGGCTAGTGACTTGTTCCAGGACTGCTTCTCTCTGAGATCCATTGAAACAAGACGAGAATGAGATGATGGTGGTGGTGGTGGTGGTGGTGGTGATGAGGTTTTATATACACTTTAAGGCTTTTAAAGCTCTTTACTTACATCATCTTGTTTGAGCCTCACAACAACCCTTAGAGACAATAATATCCATTTTATGGATGAGGAAACTGAGACTTAGACAAGTCAAGTGACTTATCCATAGTCATACAGCTAACATCAGAGGAAGGATTTTAACATATTCCTGATTCCATTGCTTTTTCCACTGGATCACCTATGATATGATCTCTTTTGAACCATGAGGATTATAACTTGACAGAGAAAAGTAGTATATTGCTACTATCAAGCTTTTCTCTAGAGAGGAGATAGAATCAAATATTCAATGCAAATATCCACTCTTAAGAGTATGAACTTTCATGCATCAATGGAATAAAGACACACAGGAAATGAATAAAGCCTGGGTATTTATGAGGCCTTATAAAGTACCTTTAAAATCTATGTGTTAGGCATATGCTTGTCCATAAACCTCATCCAGACATATTCACACATCACCCTGTTCCCTGAAAAACAAATGTGTCACTTCACTCTAGTCCTCATTACATTCTGCTCCAGGCTATGATCCATGAGGAGACTCAAGAGGAGCATCCGCAATGGCAAAGCAAGGCCCAGGGAAGGAAAGTATAATGACCAGAAAGCTCCAAAGCCTGGGCTCACACAGAGCACTCTCCACTTATCAGCTCCAGGTCCCAGCCTATTGGTGACTGCCTTTCAGCAGCTCTGCATGGATGAACTTCTTTAGCAGAGGACACTGGATACTGACATGCTGTAAGAAACTAGGTCCTCTCCTCTTCCCTGCTACTCATTTGTTTTACTTCCAGCCCTCTTCTACCAGGTCCCTCCCTCCACGGCAACCAGCAGAGAGCCACAGTTTGATCATGTTGAATCATCCAGAATCAGGATGAAAGGGGAACGATAGAAAGGGTGAGCTAGAAATGGGGCAGCTGGAACACCAATGCAGAGGAGAGAGAATCACTCATACCTCTCTCTGTCCATTGAAGAAATGGCCCAGCACTGGACAGCCTCCTGGTCTTTCGAACCAGTCAAAGCTTTGAACAGGTCAGCATTCTTGCTCCCTCAGGGTACCCTCAGCAGAAATAAACAGGAGCCACTCTCCTGAATCTGTATCCAGGTCACCCAAGAATTCTTATGCCGAGGCAGACAAGGGATAGAGTAAAGGCACACAGCAACACTGTCCTAAGGAAGCAAGGCTAGAGGGGTTACAAATACTTGTTTTGATCCAGGCAGCAACTTACCTGGATCTGACACATGGCTTGAAACTGAGGAGCTAATGTCAAATCCCAAATCCAAATGAACACATCCAAGGGTCCCCGTCTCTCCCCTGACATCCTTTCCTCTGACATTGGGTTGTTGTCTGGTAGGGATCAGATGACCAAGAGGACTTCCCAGAGCCCCTTCCAAATAATGTGGCCTTGGGGGAGGGAAGAGAGGGGTATAGTGGCACCCTCCCACCTCACCCTCTAGCCCCAACACTGAAGGCGAAGTATCTGCTGTGGTGGTGGTGGTGGTGGTGGTGGTGGTGGTGGTGAGCAGGATGCCTTGCTCCCTACAATGAAATGAGCCCACGGTATACCACAATCTGATCTTTTATAGTGCTTTGTTTATTACCTGTGTGCCCTTATTTCATAAGGCAACTTAGAGAGAGAGAGAGAGCAAGAGAGAGAGAGAGAGAGAGGGAGCAGGAATGATGAAGATGACTATTACTAGGAGTCCAAAGACACCTTTTCTTAAGCCTCATTCATAGCTGCGAATGTGCCCAAACAACCTAGCAATTGTTCTCTCAAATGTCACCTTTCTCTATGGGCCACTGTGCTGACAAAACGAGCCTCTCTCTTTTTGGCCCCTTCCCCCCTCCCCTGAAAAAAAATTGCTGTGCTATCCTCCAAATATCTCTAGAGAAATTGAAACTACAAGGAACGTTTTTCTTCTCTCCCCCTCCCCCACCCCTTTTTTTCTTTCCTTCTTCATGAGGCTTGAACAATTTGTCTCTGTTCTAGGTACATTCCTGTGGCCCATTCTCTTTTGGTCCCCTGCGCAAGCCTGAGGATGGCAGCCTGGGAGAACACAAGGCCCACATTCAGACCCAGGGAAGGGGAGGGGGAAAGGGATCCAAATGCACCTCTGATTGTTGTGCCATCAACTTAATACCTGGGCAGGGAAACAAAAGCTCTTTAGAGAGAGCCTAGGCTGTGCTGTAACTCACCCTCTCTCCAATCCCCATTCCTTCTCCCTTCCCCCCTCCCCTACAGGAGTTCACAAGATAACAGGAGCTGAAAGAAAAGGCACAAACATAATTAAAGTTTTCCAAGTCATTTGAGGAGATATTATATAGGATGACAGATAATGAACCAGTTACCCTGAGGCCCATTTTGATGAATTCTCCCAGCTCATGCCCTGAGAGAACTTTCCTTCTTTCTTTCTGTCTTTCTTTCTTTCTTTGTTTCTTTCGTTCTTTCTTTCTTTCTTTCTTTCTTTCTTTCTTCCATTCTTCCTTTCTTTCTCTGTCCAAAAATAATCACTCTGTTGGGGACCCCAAACCTTTGCATATAGGTAGAAATGGCACTCCTTACTTATAGAGCCCCTAAGCATTAGGGTAACTCAAAAATTCCAAAGGAGGCCTCTGTGTTTGAGATCTGTTTTGCATTTAAGGAGTCATAAAATCATAGATTTAAGGCTAGAAGGAACTTTAGACATTACCTACTCTAACCTCTGATTGTATGGAGAAGGGAACTGTGGCCCAGAGACATTAAATAACTTGCCCAAAGTCAGCCAGGTAAGTAACAGGACCAGGATTTGAACCCAGGTCCTTTAACTCCACATTCAGCATTATTTCCACTGTATCACTTGCCAATCCTTCCTTATATTTTGCTTAGGAGCAATTCATTTTATGTAAAGAAAGTGTGAAATATGACAGAAGGTCTGCTTTGGGAGTCAGCAGACCGGCTATCATTCTGCTTCATACACAAAGTATATGGACCTTGGACAAGTCATGGCTCCTTTGGGAGATGTTTTTTTTCTCATTTATCATCATGAAATGAGGGGCTTTAACTAAATAATCTCCAAAGTCCCTTCCAGCTCTTCTAACATTGGATAATTCTGTGAAAGAGATGTGGGCTGGCTGACTGTACATAGGACAGAGGGAACTAGGGCAAGGGATGGGATGTTTAGGTGACCTCATCCTTGAATGTGGATAGAAGCTGATCTGTTATCTCAAAGTCTGCAACAGTCAGTGTAAAAATGGAAACTTTGCAATCCCTAGAGCACAAAAAACCTTAGCAACCTCAAGCCCTCACAGACAGATGGACTCTCTTAGACGGGAGAACTGAGGAGGATGAAAAGGAAGGGGACATTTTTAGGAGCAGAAGCAGTTACAGAAAATGGGCATGGAGCCAATGAGAAAATGCAGTGAAATAACGTTTAACGGCCTGATGATTTTCTGAGAACTCTTAGGAAGGCTATTCAAAATCATCTCAAAATTGGAAAGTGGAATGGCTTTAAAGTTCTATAGGAAAAGAGTAAGAGAAATAGATGGGAGGGCAAACAAAAAAGGCAGAGAGAGACAGACAGAGACAGGGACAGAGACAGAGAGGCAGACACAGTGAGAAGAGAAAGAGAGAGGAAGGAAGGAAGGAAAGAAGGAAGGAAGGAAGGAAGGAAAGAGGAAGGAAGGAAGGAAAGAAGGAAGGAAGGAAGGAAGGAAAGAAGGAA
This sequence comes from Trichosurus vulpecula, assembly GCF_011100635.1. Classification (NCBI taxonomy): domain Eukaryota; kingdom Metazoa; phylum Chordata; class Mammalia; order Diprotodontia; family Phalangeridae; genus Trichosurus; species Trichosurus vulpecula. Next base: position 204,011,791 of record NC_050576.1, on the reverse strand, counting down.
GGAAGGAAGAAAGGAAGGAAGGAAGGAAAGAAGGAAGGAAGGAAGAAAGGAAGGAAAGAAGGAAGGAAGGAAAGAGGAAGGAAGGAAGGAAGGAAAGAGGAAGGAAGGAAGGAAAGAAGGAAGGAAGGAAGGAAGGAAAGAGGAAGGAAGGAAGGAAGGAAGGAAGGAAAGAGGAAGGAAGGAAGGAAGGAAGGAAGAAAGGAAGGAAGGAAGGAAGGAAGGAAGGAAAGAAGGAAGGAAGGAAGAAAGGAAGGAAGGAAGGAAGGAAGGAAAGAGAGGAAGGAAGGAAGGAAGGAGAGGAAGAAAAAGGAGGAAGGAAGGAAGGAAGGAAGGAAAGGAAGAAGGAAGGAAGGAAGGAAAGAGGAAGGAAGGAAGGAACGGAAGGAAGGAATGGAAGGAAGGAAAGAAGAGGAAGGAAGGAGGAGGGAAGGAAGGAAGGAAGGCAGGAAGGAAGGAGGAAGGAAGGAAGGAAGGCAGGAAGGAAGGAGGAAGGAAGGAAGGAAGGAAAGAGGAAGGAAGGAAGGAAGGAAGGAAGAAGAAAGGAAGGAAGGAAGGAAGGAAGGAAGGAATGAAGGAAGGAAGGAAGGAAGGAAGGAAGGAAAAGGAAGGAAGGAAGGAAAGAGGAAGGAAGGAAGGAAGGAAAGAAGGAAGGAAGGAAGAAAGGAAGGAAGGAAGGAAGGAAGGAAAGAGGAAGGAAGGAAGGAAGGAAGGAAGAAAGGAAGGAAGGAAGGAAGGAAGGAAGGAAGGAAGGAAGGAAGGAAGGAAGGAAAGAGGAAGGAAGGAAGGAAGGAAGGAAGTAAGGAAGGAAGGAAGGAAGGAAGGAAGGAAGGAAGGAAGGAAGTAAGGAAGGAAGGAAGGAAGGAAGGAAGGAAGGAAGAAGGAAGGAAGGAAGGAAGGAAGGAAGGAAGGAAGGAAGGAAGGAAAGAGGAAGGAAGGAAGGAAAGAAGGAAGGAAGGAAGGAAGGAAGGAAGGAAGGAAGGAAGGAAAGAGGAAGGAAGGAAGGAAAGAAGGAAGGAAGGAAGGAAGGAAGGAAGGAAGGAAGGAAGGAAGGAAGGAAGGAAGGAAGGAAAGAAGGAAAGGAAGGAAGGAAAGGAAGGAAGGAAGGAAGGAAGGAAGGAAGGAAGGAAGGAAAGAAGGAAGGAAGGAAGGAAGGAAGGAAGGAGGAAGGAAAGGAAGGAAAGAAGGAAGGAAGGAAGGAAGGAAGGAAGGAAGGAAGGAAGGAAGGAAGGAAGGGAGGAGATAGACAAAGTCTAGTTGAACTTGCTCTCGATTCAAATAGTTAAATTTTCAGGTGATCATTTCTCAGAAATCAGCATATGCTAGAAATCAGGGCTTAATTTATTGTTTTGTTGATTCTCCAAACTTAAGAAAGTGATAGCAAAAATGTTAATAATATAAATTGAACTTAAAGTGTGTCATGTGTACATGTTTCCAGAGAACCAGTTGTTAAACATTTACCAACACATTCTTAGATGATAGATAGTTAGATAGATAGATAGATAGATAGATAGATAGATAGATAGATAGCAGAGAAACATACAGATGGAAACATCCATGTGTCATTTAGCATTGGTTTAATACAGAACAAGAAACATTGGGAAAAGAAAAGGCTTTATGAAAGGAAGAGAAAAGGAAGCCAGGTGCAATGAAAAGAATGCATTTGGAGTCAGAGGGCTTAAGTTAAAGTCACAGTTCTTCTATTTCCTGGTTATTTGACCTTAGACGAGTCACGTCCCTTCTCTGAAGCTCTGTGGAATGAGAGGTTTGGACTGGGTGACCCCTACGATCTCTTCCAGCTCTAAATCATCCTCGGCTCCTCCAACAATCATCCTGAGACAATCCAAGCAACATCAATGTTACAAGTCATTCCAGTGAACTGCATGACTTCTTGGTCAGAAAGCCAATGCAAAGACACAAGATGGAGGGGCGGAGGGGAAAGAAGAAAGCAAATTGTTTTTCTTAATAATAATCCTTTAAATAATAATAAAAAAATAATCTTTTAAATCTGGATGAATACTGGACAGTTTTCAAAATGTTTTCACGTACATTATCTTATCTGATCATGACAACAACTCTGTGAGGTAGGTAAGAGAGCAAGCAAGGTTCAATGGAAAGAATATGGAATTTGTAGTCAAAAAAGACCTAGATTTGATCTCACATCCATTAGTTGTGTTACCAGGTACAGATCATTTAATCTCTCTGACCCTCAGCGTCCATCTTTGTAAAGGTGGGTAGTACCTGTAATAGTTACCAGCACAGATCGGATTGTTGTGAGGCTCAACTAAGATAGTACATGAAAGCATTTGCAAACTAGTCATTCAATGAGCCTTCACTGAGTGCCTAACTTCGTACCTGGCATTGTGTGAGGGGCTGGAGCACCATGAAACCGTCTCTGCTCACAAGGAGTTTACATTATAACGAGGAGGGAGGGGGAGAAGATAAGTAGATATAAAAATATATCTAGCATAAATGTAAAGCAAATACGTGATAAGTAGTTAGATACAGGGCAGCGTGGATAGAGTATTCGGCCTGGAATCAGAAGATCTGAGTTCAAATTCATCCTCAGATACTTACTGGCTGTGAGACCCTGGGCAAGGCGCTTAACCCTGTTTGCCTTAGCTTCCTCATCCATAAAATGGGCTGGAGAAGAAAAATGGAGAACCACTCTAATGGAGTTGTCAAGAAAACCCCAAAAAGGGTCACAAAGAGTCAGACATAACTAAAACAACTGTATAAAAACAATAAAAACTTCTGAAAAAGATCAGGGAGCAGCAGGGGGCATTTAGTGATTGCAAGCTCACTATAAGTCTACTACAGTGCAATAGGGTAGCCAAACATACTAATATGATCTTGAGGTGGGCCGCTAGGTGGCACAGTGGATAGAATGCCAGGCCTGGAGTCAGAAAAAACTGAGTTCAAATCAGGCCTCAGACACTTACTAGCTGTGTGACCTTGGGTAAGTCACTTGACCCCATTGCCTCAGTTTCCTTGTTTGTAAAAATGAGCTGGAGCAGGAACTGGCAAACCACTCCAGTATCTTTGCCAAAGAAAAAATTCAAATGGGGTCACGAAGAGCTGGACACAGCTAAAACAACTGGACAACAAGAATACGTTAAATACAAAGTAGTTTAGGATGGAAGGAGGGGTCTAGCAGCTGGGGAAATAAAGAAAGACAAGGCAGAAGACAATGCATGAGCTTTATCTAAAAGCAAGAGACAAGCTCTGTGAGACAGAGGTGAGGAAGAAGTGCGATCCATTATAGAAGCCAGTCAACGCACAGTCACAGAGATGGGAGATGGAGCGTCATGCATGAGGAGAGAAAGCCAGTTTGCCAGGCTCCCCTCTCAGGGAAAGTAAAATTAATTGAGACAAAGAAAAAAAACTGGTTGGGGCTTATTTCTATAGGACCTTCAAAGCTAAGCAAAGGAGTTTATGTTGTGTCTTAGAGTCCATAGGAAACTGCTAGACTTTGCTTGTGCAGGGTCCAGTCTGAGTTTTAGGATAATTACTTTAGCAGCACCAAAGAGGTTGAATGAGAGTGCTGAGAGACTTGAAGCAGGGAGAACAAACAGGAGGCAGTTGCAATAATCCAGGCAAGAGGTGATGAGGGGCTGAACAAAGTGCAGAGCTGGCTGAGTGAAAAGAAGGAGTCAGATTGAGAGATGTCATGGATGTAGTAGAAATGGCAAGATTTGGCAAGCGATCGAACATGTGGAATGAAGGAGAATGAGGAGTCCAGGATAATGCTGGAATTATCAGCCTAGGAGACCGGAAGGACAGAAGAAACTTCCACAGAGATATTTAAGTTCAGAAGCAAGGAGAGTTTGGGATGTAAGACAATTTGAGAAACATTGAGTTCAAGATGCATCTGGGATGTCCAATAGGCATTTGGTAGTGTGTGACTGAAGCTCATGGGAAAGACCAAGGCTTTTCCCGGTTATCATAAATATTTTTCTTATTAAGACACTGATGGTCATTCCCATTTTATGGATGTCAAAACTGTAACTCAGAGAGACTTCCCCAAACTCATCCAACTAGTAGAAGATTGAGGCATGTTCTCTAGCTCCTAGGCGACTCTTCTCACTGAGTCAAAATGCAACATTCTGAGGAAAGGGGCCACAAAATGGACATTACAGGGGATATGAGAGTTCTAGCCCCTTTCAGCCTACCAGAAGTACTCATCTACACAGAAGCCAAATTTGATCTGTTCTCTGTGGAGTTTATTTCTAAGAACCACCCAAATGTAGATGCTGAGTGAAACAGAGAAAGACTAAAAGCACAGCTTAATGAATTCAAGCATTGTGTGCATGAGGCCAACATATAGACTTATAAGCTCCAGATCTATCCTTAAGGCACTATAGAAAAATTTACCATGCTTAACTGAGACTCAGCGCCTTGGCTCCAGAATATATTTACTCCCAAGTGAATTGCTCTCCATAGTGAAAAAAGGCAGGCATTGACTCTAAAAAGGACAAGAGGAGAAAGGATAGACGGTTTGGTAGAGACCTTCTTAACTACCACGTGTGTGACATGGAATAACAAGTCAATAATAGTGTTATTAAGCAATGGATCATATATTATTATCAGAACATATTCCAATCTCAATGTCCCCATGAGTCAGAGACCATAAAAAGAGTGTTAGAAATAACAACAATAATGTAAAGGCCAAGAAAAGTCATGCTGCTAGTTAATGGAGCAGGGACTAAAATTCAGCTCTTCCAAATTCTAATCACAAAGTCATGGAAGGGACTCCAGATTTTTAAGAGAACTCAGAGGTCATCTAATCCAACGTAAAAACTTCCAAGGCATTTTCACATACATTATCTAAGTTGATTGACATAACAACAACAATAGGTAAGATGGCATGGTGTAGTGGAATAATATGGCTAATAATGTAATTGAAATTCTGACCTTTTCAGTGACCTTTTTGGGCTGTTCTGAAGAAGGTGCTTTATGAAGTTTTTTGTGCCACTGGCATGTGAGGTATCATCATGATTAAGTTCAGGAAGATTAGAAAACTTGGGGCTACCACTTGATCACTTTGAACCATCTTCAGATCTGCTTGTTTTCACATCTTAACTCCTCTTTGGGGGAGTTGGTGACGTAATGATCAACAAATATATTGCGAGATGCAATTTGCCCTTTTAACTTCTTTTGCTTTCTCCCCAACCAACTTCAGCTGATTAATTACTGCTCTTTTTCAGTAGGAAAGAAAGTGATGAACGTGAAAAAGATGACTTCTATCCTCTCCTGGCCTGACAGTTATGCTGTCCAATGGCCCATCTGTGTGAATACTGACCTGGTAAAGGAGATCAAGCGTCCTGTGGAAAATCCAGGTAATGGATTTGGCAGCATGAAGGAAAGATGGTTTGAATCAGGAACAGAGCCAGCCCTTTGGCTATTGAGGGTCAAGTTCAGAGGCTGTCCTCAATGTCTTGCCAAAATGGCTAAAGAACCTTGGATAGAGATCCTCCATTCAGGAGAAGACAGGCCCTGCCTGTGGTGAAGGTGGGGACTAAGCCAGGCCTCTGGTTTGAATTCAGCTCATTGGAGGGTCCAGAATGCTAATTGAGAAAGTTGCTGGTGCTGTGTTTTCTTTCCTGCCTGATAACATATGTTTCTGGACCTTATTAGGTAGGAATGTGATATGATTTCTCTGGAGAGAGGCCTGGTCCAGAAAGTTAATCTCTCACAAGTGTTTGGCTTTGTCATAGAACCAAGGGGCTCTAGCATTTTGCTGTGGAGAATGGAAGGATAGATCCACAGAACTGTAGAAGATGAAGGATAATAGAAACCTATTTTTATAAAAGTTTACATCTAAAAGGGAATGGAAGGAACTTCAATCTTATAGACCAAAGTCCAAGAGAAAGAAAGTACAAGGTCATTCGGCTAATCACTGATGACACGGGGACCAAAACCAAGCTCTTCCAATGTCTAGTCACAGATTCGTGGGTCCTCAGATTTGAAGAGGACCACAGAGGTCATCTAGTCCAACAAAAAATTCCCTCTACAAAGTCAGATGTTGTATAAAAGATTAGATACCTAACTTCTGTTTCAATAAAGGGTTCTTAGCCTGGGTCTATAGATAGATTTCAGGGAGTTCCTGAACCTGGATGAGAAAAAAAAATACATATTTGTTTTCACTAACTTTTGGTTTCTTGTGTAATCCAGTGCATTTTATTTTATGCTCTTACAGACATTCTTCTGAGAAGAAGTTCATAAGCTTCATCAGACTACCCAAGGGATCAATGACACAAGAAAGAATAAGTGCCCTGGTTTTAGATAGATGTTTCGGAAGGGTAACTGTTTTTGTCATTTAATACACTATGATATACATTTCAACTCACAGTTCATAATCTTTTCAGACATTGACATCAATATCAGGAAACTAGAGATTGGAAGAATATAGCACAGAGTTAGAAGGGAAGAACGATGACCACATAAGAGGTCTGAAGCACTTCCCACAGCAGGTGAAACTGGTTGCCTTAAGGAGAAAGTAGCATCCTTGACTTCATGGAAGGATGAGAAGAATCCAGAGGTGCCACCAGGCATAAAAATATCTCACCATGGGGATCAAATAATCAATAAGCATTTATTTAAGTACCTACTATGTGTCAGGCACTGTACTAGATGGTGGGGAAGAAAACAAAACCCCACAATGCCGAAAGGCATCTAGATCCAGGACCTCCATGAGATGGACATATGAAATGGGAAATGGGCCAGCCAGGATGTTTGGATCATGGAAAGCAATAATATGTTTAAAGACAAGAAAGATAAAAGGGACCAGATTATGATGTTTTACATGATAAATAAGAAATTCTAGCAGTAATAGAGAACCATTGGAGGTAACTGAGTAAGAGGGTGGCATGGTCAGGCCTACATTTTAGGAAAACCACTATGGCAGCCATGTGAGGATGGAGTGGAGTGGAGAGTGGCATGCAGAAAATCAAACTAGGCTATATCTGCAAAGGTCACAAATCTGTGCCCCTGTCAGCAGATAGTCCTGTACTTAACCCACTCTAAGTATTAGATTCTTAAATAATTTGGGGAAAGATAACTGTGGGATTTAAATAATTCTATCCAAGATTTCTTCCTTATATTTCATTTGCCTTCTCCTACTATCAAGTCAATCCATTTGTTTTTGCATTATCTCATATGTGTATGGTGTGTGTGTTGGGGGTAGGGTTATCTAAGCCAGCAATTTACCTTGCAACGACCATGTGTTACGTTAATGAAAATGGGAAGATCTTTCCCATCCATTAATAGGGTCATGTGACCTGCCTGGGTCCTATAGAAGCCTGAGTCACATGAGCCTATGATGGGAGGAGCTTGCTGAACAGGTGGAGTAGGAAGGGGTAGAGCAGGAAGTTGGAGTGAGTCAGAGGTGGGAGAGAGACAGTGGAAGTTGGAGCTTGGAGAGAGAGAGAGAGAGAGAAAGAGAGGGAGAGGGAGAGGGAGAGAGAGAGAGAGAGAGAGAGAGAGAGAGAGAGAGAGAGAGAGAGAGAGAGAGAGAGAGCAGGCAGCAGCACCTGGCTATTTTGCTTAAAGGAGTCTGCTTGTGGGAAGGCTGACAGAAGGAAGGCTGGGGATGGTGGTACCCCCTGCATTGATAATGCGTATAAATTTGTTTGTTGCTATGATGGATTTGGCTTCCTTGTGTTGGAATAAATGTTTTGTTTTCATCTTCAATAAAGAGAGTCTGTTATATCTTGCAATTCAAACCTGGGAATTCACCTGCGACTTCATAGCACCAGCTGTGGGTATTGCATTGGCAATATACCATGTACCCAACTTCCCCCACTGCACTCTAGAACCATACAGTGATTCCTATAGCAGAAGAGATCAATGGAACATAGAAAAGTCTTTGAGGGGATGACTGATATGAGACACATCTCTTTGGGATCTCTTAGGCTATTCCACAGTTTGGTGATTTCTATCTTTCTTCCACTTCTGACCAAATGAGTAGCAAAGCACAGCATGGACAGCATTTGCTCCCAATTCAGTGATCTGAATCACCCACTGTTTGTGCTCCAAGTTCTTCTGCAGTCTCTATTTCTTCCTACTCCAGTTTGCTCAATAGCCTCTCATAACTCTAGTACATGGGCATGCCTGCCTAATCATAAACACAGGTCAGAGTCAAATGAAATGGCAACATAAGATATTTCCAGTCATGATGACTCATAGTGAGAGCAGAAGGGAGAAGAAAGAGAGAAAAAGGTCCAAAATCCAAGAGAGATGCCTTTGCCTTCTTCCTGTGTTCAGCTACCTACAAGGATTCCAAAGTAGCCATTTGACTAAGCTAGGGAAAAGTTTAGCATGCAGGAGGATAAACTGAAAGGTCTTTGGTCTTTCCCTGACCCTGATCAGATGATGGAAGCTTATCTTTACAGCATCACCTTAGAGCTCAAAGGGCTTAGAAAAATCAGGTATCAATTCTCTCCTGGAGAAATAATGCTATGGGAAAAGGATGTTGGTGTCACATCATGATCCCTTTCATTCCATAGGTTTTAGAGCTAGGAGGAACCTAGAAATTGTCTAATAATACTATCATAAAACTGAAAGGAAACTTCAAAGTCTTCAGTTGTACTGTCATTTGATGAATGAGGAAACTAAGGTTCAGATGGGTGAACTAAGATCATACAAGTTGTAAACTGTGGAGCTCAGAATCTAACCCAGAACTTCCAATTTGAAATCCACTAGTCTTTCCAGTATACCATTTGGGGAAGTCATTACCCACTTCAAACTACTGACTATTTTTGAACCAGAGACGTTTAACAAGGAAATAAGCCATTAAGGTAAAAATTGTTGGGTTTTTTTCCTTCTTAATTATGAATTTGGTTAACATCATCGAATAATAATGTATCAATATACAAAGAGCAATTAGAAGAACAAGAAAAGATAGATACTGTATCTGAAACTGTGACTTTCTATTATATACAGGTTTTTAAAAGTTAATATGTTTAACTTGATAGTAACAAAATTTCCTGACTTGTTTGTGTACACCCTTTGGAATTTCTTTCTGTTCTTTGCTTGCTATTTTTAAAAGTTTCTTTGGCACCCTTTTCTATCTTTTTTTTCTTTTCTTTAAGTGTGGAGCATCAATAAAGTCAGCCAGGTAGAACAGTGCATAGAGTGTTGAACTTGGAATCAAGAATACCTGAGTTCAAATCCTGACTCAGAAACTTACTAGCCTTGTGGCACTGGTTGTCTCCTTTCTCCTCCATTTCAGCTTCCTTTTGTGTGTTGTTTTCTCCTATTAGGTTGTAAGTTACTTGAAGGTAGCAATTATCTTTTTTTTTTCTTATTCGTATCCTCAGTGCTTAGCACAGTGACTGGAATATAGTGGGCACTTAATAAGCATTTATTGTATTCTGTATTTTGTTGTGTTGTGTTGTGTGGCTTTGCATTGCATTGTATTATAATTATATTTTAACTTTATCTCTGGTTCTCATGGATCTGGGTACCTTCATTTATAGTTTCCTTAAGTACGGTTTTCAGGTTTTTGTATAACCATAGTTTTTAGTACTATGATGATTCCTAAATTCAACCTGTTTTTTTATTTTTAAATGAAATAAATTCTTCTTCACTTAATTTTATTTTTTTCTTTTTTATATTCAGTTTTGAGTTCCAAGTCTCTTCCTCCCTCCAGCCCCTTCCCCACCCATTGAGAAGGCAAGCAATATGATACCCATTATACATATGAAATCATGTAAAACATTTCCATGCAAAATGACCCATGTTGCAAAAAAAAAGTCAAGAAAAATAAAGTGGAAAAAACATGCTTCAGTTTACAGAGTTCATTACTTCTCTCTCCGAAGATGGATAACATTTTTCATTATGAATCCTTTGGAAGGCATAGTCCCAAATTATTCTCCAGAGTGGTTGAACCAGTTCACAACTCCACCAACAGTGCATTAGTGTACTGATTTTTCTATATCCCTTCCAGAATTTGTCATTTTTCTTTTCTGTCATATTTATCAATCTGGTGGGGGTGATGCGGTACCTTAGAGTTATTTTAATTTGGATTTCTCTAAACAATAGTGATATAGAGCATTTTTTCATATAACTATATGTATATAGCTTTGATTTCTTCTTCTGAAAATTGCCTGTTCATATCCTTTGACCATTTATTATTTGGGTAATGGCTCTTTTTTTATAAATCTGACTCCATTCTTCATATATTTGGGAAATGAAGCCTTAATCAGAGAAACTTTCTGTAAAAACACTTTCCCGGTTGGTTCCTTTGTAATTTTGACTGCATTGGTGTTGTTTGTGCAAATCTTTTTAATTTCATGGAATGGAACAAATATTTCATGTGTTCTAATTTTTCATATTTTTGACATTGTTCTAATCTTTCATCTCACCAAGTCATTATATTTGCTCCATTCTATTTTTCAAGGAGATCACTACATGTTTTCTACCTTCTATTCAGAGCCACTCTCCTTTCACTTTTTTTCCCTTAAGGACTTGGTTCATGTTTTAATAGCTTCATTTCTTACATGAGCTCCAATTTTTTTTATAGAAAGTTCATCTATTTTTTTCTGAAACTCTACTTGTATTTGTTGTACGGCTGCTTTCTTCTTCTGGATTTATCTCTTAGCCTTCTCTTAACCCAGACATTTCTTTATTATATTCAGAGGTTTGGGGTTTTTTTATCAATTTATTTATATTTCAAATCCCAGTTCCTAAATTGGGACTTTCTGCCAGGACTACCTTCTACCCTCTTCCATACTCTTGGATGGATGAACAGCCTCTGGTTGGTCCTAGTCCTTTAAGCCCAATGTCCTAGCACAACTTTGGATAAGGTTGGGTTCTACTCGTCTCTCTTCCTCCCTTCTTCCACATCTCTGACCTGGGATGGAGAGCAGGCCTGGAGCTTCAAATAAGCTCTGCCCTCTGCCTCAATCACTGGCTTCTTCCTTCAATGTAAGCTCTGAACTCCACCCTGTGTCATTCTTCAATTTGTGCAATAATAAACCAGGAGTGGGATTTTTTGCCTGCTAAATCCATGATATTCCTCAAGTAGAAGTCATCCACTGGCTTCTAGCTTGCTGAAGAACCCTGAGACACCTCTACCTTGTCATTTCTGTGACACCCAGGCACAGCTATTAAATATCATAGCTAGTTCAGGTTTCCTGCAGTGTACCCTGGAGGGCCTCTTTTCTCATTTCCCTAGATAGTCCTCTACCTGGAGCTGGTTTAGGTCTCTTTTGTGATTCCAACAGGAGATCAGAAATTGTGTTGGCTTTAGGTATCTTAGAGAACTCCAATAGGCACTCCCTAGGACAGAACAGTCTCAAATGTCCGGTAGTCCTCACTTGCCACTGACCATCTTTATCCTTAGCTGCAGATTACAGACCAGGGCTGAAAGCCCTCATGCTTCAGGCTCCATTTTATCAGAGATCCCCCTGTCTAGAGGGCTAGGAGGCTTCTGACCATCTTCCCATGTGGTTCTGGAATGGATGGAAGAATTTATGAATGTTTCCCTTTGGTTTTATTGATAACTGCTTCATCTCACACCTTCCCACATCTTTGCTAGGAAATTTTTTAGATTAGATTAGATTAGATTAGGGGCAGAGCCAAGATGGCAGCTGGAAAGCAGGGACTTGCCTAAAGCTCTCCCCCAGGACCCTCCAAACAACTATAAAAAATGGCTCTGAACAAATTCTAGAACTGCATAACCCATGAAATAGCAGAGGGAAGCAGGGCTCCAGCCCAGGACAGCCTGGATGGTCACTGGGTAAGGTCTATTACACCATGCTGGGAGCAGAGCAGAGCACAGTGTGGGCTGTGCACGGACCAACCAAACATGGGAGCTGGGTGGAACAGGCCCTAGCACCCTGACTCAGTGAGCTGTGGCAGCTATCAGACTTCTCAACCCACAAACACCAAAGGCAACAGAGAAGGTTAGTGGGAAAAGCTGCTGGGACAGAGCAAAAGGAGTTTTTGGTTCGGCCACTGCCCCAGTGGTAGCGAAGGTGGGGCAGCTACAGAACTACAGCTGCAGTTGCTTCAGGCCCCAAGCCCACTTGGTGGGAGGAATTAAGTGGCAGATCAGAGCAGGAGTGCAGAACCTGCTTAGGTCTGAGTTGCGGTCCAGGTTGGCAGTTCTTGGGGGAGGAGAAGCACTGGTGTGGCACAGCTTGCTGTGTAGAAATAGCTCTGAAAGAGCTCTACAAGCAGTCATACCCTGATGAAAAACTCGAGGGTCAAGTAGTTGTCTGGAACATGGCCAGGCAGCAAAAACGACTCAGATTCAGAATCAGGCTTTGGAATCTTTCTTTGGTGACAAAGAAGATCAAAACATACAGCCTGAAGAAGTCAACAAAGTCAAAGAGTCTACATCAAAAGCCTCTAAGAAAAACATGAACTGGTCTCAGGCCATGGAAGAGCTCAAAAAGGATTTGGAAAAGCAAGTTAGAGAAGTAGAGGAAAAATTGGGAAGAGAAATGAGAAGGATGTGAGAAAACCATGAAACACAAGTCAATGGCTTCCTAAAGGAGACCCAAAAAATAATGAAGAAAATAACACCTTAAAAATAGACTAACTCAAATGGCAAAAGAACTCCAAAAAAAACAATGAGGAGAAGAATGCCTTGAAAGACAGAATTAGCCAAATGGAAAAGGAGATCCAAAAGACCACTGAAGAAAATCCCACCTTAAAAATTAGATTGGAGCCAGTGGAAGCTAGTGACTTGATGAGAAGTCAAGATATTATAAAACAGAACCAAAGGAATGAAAAAACGGAAGACAATGTAAACTATCTCATTGGAAAAACCACTGACCTGGAAAATAGATCCAAGAGAGATAATTTAAAAATTATTGGACTACCAGAAAGCCATAAGCAAAAAAAGAGCTTTGATATCATCTTTCAAGAAATTATCAAGGAGAACTGCCCTGATATTCTAGAGCCACAGTGCAAAATAGAAATTGAAAGAATCCACAGATCACCTCCTGAAAAAGATCCCAAAAGGTAGACTCCTAGGAACATTGTTGCCAAATTCCAGAGCTCCCAGATCAAGGAGAAAATACTGCAAACAGCCAGAAAGAAACAATTTGAGTATTGTGGAAACACAATCAGGGTAACACAAGATCTAGCAGCTTCTACATTAAGGGATCAAAGGGCTTAGAATAGGATATTCCAGAGATCAATGGAGGTAGGATTAAAATCAAGAATCACCTACCCAGCAAAAATGAGTATCATGCTCCAAGGCAAAATATGGATTTTCAACAAAATAGAGGACTTTCAAGCTTTCTCGGGGACAAGACCAGAGCTGAATAGAAAATTTGACTTTCCAACACAAGAATCAAGAGAATCATGAAAAGGTAAACAAGAAAGAGAAATCATAAGGGACTTACTAAAGTCGAACTGTTTTGTTTACATTCCTACATGGAAAGATGATGTGTATAATTTATGAGACCTCAGTATTAGGGAAGCTGAAGGGAATTCAACTCACAGGGTGAGTTGAATATGAAGGGATGATGTCTAAAAAAATAAAATTAAATTAAGGGATGAGAGAGGAATATATTGAGAGAGGGAGAAAGGGAGAGATAGAATGGGGTAGATTATCTGGCACAAAAGTGGCAAGAAAAAGCAATTCTGTAGGAAGGGAAGAGGGGGCAGGTGAGGGGGAATGAGTGAATCTTGTTCTCATAGGATTAGACCTGAGGAGGGAATAACATACACACTCAATTGGATATCTTACCTCACAGGAAAGAAGGAGGAAGGAGATAAAAAGGGGGGACCATAGAAGGGAGGGCAGATAGGGGGAGGAGGTAATCAAAAACAAACACTTTTGAAAAGGGACAGGGTCAAGGGAGAAAATTGAATAAACAGGGATAGGATAGGAAGGAGCAAAATACAGTTAGTCTTTCACAACATGAGTATTGTGGAAGGGTTTTACATAATGATACACATGTGGCCTATGTTGAATTTTTTTGCCTCCTTAGGGAGGGTGGGTGGGGAGGGAAGAGGGGAGGGAATTTGGAACTCAAAGTTTTTAAAGTACATGTTCAAAAAAAAGTTTTTGCATGCAACTATGAAATAAGATATACAGGCAATGGGGCATAGAAATCTATCTTGCCCTACAAGAAAGTAAGGGGAAAAGGGATGGGTGGGAGTGGGGTGACAGAAGGGAGGGCTGACTGGGGAATGGGACAATCAGAATATATGGCATCTTGGAGTGGGGGGGAGGGTAGAAATGGGGAGAAAATCTGTAATTCAAACTCTTGTGAAAATCAATGCTGAAAACTAAAAATATTTTTAAAATATTTTTTAAAAAAGATTAGAACAAAGAAAAAAATCTGAAAAATTAGAACACATGAAATATTTGTTCTATTCCATGAAATTAAAAAGATTTACACAAATTTTATAACCTTTCACATCTTCATCTTTACCAAAACTCCTACATTATTATTTGTTGTTTAGTCATTTCAGTCATGTCCAACTCTCCATGACCCCATTTGGGGTTTTCTTGGCAAAGATACTGGAGTGGTTTGCCATTTTATTCTCAAGCTCATTTTACAGATGAGGAAACTGAGTCAAACATGGTTAAGTGACTTGCCCAGGGTCACACAGCTAATGATTTTGAACTCCATTCCTCCTGACTCCATGCACTGAGCCACTAAGCTGCAAGGACCTTGAACATGGTACTCAGTCAATGACCATTCTGACTAAATAGGTAATAGCATGACAATGAATGAAGTGTTGAACTCAGTCAGGAAGTCTCCAGTTTGAATCTTGCCTGTGTTACTTTCTATCCACGAGACACTGAACAAGCTATATGACAAGTCTGGACCTCAGTGTCCTCATTTATAAAATGATGAATTTGAACTAGATGGTTTCTTTTTTTTTGTTTTAAATTTGTTTATTTTTGGTTTTCAACATTCACATTCAACATTAACATCAGTTACACAAGTTTTTGAGTTCCAAATTTTCTCCCCTTCTCTCTCTTCCCCCCTCCTCACCCAAAATGGCATGTAATTTTATATAGGTTCTACATATATAGATGATTTCTACAATCCCTGTTAACCCTAAATCTGAGATCCTAAGATCTTGATCCTACCTCTGAAACTTAAAATAGTTGGGTGTACAAAAGCTACCGGGTAGCTAGGTGGCACAGTAGATAAAGCACCGGGTTTGGAATCAGGAACACTCATCTTCAGGAGTTCAAACCTAGCTCCAGACACTTACAAGCTGTGTGACCCTAGGCAAGTCACTTAACTCTGTTTGCCTCAGTTTCCTCTTCTGTAAAATAAGCTGGGGAAGGAAAGATTGAAGCACTCCAGTATCTGTGCCATGAAAACCCCAAATGGGGTCATAGAGAGTCAGATACTGCTGAAAAAAAAGACTTAACAACAACAAAGTGCAACCCACTTAACCACTCTGAGCCTCAGGGGACTGCCTAATACTCATCTGCTAAGTTACAGGTGGGTTTCAATCTAATGGAAAATATTCCCACATGACATTGACATGCGAAGTTTAAGAGCAAAGGACAAATGGGTTACGAATAAAATGGATTCATATTACTGACCCTAGAAATGGATTCTAGGGGAATGA
This sequence comes from Trichosurus vulpecula, assembly GCF_011100635.1. Taxonomy (NCBI): domain Eukaryota; kingdom Metazoa; phylum Chordata; class Mammalia; order Diprotodontia; family Phalangeridae; genus Trichosurus; species Trichosurus vulpecula. The sequence goes on along the minus strand of NC_050576.1, from coordinate 203,996,233 downwards.
GGATGTTCTCCATCAGATGGAATTCTCTGGAAACTTAGCCAGATTTTATTTAGCATTATTGAATCCTCTAAGAGCCAATCTCTAAGCTCATATTCAAATCCTAGAACTCACATGCGTGCAATAAAATCTCTACACCTTCGTTTTCTAATTCAGTCCTTCCAGGGGCCCTCTGTCAGCATTTGGGCATAGCTTACAATCAATCACTTCCAAACTTTGTACTGATCTAACCTTCTCAAGGCAACTCCAAGATTCCATGGAATTGATTTATTTCACGTTATAAAACGAGGATATTGCCCACTATCAGGTCTCTCTTGTAAGAGGTGGCAAACAAAACACATAATAAAGAGCCCAACTTTGCAGGAAGAGATAAATTGCTGATCTCTGGTTGGCATGCCACAGATTAGTTTTCATCATAGCCCCAGGCAATACTGAACTTTGAGGTCCTATAATTATATTCCATTGCACTTTTATTGGCACCTATAAAAACAAAAACATAAAATGTAATTACGGTAACACCAAGGTCCATGTTAATGCTAATCTCCAGGCTTTCATGTAAAGTGGAAGGAGACAGCTCTGTAAAGGAAAACAACTCTTCTCCACCTCCCCAGGACCTAGAGATAGGGCATAATCTTGTTGTTCAGTCATGTCTGATTCCTTATGACCTGATCTGGAGTTTCTTGGCAAAGATATCTGAATGGTTTGCCATTTCCTTCTCCACTTCATTTTACAGCTGGGGAAACTGAGGCAAACAGGTTTAAGTGACTTGTCCAGGGTCACATAGCTAGTAAGTGTCTGAGAGCAGATTTGAACTCAGGTCTTCCTGCCTCTAGCCCAGGCACTCTATTCACTGCACCACCTAGCTGCCCCAAGGGATAAGACACAAAGAAGCCTCTATTTAGAAGCAGCTAGATGGCCCAACGGACAGAGGGCTTGGGCCTGGGGTCAGGAAGACTTCAGTGGAAATCCAGACCAGATTCTTACTAACCGCGTCTGTGCGAGTCACTTAGCCTCTGTCTGCCTCAATTTCTTGGATTGTAAAATAGGGATAATAATATCACCCACATCCTAAGGTTGTTGTGAAGCTTAAATGAGATATTTGTAAAGCACTTAATGCACCGTAGGTGCTTGTTTCCTTCTTCTGATTCCAAATCCTGTATTCTTTCCAAAGTGATCTTTATTAGCTTCTCCTCCAAATGACCTTGTACATCGTAACATGGTTGTTTGTACTTACCAGAAGAAATGACTAGGGCCTAGAAGGATTAAGGGGCAGAGCCTACTCAGATCCAGAAGGTAAAGTAGGATGTGGTTAATTAATATGGTGGGTTGGGTGATGGGAGAAATTTGCAAATATCTAGTAAATGGATACTGCTATGGTCTGCAAGAGTCAGAAACACATGGTGTATGTATCATATTCCTCTCCAGCTTCCACATTTTACAAAAAAGCATTGATAATCTTGAATTTATTCAAGGAGAGTGACCAGAATCATGAAGAATTCATATCTTGTGAGGGAAAGTTAAAGAAAATACGATCATTCAGCCTGGAGAAAACTTGAAGGTGGGACAGTTGTTTTTGCCTTTGTAACCCTCGTGTTTTACACAATGTTTCTTCAGTTATTTTCAGTCTGACACTTCATGATTCTATTTGGGGTTTTCCTGCCAAAGATACTGGAGTGGCTTGTCATTTTCTTCTCCAGTTCATTTTACAGATGAGGAAACCAAGGCAAACAAGGTTAACTGACTTGCCCAGGGTCGCACAACTAGTAAGTGTCAGGCTGGATTTGAACTCAGGAAGATGAGTCTCCCTGACTCCAGGCCCAGCATTCTATCATCCACTGCTCCAACTAGCACGGTATGGAAATCACAGCATAGGTGCTTTAAAAAATGTTCGTTGACTTGAATCCAAATTGGTAGACAGCTGTCTCCGTATTAAAAAATTTGAAGGCACATTGACATGGGAAAGAAGGCCTATTTGTTCTGTATGGCTCCAGGACAAAGAACTATGATGGATGGTAGAACCAGCAGATGCTGGTTTAAAATAAGGAAGAATTCTCTACCAAGTAAAGCTGTTCAACAGTAGGATGAATTGTATTATAAAGTGGTGAGCTCCCCATCACTGGAAATGTTTGGAGAGAGTCCGGAGAACTCCATGTTAGGAGTACTGGAAGCCGGAACGTTATCAGTGCTTCTTAAACCGTAGGTCGTTACCCCATGTGGGGTTGCAAAAAATTTGGCAACAATGAAATATTTCTGAACATGCAACAACCAAAAATCAATAAAAAATCAAAAGTGTAGTGAATCTGAGGTATTTCTGGCAATTCTTACCCATGTTGCATGGTGAAACATCACTGCAACTTTAGTTCTGAACACAAAGTGTGTGCACTTTTCACTTCGTGTGCCCTCAGACCATGTAACACCAACAAATGCTGCTGAATTGGGAAAAGGAGTTGCAAGTGGGAAAAATTTAAGAAGGCCTGGACTAGATGAATTCTATGGTCCTTAGCTCCAAGATTAGGTGTGATTAGATAATGAAGAGCAGTTGCAGAAACAGAACTTCCTAACAGGAGAGCTATCCAAAATGGGATGGACTACTTCTAGGGATAGTGATGTTGAAGGGCTTTAAGCAGAGCCTGGATGACCACTTGTGAGAGATGTTCTAGAGCAGGGGTGGGGAACCTGTGGCCTCGAGGCTATATGTGGCCTTCTGAATCCTCAGGTGCAGCCCTTTGACTGAGTCCAAGTTTTACAGAACAAATCCTTTTGTTAAGGGGATTTGTTCTGTGAAGTGGATTCAGTCAAAGGGTCGCACTTGAGAACCTAGAGCGCCACAGGTGGCCTCGAGGCCACAGGTTCCCCGCCCCTGTTCTAGAGTGTCTTCTTGTTTATATACAAATTGGATAACATGGCCTTTAAAGTCTCTTCCAACTTTAAGATTTCTGTGATTGTGTAATCCCAAGAGCCCTGTAAACAGCAGTGTTCCCCCAGATCACTGGCCTTGCCTTCAGCTCAGCCCTAGCATCCATAGACCAGGGAAGTAACTCCTATGGTGAAGGGGCCAGCTATCACCAGCACCAGGTGCTGACCAATAGGCACCAACGGAGGGCGCAAGCCAGTAGCAAGGGAAAAAGAGAAAGTAGCATGTGTCTGATGGGACAGCAACTAGCATTTCTTACACACCTACTATTTATCAAGCGCTGTGCTTAAGTGTGCAGCCACCACAACCACCATTTTCTCTCAGACCTTGATGGAGTCAATAAAAAACCCTGAACCCAAGATATAGTGGAATAGCAGTGCCTCTTCCACATCCCACCCAGAAAACCCAGACATAACCTTGCAATCATCATTAAAGGGAGAAATCCTCATGGAAAAAGGATATGCCGTGTCTGCTACCACCAACACTCACCTCTGGTCAATTATCATGCAAGTAAACCTAAGAGTATTGGGTGCAGTAGTATCCCCCAGACCACTGGCCCTCCTTGGCCCCTGCCATGATAGTCCAGTAAATCAACGGGTGCAACTTTGTGGCTTGGCAAATTTCCCCACAGATGATGCACCGCCACCCTTTACTAAAGACCCAGAAAAGAAAGTCCCCAGCACCAAAGTCCTTGGAACTGTCAAATGGTTCTGCATGAGAAACATATATGGTCCTATTAATGGAAATGAAACTAAATAAGATGCATTACCATCTACATCACCATACCCTAAGAACTATAAGTATTTCCATCTGAATTCCAGCTGAACCTGTCTAAACATGTTGTCTCCCCCTATCAGAATGGGAACTCCCTGATAGCAGGAACTTACCTTGCTTTTCTTATTGATATCCCCAACCCTTAGTCCAGTTCATTGTACAGTTTCTTGCACACAGTAAGCACTTAATAAATTATTTTTCATTAATTCATTCACTCACTCATTCATTCATTTATAATTCTAGCACACATGTGGGGAACCTGTGGCCTCAAGGCCACATGTGACCCTTTAGGTGCTCAAGTGTGGCCCTTTGACTGAAACCAAACTTCACAGAACAAATCCTCTTAATAAAAGAATTTGTTCTGTAAACCTTGGACTCAGTCAAAAGGTTGCACCTGAGGACCTAGAAGGCCACATGTGGCCTTGAGGCCACAGGTTCCCCATCCCTGTTCTAGAACTTCTAGAACTAACAATTTATGAGTTTGAGTGTATGAGCATCAGGCTTTGAGTCAATCATCTGTATGTATGAAAGAAAATGACAAAGAACCCTTGGCCCTAAGGATCTCCAGTCCTACAACATCATTCCTCCCTGAAGTGGTTGGTTTCTGCCTGTTGAAAAGGAGTGATCATCTCTATCTGTTCTGGGAATAAGATTTAAGATTAAGCTTTTAAGACCCCAGAGAGAAGTCTCATATTGCAGTAACCAAAGCCAGCGTGACACGGTCAACAAAGAATTGACCCTCGAAGCCACAAGTACCTAGTTTCAAATCTTCCTTCTGAAACCTATTGACTGTGTGATGCTGGCCCAATTACTCAACCTCTTATTGTTCTAAGAGAAGACATTTTTATAGTGCTTGCTATGTGCCAGGCGCTATGCTAAGCATTTTACAATAATTCTATCATTTGATCTTCACAACAACCCTGGGAGTTAGGTGCTATTATTGTGTTCATTTGGCACATGAGAAAACCAGAGGCAACTTTTTTGGGGGGAAACCGAATCTCTCTATCTTGCCTACGCTGATGATGCAGTAGCCACTCATGGGTTCAACTCCACTCTTACTTGGCATAGAAGTTTTAACATACTTCATTTAGGATGTGGGTAAGTTCGCCCTTCCTTATGCAACCAAGTGGCCTCCTGCTCCCGGGGGCTCACCATATTGCTGCGGAACTGAATTCAGACATCCAATTGTCTGCAGCTCATATTGAACAATCCACCAGCCTCAGCATCCCCAGAAGAAGGGATTACATTTATAGGCCACCATGCAATAGCCAATGCTCTAGGCAACTCCAAGACTGTAGATTTCAGAAAAGATAGCAAGCTACACTGGTAGAAGAAGTTACCTCACCTGGGAGTTCCCTATACCGATACAATCTTGATCCCCATCCCAAGGATCTGTTGACGTCAGCCCAACTTAACTTTTCTGTTTGTCACTTTAAGTTCTCATAGGAGAAAAAAAGATAAAAAGCAGGAGGTGACAAAGAAGGGGGCCATTAAGGCCACATAATCTTCCAAAGGTGACAGACTTTTGATAAACCATGTTTAAACTTTACCCAGAGTAAAATATCGATCATCAACAGAAATTCCCTCTGAACCTTCTGAATGGGCCAGGTAAATAACTAATAGAGTGCAAACATCCATCAGATCTGAAGAGGGCCCAAAGAGGTAAAAACTCTCACATTCCCATCCACAAGTTATTTCTTAGCAGCTGTTCTTTGTCAGCGTAGTTGTTCTGTAACTGAAAACAGGGCCCAGAAACCAAGAGATAAGTGCTACAAACAATGACAAAGCCTATCAAAACTAGAATGTCTGCTCTAAACTCATCCCTCTTCCAAACTCCTCTTTTATTATCAAGGACACCACCAGCCTTCCAGTTACAAACACTTGCTACCTCAGCATCATCCTCTACTTCTCCCTCTCCCTCATCCTCCATGTTTAATCTGTTGTCCAATATTGTCTTTCTCCCTTTTTCCTTCCTACATTTATCTCATTCTCTCACCTCACACAGACACTGTCCTACTTTGGGAAGTCATCACCTCTTACCGGACTACTGTTTGTTGTTGAGTCATTTCAGTCATATCTGACTCTTTGTGACCCCATTTATGATTTTTTTTTGGCAAAGCTACTGGAGTGGTTTGCCATTTCCTTCTCCAGCTCATTTTATAGATGAGAAAACTGAGGCAAACAGGGTTAAGGGACTGGCTCAGGATAACCTCCAATTTGTTCTCCCTATATCAAATCTCTCCTTCCTCCAATACATACTCCACAAAGTTGCCAAAATAGAAAGTTTCCTAAAGCAAAAAGTCTGACCATTACACACATCCCCCTCCACCTAAGAAACTTCAATGAACCCCTACTACATCTAGCACAGTTTGTGGCACCTAGTGGTTACTTAATAAATACTTGTTGATTATCTATTGATAGGATTAAATTTCAATTCCTCTTTTCAGCATTTAAAGCTCTTCTACACCTGGTCTGCTTTCTGCCTTTCCAGTTTTATTACACTTTATTCCCTTCCATGGTCTCAGTAGTCCACTCGAACTGGCCAACTTGCTATTCCTCACATACCACACTCTCTCCTGTCTCTACGACTTTGTACCAGCTCTCTCACTCACTCATACCTTGAGTGTTCTCCTTCTTCAGCTCTGACTCTTGGAATTCCTAAGTTTCCTTGAGATTCAGCTCAAGGACCACCTTAGGGAAAGGCCCTCCCTGTTCTTTCCAGCTTCTAAAGTCTTCCTTCCAAGACTATCTTGTATCTGATTCATAATATACATACATCTGTGCAAGTTGCCTCTTCCTTTTGAATGTAAGATCCATGAGGGCAGAGACTGTTTTACTTTTAAATTTGTATCCCCAGCATGCTTAATCAATGCTTGTTGATTAAGTCAAAGAACTTCCTTCTCCTTTAGGTCCTGTTTTAATAAACACTGGCAAAGATGGTAGATTGTTACTATATGTTTTAGGGTGAATTAGCTCATCAGATCATTTTCTTCCCTTATAAGAGATACCTGGATCAGAATAAAAGTCACGCATGTGGAAGTGTGTGTGTGTGTGTGTGTGTGTGTGTGTGTGTGTGTGTGTGAAGGGGGAAAGGGAATTGGGAAACATGAAGACTTCAACTAAATTAAAATTCAAATTTGCCTACCTCTTCATTTTTCCTGTGACTGACTGACCTTATAGAAAATTATCTACTATGCAGAGCTGTACAGAGGCAGGCGGATAGTCTAGATGACCTTTCCAGGCTCATTTGTACCCTAGGATTCTATAGTCTTATCTGCTTTCTCACGATCCTCCAAGGCTTCCTTTGCGGTCTCTTTGTGATTTCCTGTACTTTAGAACACACAGGGCTATCCCCTGCTCCTCATTGTCCTGGTACAGAGAAAAAGAACAGGGTGGGGCAGAAATCCTTTTCCCAAACCCAATATGTAGATAAGTATTTAGGTGAGCTTCTTATGCAGGCTAACATTAAGGATCAGGGAAATGGGAAATCCCTTGGAGCTACTAATGAGTTTATTGAACTCATTATGACTTTTTATTCTTCACTCAGCAATTCTCAACATTGCTTTCATTAACACCCTCTCAGGGTGTCTATATTTATCTAAGGAAATGTAGTAAGATGTGTAGGGAACTGGTTAATAGGTGATGAGAGAATTTTTCTATTAACCATAAAAAAGGAAGCTTGTTCTGAGGTGGTTAGACATAAAATAGAGAATACCGTGTTCTGCTCTGGAAGCCACATATTAAAAGGGACATTGGCAAGTGAGTTTGCCTCCCAAAGAGGACTTCTAGGATGGTGGAGAATCTCATGAAAAATAGTTGAGAGAACTAGGGATCTTTAGCCTAGGAAAGAGAAGACTTGAGGATTAGGGGCATCCCCACTTTACCTCTACAAAAAAAATTATTTTCTTTTGGGGAGAAGTAAATGATACAGGGTACTTGGGGACAGAAAGGGCTGATGTGGAGATGGGGTGAGGGAAGATAGACATATTTCACATAATTTCCAAAGAATTGGAAACTACTACCATAACCTTCTGCCCTTGCTCACTGTAAATGCACCAGACAGGTTGAAGAAAATTTGGCTAGTGGTTTGATTTTATTTTTTAAGCTAATCAGCTACTTCTACCTCCCCCTTTTCTTCCTCCCCACTCCATCCCCTGCTGTCATTTATCAAAGCTGGCAGGGCCCTGTGGAATTCCACTCATTCTTCACCAGGGTTTTTACCCCCCTCAAATCAAACGAGCAAGGTACATTCTGGGTGAGAGTGCTAATGTGAGGGGGAAAGGGGTGTTGGGACGAGGAAACAATCAATTCCCTAGGACTTTCCCACACTTAAGGGAACCCACTTTATCAGCATTTGGGCACTGCGTGTCAAGGCTGGTCAGATGGGATGCAAAGGTGATTGGGATGGGGACAGAGAGGGAGGAGGGAGGCTGATAGGAAGCTGTATCTATCAATTATATATGGGACAGTTTTCTAGCAGTTGACACAGTAGTCTAAATCCTTCAGAAGCACCTGGAAAAAAAAAACCGTAGAAACTTGGTTGTCCCAGAACTGATATTCCTAAAATAAAGAAAAATATTGGGATCACTATGGTGGAGAAGAAATGGCATACTGGATTTGGAATCAGATGTCCAAGGTTCTAATCCCTACCCTGTCACTCACTGTGTGACCTTGGACAGGTTATTTATACTCTCTGAGCCTTAGTTTTCTCCTCTGTTAAATGAGAAGCTTAGATTAGATGAGCCCTTTAAGCTCTAAGTCTATAGTTGTGTGAAGCCTTTCAACTGGCTTTCTCTGAATCTGCCTACTCCCACAATCCCTCAGGCTCCTTGAGTTTCCCTATCTACAAGGTAGAGATGTATCTGAGTAGTAAAAAAAAAAAAAAAACTAAACTACAAGGAGAAGGGAAGGGTCCTTGTAAAAGGGAGGGGTCTGGGGTATTCAATCTATTAGCAACTACTTGAAATCTTTGGATTCTTTCTCCCATAGCAACCATCTCTCAATTAGTCAGTCACTGGTTAGTTCATTGGCCAATTATCCAGGCCCCTTAGGTAGCCTTCTCTTGTCAGCCTTTTGATGAGGCTCTCCAAAAAGTGAGCAAAAGGACAAAAGAAGTGAAACCCAAGCCAGCCAAAAGCTACAATTTGGTAGTAGCTTGGGTGAGACAAGAAGATGTAGTTTTTAGCTAAAATAGTGGAAAGAATATGAGCTCTGGAGCTAGAGGATTTAGATTCAAATCTCACCTCTGACACCACCTGTGAAACTTTACACAAGTCATTTAACCTGCCTGAGCTTGATGATCTCCCTTCCTGGGATAGTTCTATTTTTTCTGTAATAAGATTTGGTGATTATCTGTGGATTATTATCCATTTTCTGCATATTTCTCCATGATTCCAGTTAGTGAAGTAGTCTCTCCAGTAGGAAATTGATTCCTTGTCTGCCATATCCCCATTACTCAATGGGGAAATGATATTGACATTGGCACTAATAGTGGGAGGAGAAAAAATTGCTGTCTGTCTATTCTCAAGCAACCTCTATTCAAATACCCTATCTTACTCTCTTGTTGTTCAGTCTTCAGATTCTTTATGACTGCATGGATCATAGTATGCCAGGACCTTCCATCCTACACTGTCTCTTGAAATTTGTCCAAGGTCATGTTCATTGCTTCCACTACCTACCCATCTCATTCTCTACATCTTCTGCTATTCCTTTTTTTGCCTTCAATCTTTCTCAACAACAGGGTCGTTTCCAGTGAATCTTGTCTTCTCCTTATGTGGTGAAAGTATTTAAGCTTCAGCTTCAGTATTTGACCTTTCAGCAAATATCCTGAATTAATTTCTTTAAGTGTTGCCTGATTTGACATCCAAGAGTTTCTCCAAAGTCTTCTCCAGTAACACAATTAGAAAGTGTTGATTCTGCAATTGATTCTGCTCAGCTTTCTCTATGTTCCAACTCTTACAGCCATACATTGCTACTGGAAAAAAACCATAGCTTTGACTACATGGACCTTAATCAGCAAGCTGGTATCTCCACTTTTTAGTATGCTGTCCAGATTTGCCATAGTTTTCCTTCCAAGGAGCAAGTGTCTTTTAATTTCATGGCTGCAGTAACACAGTAGAACCACCTCCTTACAAGCATGGCTGCTTCTAAGGGCCTGGAGTCTATATCCCCATTCACTTGATCCAGAGCAAGGGCATGATGCAAAAAGAACAGCTTCCCCACCCAAAATCTTTAAGAACCAGTGATCCTCAGACCAAATTAAGGACAAGCCCACATAAACAGATAACATGATGTAGAGCAGTAGTGTTAAATTCAAATAGAAACAACACCAGTACTCTGCACATAAGGATCCTTGCAGGCAGCATTTTGACTTAAAGTATAATTTTATCTATGTTTTATTATATTTTTATTTATCTTGCTAAATATTTCCCAATTGAGTTTTAATCTGGGATTCACTCAGGAGTACAGCCACATGTTTGACACTTCTGATGTTGAGAAAGCATATGGCATAGTGAAAAGAATACAGGGCTCTGACATCACAGGACTTGGTTTCAAATCCCTTCTCTAGTGCTTGATATCATGTGACCTTGGGCAAGTCACAATTTCTCTGGCCTTCATTTTCCTCATGTGAGGAAATGAAGGTTTTGAACTAAATTACCTCAGAGGTCCCTCCATGTTCTAACTTTATGACCCTGTAGACAGAAGACCTGGTTTCAGATCTCATCTCTGGCAATGATTATTTGTATGACATCAACCAAACCACTGGACCTCAACTTTATCATCTGTAAAATGAGAGGGTTTGGGCTACATGAGGGGATCCACAGATAATACCCCCCAAGGAGTCCATTTCAATACATTAGTTTCCTTTGTAACCCTCTGTATTTTATAAATTTAAAAATATTCTTCTGAGAAGGGCTCCTATAGGCTTCACCAGACTGCCAAAGGGTTTTATAGCACAAAAAATTAACAACTCATGAGGATAACCAACATGAAAACCCAATGATCCTATTAAATAGAGACTTGCAATTTATTCTACTCTTGTTCTTCACACAATGACATTATGGAATGACCAACACCATCCAGATGAGCTCTATGACTCTATCATATTGCAAGATGAAGGATAAATTTGAGCATTAAGGACAAGTCATACTCCATTTTAAAAGACAGGAAGGCTTAATGCAAAGAGCTCAGCACCAAAAGTCAGAAGTCCTGGACTTTAGTTCAAATCCACCAGACTTGATGACATCGGGCAAGTCATTCAAACTCTCTGGGACTCTGTTTTATCATCTATCAACCAGGGCAGATAATCCCTGCCCTTTGCTCTGTCACGGGTATGTTGCAAGAACAAAGAAGATGATGGATGAAAAATAACGTGAAAGTCTTAGGAAGGAAAACTTCAGAGAGAGCCAGAGCATTACGAACAATACCAGAGCACATCCCAACTAGAGCTAACATGTCTGTGCAGGGACTAACCAGGTCTACTTTACCTTCCCTCCTTAGGATGACATTGGAGAGGAATAAAAAAGGAAGGAAACAGGAATTAAGTTCCTGTTGTGTACCAGGCACAGTACTAAGCACTTGACAAATATTTCATTTGCTCCTCACCAAAGCCCTTGGAGAATGGCACTATTATTTATCCTCATTTTACAGTTGAAAAAACTGAGACAGAGATTAAGTGACTTTCCCAGGGCCACACAGCTAGGAATTGTCTTTGTCTGGATTTGAACTCTCCTCTTGCAGACTCCAGGCCCAGTGCTCTATCCACAGCACCATCTAGCCACCTCTAGACAAATAGATGCCATTGCCATTATTTAATCTTAATAATAGTTAGCATTTATATAGCACTTACCACATGCCAAGCAGTGTGCTAAGTGCTTTAAAATGACCGTCTCATTGAATCCTCACAACAGCTCTGGGAGATTGGTGCTCTTATATTCATTTTACAAATAAGGAAACAGAGTTTTAGTGACCTGTACAGGGTCACACAGTTAGTGAGTGTCTGAGGCCAGATTTGAACTCTTCTTGTCTTCCAGACTCCAGGCTTGTTGCTCTATCCACCTCACCACCCAGATGCTTCTAAACTAACAGAAGCCATTACCATTTTTTTAATCTACCTAATCCCTCAAAGACCTGTAGCATATCACTCTTCCACTTAAGAAACCCCGGTGTCTGTTTCTGGATATTAGGATAAAAGATAAATTCCTCTGTTTGGCTTTTCAGAGCCTTCACAGTCGGGCTCCAGCCCGCCCTTCTAGGTTTAGGACACAGGTTTGTGTCATCTTCTTATGCTCTCCTTCCTAATCAATCAGATCTCTCTGCTGTTCCTTCTGTATAACATTCGGTCTCTCATCCCTGTGGCTTTGAGAGGTTGTCTCCATGCGGAACTGTTCTTCCACCTTATTTCTATCTCTTAGAATCCCTAGCTTCCTTCAAAACTTAGCTCAAAATGCCATTTCTGCAGGCAAGTTTCCCTGATCCTCCAATGCTAAAGCTTTCCCTGAAGAAATGACTTCATATATGTTCTGCATTTAACTATCTTCGTACTTGTTCTTTGTCCTCCAGTAGAATGTAGGTTCATTGGGCAGGTACAGAGGTAGAATCAAGAGATCGCTGGCTCTGGGGTCAAATGAAGGGGTTGGATTAGGTGTCCTCCAAAGTCCCAATTGTCTCTAGGCAATGAGGTTGAAGCTTAAATACACTGGCCACGTGGTGAGATGACAGGACTTATTGGGAAAGACTCTGATGCTGGGAAAAATTAAAGGCAAAAAGGGAAGACTGCAGAGGATGAGACGGTTAGATAGTGTCATGGTGGCAACGAGCATGAGCTTGGAGACTTCAGGAGATAATGGAGGATGGAAGGGCTTTGCATGCTATGTTCCATGGGACCATGAAGAGTCAAACACAATTGAACAACTAAACAACGATGAATAGACAGAGTATAGGATTTGGAGTCAGGTAGTTTTGAGTCATTTTTCAAGTCATGTCTGACTTTTCATTATCCCGGTTGGGATTTTCTTGGCAAAGATAACTGGAATGATTTGCCATTTCTTTCTCCAGCTAGTTTTTACAGATGAGGAAACTAAGGCAAACAGGGTTTAAGTGCTTTGCCCAGGGTCACAAAGCTAGTAAGTATCTGAGGCTAGATTTGAACTCAAGAACATGAGTATTCCTGACTCCAGATCTGGCTCTCTATCCACTGTGCCGCCTAGCTGCCCAGGAACCAGGTAGATCTGTGTTCAAATCCTATCTCAGACAGTTCCTAGCTGTGAACCCTGTACATGTCACTTAACCTCTCTCAGTCTCCTTATCTGTAAAAATCAGAATCATAATAGTACCTACCTCACAAGGTTGCTGTGAGGATCAAGGGAATTAGCATATATGAATTAGCACTTTGCAAAACCTTAAAGTTTCTATCAATGCTAACTATTATAATTAGCACTGTAGTTAGAACTAAAATCCTATGACAGCAAAGTTATATTTGGTTTTGTCTTTGTGTCCCTAGTGCCTAGTACAGTGTCTAGGGGTGGGGAACCTATGGCCTTGAGGCCACATGTTGCAAGGCCACAGGTTCCCCGCCCCTGGATAGTAAATGTTTAATAAATGTTTATCGAATTGAAAAGTTGAATAGATTCCACTAGCCATTCAGAGTGACTTCTCCAGACATGACACCTCCTAAAAGTCTTGTACTTTGGTTGGAAAAGGTTGAATTCTCCTACTTCCTTTACTGATAGGAGAGAGATCACCTGTTTTCAGACCAGAGCTCATTCTCTGACTTGACAATCAACATTTGGACTCTTCTCCTGGAAACAGGAGAAGGCAAAGGTGATCCTCATGTGGTATGAGCTGTGCCAGGGGGTCATATTCTAGTCATGAATGGCTAAACCTGAGTGAAACTTGAGGGATTAGTGGAAAGGGGGTGGGGAAAAGGGGTGGTGCCATCAGTTGCCAAAAATTGGCCTGAAGACTTTTCCTTGTTGTTTTGCCAATAGCTGTTGCAATCCTTTGGAGGAAATTTGGCCAGATAATCAACCAAGGCATGGACAGACTCTTGGGACCAAAACAAATAACTGGGAGGAAATTGGCACCTTCCCAGAGAGTACTTCAAGAGTAAGGTATGAGACACTGGGGTATGGATTACTATATGTTTATTCAGTGAAATTTAAAGTACAACCATGAGTGATAGTCAACAAATAACTTGGTTTCCAAAATCTCAGGAATAGGCACTGAATATAAGATTCCCATGAGAAGACGCCCGAGGGACTGAAAACCTAAAAAGTAAGAATGGAAAATTTAGAGACAGTAACCATTTTGCCAATATTCCAAAGATAATAAAAGCAAACCACAGAAGATTTGGTTCAAGTATCCCAAAGATTGGAACCACTCAAACCTAAAGGATTGAGGTAATATATCCCCTGAGAGTACTTTTTGGAGTCTGATGATCATTTTATAATATATCCCAGAGCTGGATCTCAAACACAGACTTTGAAAGACCATAGAACCTCCAAGCTATATTGAACCTAGAAGAACATCCCCTCTCTCTCTCCCTCTCTCTCTCTCTCTCTCTCTCTCTCTCTCTCTCTCTCACACTATCTCTCTCTCTCTCTCTCTCTCTCTCTCTCTATCTGTCTTTTTCTCTGTGTATCGCTCTCTTTGTGTCCGTCTTTCTTTGTGTATCTCTGTCTTTCCCTCTCTCTCTGTCTCTCTCTTTGTCTCTCTCTACCTCTGTCTCTCTGTCTCTTTTTGTCTCTCTCTGTTTCTGTGTGTGTGTCCTCTCTCCCTGTCTCTCTGTCTCTCTCTGTATCTCTCTCTCTCTCTATCTTTCTCTCTGTCTCTCTCTTTTTGTCTTTTTCTCTGTCTCTGTGTCTGTCTTTATCTTTCTTTCTTTCTTTGTCTCTCTCTACCTCTGTATCTCTCTGTCTCTGTGTCTCTTTTTGTTTCTCACTGTCTCTCTGTCTCTGTCTCTGCGTGTGTGTCTATCTTTCGGTCTCTCTCCTTGTCTCTCTCTACCTCTGTCTCTCTGTCTCTTTTTGTCTCTCTCTCTCTGTCTCTCTGTCTCTGTGTATGTGTCCTCTCTCTCCGTCTCTCTCTGTCTGTCTCCCTCTGTCTTTTTCTCTGTGTGTCTCTCTCTTTTTGTCTCTGTCTCTCTCTGTGTCTCTCTGTCTTTCCCTCTCTCCATCTTTCTCTCTGTCTCTCTATTTGTCTTTCTCTACCTCTCTCTCTCTCTGTTTCTTTCTCCCCCCCCACCTCTCTCTCTCTCTCTCTCTCTCTCTCTCTCTCTCTCTCTCTCTCTCTCTCTCTCTCTCTCTCCCCCTCCCTTATAATAGCAACCACATCCCAAAAGAAATATCCAAATAATGTCCCATACAAAGAACATTTCCTAAAAGCAGTTGAGAAAAAAAGACTAATAGTGTGATTTTGACAGATAGTATGTCATTTTCCACTTTTGTAGTTTGCTATTTATTCATAACAAGGAGAAAAGAAAAGTGACATAACAGATAGGGTCTTAAGAGTCAGAAAGACCCGGATTCCAGCCCTGCCTCCAATACATTACCTTTGTGACACCGGGTGAAATCATTTACACTCAGTGACATGGGTTCTCTCTGAGTCTGTTTGTTAGAGATGACTTGCAGATCTGTATTGGTGAAGGGAGTTTCCACACTGAGAGTTCCATAGATCAATGTAATCACATATCTAGACAAAATGGAACACAACAATTGTGATTTAACTTTAATAACTCAGTACCTACATGGGCCATTGTCTGTGTGCTCATTTTTCTTGTCTTTTGGTATTGTTTTTATTTATGCCATTGTGGTTATTATGTATATTACTCTTTCAGCTTTGTTCCCCCATGCTCATAATCTCTTCCTGCCCTCCCTTGACTCTGTATAGACTTGAATCTATACAACAGTGAGAAAAGCTTCCAAACCCAGGCTCTTCATATTGTATGTATTCCACGAAGATTACTCCAGAGGGTGTAGCCAATCTCTTATATGATGTTTACAGTAAGATAACTTCAGTATTTTTTTTTATCTTTGGCATACATTAAACATTTGCTTAGACCATTATCATGTCCCCACTCGAATCTTCTCCTTTCTAATCAAACTATTACCAGTTTTTGTTTTTGTTTCTGTTCTAACCAACCCTCTTATGACATGTGCTCAAAGTCCTTCACCATTCTGGTAATGCTCCTCTGGACACTCTCCAGATTATCAATATCCTTCCTAAATTATGGCACCCAAATAGAACAGTCTCTAACACAGACTCAGGATTAGGTCTGACCAGGGTAGATTACACTGAGACTATCATCTCTGTCTTCCTGGAAGCTTTCCCCCTTCTTAATACAGCCCAAGATGCTAGGAACTGTTTTGGGCTGCTGTATCACACTGTTGATACATACTGAGCTTGCAGCCCCCTAAGACCCAGACAGAGGTGGGGAACCTGCAACCTTGTTGCAACAATCCAGCTAGCAGCTGCTGTTGGGGGTGTAAAATCAGCAACAACCAGCTCACAGAACACTGCAAAAGCCCAGGTTATTTTGATCTGCTTTACTAAGGAAAGCAACGCTAAGGGGTTAACAAGCTTACTTTAATTCAGCATACAAATACCATTCACTTAGTTCAGGGGAAAAAGCCAGCACCCTGAACTTCAGAGCAAATACAAACAAATTACAAATATCAACAGACAGGCCAAATGCAATTTATAGTTACCAACATCTAAGTTCAGCCCGGGAGCTCATAACAAGGGCTGGTCCAGAGTCATGTACGCCACCACGGCTGTGGGTCAGAGCTCCGGAAAAGGAAAGCCAGCCCCTGGTTTTATATCTTTTTCAGGGTCAAGGGTTAGTCACACATGTGACTCACCCACATGACCTAAAATTGTCGCAGAGAGGCGACTTAAACCCATGTGGTCTAAAAGCCTCTGACATCACAAACATGTCACTCAAACCCATGTAAACTAGGCTTTCCCTTGAGGCAAGAAGGTCGGCAAGGACTCCTGATTTAATCAAGGAAATAAAGGCCAAACTCTTTAAGGGCACTTGTTTGAACTAAGAGAGCCCATTTTGATTGCCAACAAAGACCTCAAGACCACATGTAGCCTTCTAGGCTCTTGGGTGTGGTCTTTTGACTGAGTCCAAGTTTTACAGAACAAATCCTTTTATTAAGGAGATTTGTTCTGTGAAGTTTGGATTCAGTCAAAGGGCTGCACTTGGGACCTAGAGGGCCACATCTGGTCTTGAGGCCACAGGTTCCCCACCCCTGTGGCCTGAGATGTCTCTTCATACAAGCTGCTATCTATCTAACCTCTCCTGTTGTATTTATGACACTGATTTATTTATTTTTTAAACACTGGTGTCAGACTGTGGTAGCAATTTAGATCTGAAGATCTTTCCCACCCATTAGTAGGCCAAGTGACCTGCTTACGTCACAGGAAGCCTAAGACACATGTGGTGGGAGGAACTTCCTGACAGGAAAAGGAAGTTATGTCACAAGAAATGCAGAGAGAGAGAAAAAGAGAGAGAGAGAGAGAGAGAGAGAGAGAGAGAGAGAGTGTGTGTGTGTTACAGCTGCTAATGACTCCTCTTGTGATTGTTAGAATTGAACAGGCTGTGACTTAGCTGTACTGTAAGTTTGTTTTGGGGAAGACCCCAGCAGGGGGTCAGAGAGGTTTTGGGAAAGGTGAGGCTCTACGTTGTGATGTCGTGTTTTAAGTTCCTTGCTGTTATGATAAAGTGGGTTAACTGGCTGTGGGAGCTGAACATTTGGTTATGGGATATGGTTCTTTGGTGTCTGAATAAATGTTATACTTCTACCTTCTTTGTGGAGAGTCTCTCATACTTTATAATACAGAACTACATAGGCATATTCACGATTATTGTTGATGTTGTGTTTATTGCCTTACTGATACACAAACATTATATTAATTCCTGCTCATTCTCATCTTCTTAGATTTTAGCCCAGTGCTCCCAGGAATGGGGAACCTGCAGCCTTGAGGCCACATGTGGCCCTCTAAGTCCTCAAGTGGGGCCCTTTGACTAAATCCAAATTTCACAGAACAAATCCCCTTAATAAAAGGATTTGTTCTATAAAACTTGGACTCAGTCAAAAGACCAAACCCAAGGACCTAGAGGGCCACATGTGGCTTCAAGGCTGCAGGTTTCTCACCCTTGCTAACCTTTCCAGATATGTTTATTATCATCTCAGGTATTTAGCTATCTGTGCCATCTGAAAATTTGATAAACACACTATCTATGCCTTTGTTAAAATCAAGGACAAAAACATTAAGCATTACATGGCCAAGCACAGATCCCTGGGGACCTCCTACCAAAATTGGCATTGAATCATTAACAGCTACCCTTTGAATACAACCATCCAACCAATTGTGATGCATCTAACCATATTATCCACAACTTTCCATTTTTTCCTCAAGAATAGTACATGATACTTTTATCAAATGCTATCTATATTAAAATCTAGGTAACTTGTATCTACGGCATTACCCAGATTTACCAATGTCCAGATTTACCCTGTCGAGAAAGTGATATAAGGTCAAGCTGGCATGACCTGTTCTTGATGAGACCATACCTGCCCCTTGTAATTACTTCCATTTCTAGATGTTTGCTAATATTCTATTTAGTGATTCCTTCTAAAATTTTCCCAGGAATTGAAGTTAAGCTCTCTGACTTATGGTTTGCAGATTCTATTCTCTTTACTTTTGTGAAAATTGGGACAATATTGGCCCTTCTTCAACCATGTGGTGCCTCTCCCATTTTTTTTTAGGCAATCATGGTTAAGTGACTTGCCCAGGGTCACACAGCTGGGATGTGAAGGC
This sequence comes from Trichosurus vulpecula, assembly GCF_011100635.1. NCBI lineage: Eukaryota > Metazoa > Chordata > Mammalia > Diprotodontia > Phalangeridae > Trichosurus > Trichosurus vulpecula. The sequence continues at coordinate 203,977,719 of NC_050576.1, read as the reverse complement.
AGATTTGAACTCAGGTGCCTCTGACTCCAGGGCCAGAGCTCTATCCACTGTACCACCTAGCTGCCCTTTCTGTCTCATTTTCAATGATTTTTCAGATAACATTGTATCCACCAATTCTTTCAAGACCAGGACATTTTTCTGGGCCAGGTTACTTGAATTCATCATGCGTAGGCAGGTGTTCTCTTACAAATCACCTTACTTATCACTTAACTTAGCAAGCTTATGTTAGTCATTTCTGTTTTGCCATTTGCAGCACAAAGGTCATTGACTTGGCAGAGAAAACAGAAGCAAAATAAACACTGAGAAGGATATCCTGGGAACCTCATTTTAGGAAGGACACAAATAAGGTAGAGAGTGTTCACTTGAGGATAATGAGCATGGTAAAGGGCCTTAAGACTGGGTCATATAAAGAATCGTTAAAAGAATGGACAATATATATCATGGAGAAAAGAAGGTTTAGTGAGGACATATTCTTGTCTTTAAGTAGTTGGAAGAGAAAGAGAAGGGGCACCAATGCATAGTGGATAACATTTTCTTTTACTGGAAGCCTTCCCAACCTTTCTTAATTCTATTGCTTTTCCTCTATTAATTACTTCCTATTGTAAGAAATGGGAGGAGGAGTTTTGTTTCCACAGAACTAAAGGTGTGCTTCCCTGCCCTCCCCCACCCCAGCTTTAGCAGAGACCAGGCCTCAAGGTGGGTCAGGTGAGAGGTCAGAGGCTTGTACGCATGTGCATACTTTTTGAGAAGGCAGTCTGGGGAATTAGAGAGGCCAAACCCACTTGAACCTGTTCAAGCTTATCTAGGGTCTGGTCTTGGTCAAGAATCTAGGCCTATTGATTTGCATCATTTGCATAGGTTAAAGAGGGAAAGTAGGGGAAGTAAAAGAATATAGTTTAATACTAAACTAAGACAAGGAAAATCTAATTAACTTCACTTTTGCTTCTGTATCCTTATTATCCTATTTATATAAACTGTATAACCTAGGAAAACTATGTAAAAAACAAAGATTGTAAACTAACCATGACTCTAGCAGGAGTGGAGGGAATTGGTTACCCCTGCTCCTGCAGCTGTATCAGTGTGTGAGTGTTCCTGTGAGTACTGCACCCGCTCTCTCGAGGAGCGTAATAAAATGCCTTCCTCTGCCCACTCTGGTCTTGAGTTCTTTGGGTGAGAATGGGCAAATCACATGGATTTTCCTAAGGTCAAGTGAAGGGAAGCAACAGGCAGCAGAAGCTCGCCAGGCTTACTCCTGGATCTTGTCTTGGGGTGTCCTGTGATCCCCACTGCGGTGTTAAGAGGGCTACCACTCTGGATTCCCTTGGGGAACCCTGTGGTCTGTACGGCCTTCTTAAAGGGACATCACTTGGGACTTCCGGCCTTGTCTCGGGAGCCTTGTGATCTTACCTTCATCCTAAGGGGCCATCACTTGGGTCCTCCTTAGGGTCTGACCCCTAGGAGGCCCTGTGATCCCCACAGATTAAGGGATGGCTACCACTTGGTCTTCCTCTGGGAGTCCTGTGGTCTGTACAGCCTTCCCTAGGGATTATCACAGGGTTCTTCCTCAGGACTTTGGCCTTGCCTAGGAAGTCCAGTGATCCCCCAAACCACTTTTCTCACACTATTTATCCTGTATACTGCTTGCTTTTGGGCAGCTGGGTTGGTGCAGTGGATAGAACACTAGGCCTGGAGTCAGGAAATTCCTGAGTTCAAATCTGGCCTCAGACATTTACTAGTTGTGTGATTCTGGGCAAGTCACTTAATCCTGTTTGCCTCAGTTTCCTCATCTGTAAAATGAGCTGGAGAAGGAAAGGGCAAACCACTCCAGTATCTTTGCCAAATGGGGTCATGAAAAGTCAGACACAACTGAAACATCTCAACAACACTGCTTGCTTTGTATCTATTTGTTTGCATGGTGCCTTCCCCATTAGATTGTAAACTCCTTGAGGGCAGGGGCTGTCTTTTGTCTCTTTTTCAATCCCTAGCACTAAGCATAGTACACAGTAGGTACTTAACAATTGTTTACTGATTGATTGATAGAGCTTAGGCTTCTGAGTCAGGAATATCTAGGTTCAAGTCCTTCCTTTGACACATACTTGCTATTTTAACCCTAGGCAAATCACATAGCTTTCAAGTTACCCTGTATATATCTTATTTACACATTGATGTTTATATTCTTCTCCTCAATTAGAATTTGAGCTCCTTGAGGGTAGGGACTATAGATTTACTTTTATTTGAATCTCCAGCTTAATAAATCCTTGTTGATTCAACTGAGTGTTTCCAGGCAACTTTCCAAACAGATAAATGACTCAACTTTCACGGTAAAGGGAATCTCTTCTTAGGGACATCTCTATGCTGGTCTAGTCCAAAAGAAAAATCATACGGAGAGGAGTTAGGCCTGTTCAACTTGGTCCAAAAGGATAGAACTAGGAACAATAGCTGTTGATAGATTAGCCTTATTATTATGGGAGGAGAAACTTGATAACTATTAGAGCTGTCTCAGAGTCAAACTGGCCGCCTTTGGATATGAAAGGTTCCTTCTCACCAAAGGTCTTCAAGCAAAGGCTGGAGGACAACTGTAGAGGGGATTCTTATGATGGTACAAGATGGACAAGATGGTCTCTGGGGTTCCTTCTAATGCTGAGATTCTGTTAGTCCCAGAAAAGTTTAGTGCATGCCTAGGGTTGCACTGATAGTATAGGTCAGTCAGTTAGTCAGCTGTGGAAAAGAATATGGACTATCTGTGCCTGACCCGTGACAGAAGCTTTAAGTTCATATTGGTCTAATCAGCCACAGTCAGACACAAGGTACCTTGATTTCAACATACTGATGTCATTTTGGTCCTCTTTGAGAATGAAGGAAAACAATGATCCAGCCAGTAAGTCAACCAGTGTTTATTAAATGTCTACTATGTGCCAGATACTGGAGATACAAAAAAAAGACAAAAAAAAAAAACCACTAGCCCCTCTCCTCAAGGAACTCACATAAATGCTAATGTCTAAGTACAAAATATATATAAGATAAATTGGAGGTGATCTCAGAGGGATCAGAATCCAGGTCTTCTCACTCCTAGATCAATGCTTATTCAATTATATCAAACTGTCTTTAAGTCAGAGGGAGGGTGTTTCCTCCTTCTACTGGTACAATTTATTTTCTTTGGGTAATGTAGGTCCAAAGAACTGATTTACCAAATGTCCAACTGGAGACATAGAAACTGAACCCAGAAAAAGCTTTTGGTTTCTGGGACCTCTGACTTCATGTGAACCCAGAAGTCCCATGAAAATTGTCTTTCTTAAGTCATCAGAAGTCGTTCAGGCCCCACATGGAGAAGGAAGTACATACAGAAGTAACTAAAACAATGAAAAGGAATGAATTTGAAACCTAATTCCCACGCATCATTTTCCTCATGAAATCTGTAGCATCTTGGTTCACAAGCACATCCAAGAATCTAGATATCCCTTCCAAAAGCCCAGCCATGAAAGATCAAAACAAAGTAAAATAAAATTTTATTAAGTGCCTACTATGTGCTGAGTGCTTCACAAATATCGTTTTATTTGATATTCGCAATAGCCATCAAAGGCAAATGATATTATTAACCCAATTTTACAGTTGAGGAAACTGAGGCAAGCAGAGGTTAGGTGACTTGCCTGGAGTCACACAACTAGTCCATGACAGAGGCCAGATTTGAACTCTAGTGTGGCTAGATGGCACAGGAGTGCCAGGCCTGAGGTGAGAAAGACTTGTCCTCTTGAGTTCAAATCCAGCCTCAGACACTGTGTGATCTTGGGCAAGTCACTTCACCCTGTCCACCTCAGTTTCTTCATCTGTAAAGTGAGCTGGAGAAAGAAGGAAATGACAAACCACTCTAGTATCTTTGCCAGGAAAACCCTAAATGGGGTCACAAAGAGTCACACACAACCGAAAAATGACTGAACAAGAACTTGCTGACTCTGGGTCTGAAGTTCTACGCATGCCTTGGCTCCTCCAAAGGAAAAGACCTCAGCCATTCTCCTCCATTTCAAAGACTAGGAAACTAAGAAACAAAAAAATTAAGTTATTTGTTCAAGGTCAGATAGGTGTAGATAATAGATCAGGGAACTAAATCCAGGTCTTTTGACTTTAGATTTGAGGCTCTTTCTACTTCCCCACCCTACATGCAAGGTGTCTTGTGGCACATTTCCTGTGGTTCTTTTAGCAACAGCAATGAATACTTTTCAACAGCTGAACTATCTGGAGAAATACAAAGATCAGAAGTAGTTTACAGAAAGTGTGTCTTTGGAATAACCTAGAAATGTGGTAGACAGGCTTGTCATGTACTGTTTGTATCTCCATCAGTAAACAGTTTTGTGGCAGCTGGGCCTATGGGGTAATCCATATGACCATCCCTCTTTTTTTTTTTACCACCACAGGGAAATTAATCTCTTTCAAATGCTTAAATCTAAATCTGGCTATTTGGCTTTGACAAGCCCAGGTAAGAGACCTCATTGGAAGGACAGCAATGAACAGCCTCTAGCTTAAGGTCTAATGGGCCCATACGTGTCATCGTCTTTCTACTGCTTTATCATCAGAGCATTGAATCACAGATTTAGATCTGAAAGGTCATCTAGCCCAACTATTTCTTTTTATAGGTGGCAAAACTGAGGCTCAAGAAAGTAGTGACTTTCCCAAGGTCACACAAGTAGTAAATGGCAGAACCAGGAGTCAAACAAGGCACTCTGCAAATCCAGCAGAGTGATATACTGAGAAAGTGCCACACCTCTAGGTCTAGACTAATCTATTTTTTGTTGTTGTTAGAGGAGTACTAGACCAATTGTGAGGGTGACTGTTGGAATAGTTTACATAGACTTTTAGCAAAGTTTTTGATAAAGAATCTCAAGCTCTCCTGTGGAAAAGATGCAGAGATATGGCTTAGGCAATAATACAATCAGAAATATTCAGCAAAGGTTGGATAGCCAGACTCAAAGAGTAGTTGTTAATGGAAAATTTCAACTTGGTAGAAGGTCTCCAGTGAAGCACTCAAGGGATTTGTGCCTGGTGCCATACTATTCAACATTTTTTATTAACGACTTGAATAAATACATAGAGGGTATGCTCATTAAATTTGTAGATGATACAATGTAGGAGGATAGATACAGTGGATGATATAGTCAAATGCCAAAAGAATCTTAACAGGCTAGAGCATTGGGCTGAATCTCATGAAATGAGATTTAATGATTCTAATTTCTAAGTCTTCTATGTAGGTACAAAAAAATATCAGATATGGAGTCACAGATATGCATTTGATCCAGAAAAACTGAATGTTTTAATGGACTGTTAACTTAATATGTCAACAGTGTGAGGCAGCAGCCACAAAAGTTAATTTTGGGCTGCACTGAGCGGTGAATAGCTTCCTGGAATATGGAAGTGATAGTCCCACTGTACTCTGCCCTTGTCAGACCTCATCTGGAGTACTGTGTTCGATTCTGGATGCCATAATTTAAGAAAGACAGTAATAAACTGGAGACTGTTCAGAAAAGGGCAATCAACATAGTGAAGGGGCTTGAGTATGTCACATAAAAGGAACTAGGGATATTTAGACTAGAAAATATAAGATTCAGGGATATGATGGCTATCTTTAACTATTGCAAGGGCTGGCATGTGATGGGGAAATTGGTATTGTTCTGTTTTCACAGAGGCAAATTTAGACTAAATGTTGGCAAAAACTTCCTAATAATAGGAGCTGTCCAAAAGTGGGATGAAGTGCCTCAAAAAGATGATGGGTTCCTCCATCTTCAAGCAGAGGTTGGACCTATTTGTCCCAGAATAATCAGACTACTAAAGGGCATAAAATTTTACTTGATAATTCTATTAAAATATGGAAAATAATGTGAAATAATAAGAATAATATAATGCAATAATATTAATAATAAAATAATATGAAAATAAAAATATGAAAAATAATCAAATTTATCTAGAAGAACAAAAAGTCAAGAATATAAAGGGAAATAATGAAAAATATAGAAAAGGAAGAACATGGTCTCAAACTACACTATAAAGCAGTAATTATTAAAACTATTTGTTTTTGGTTACAAATGGAAAATTAGTTAGTAGGGCAGGTTAGGTTCATGAGACTTAGAAACAAATAAACATAGTAACATAATGATAAATATAAAGACTCCAACTACTAGAGTAAAGACTGAGTGTTGAAAAAAAAATTCATAGCCTGTCCTTTAGTGGTATTTTCAATAGCTACTAACCTTACCTGGCACAGTATGGGGGTTGCATGGAAATTTAAGGCAGTTTCTTGCTGGTGCACAACACAAATTAGTTATATGAAGGAGGTACTTCATTTTCATCTTCAGTTGTCTTCGATGCAGTATATGAAATATTCATTGTTCTGTTAATTGAATATCACTCTGTAATTGCCACCAAAAAAAAGTTGCGACTGTTTTGTTAACATTCTGAATGCTTCTAATATAAATTTTTTATTAAAATATTTGTTAGGCAATCTGGAAGGCAGTCTGGCAGAAATTAGGTTTAGAAGAACATTTGACACCATGTACCACAACAAGCTTCAAATGGATGCAAAATTGTATGTATATATGAATATATATACAAATATATCATATTATATTGTTATATTATAAAATATATGTGTATATGTATAGATAGTGGATAGAAAGGTATATATTCATACATACACACACATATATGCAAATATATATGTGTGTAAAGTGTTTTGTATATGCAGATTGCATATGTAAACGTATATGGGTGTATACATGTATGTATGTATATATGTATGTGTGTGTATACACCTTTCTCTCCACTCACATAGTCACCACCTTGGTACTTGTGCCTGGACTACTGTAGTAGCCTTCTGGTTCATCTCCCTGCCTCAAGTCTCTACCCAATACAGCTCATCCTCCACTTAGTTGCCAAAGTGTTCTTCCTAAAACATAGGCTCGCCCATGTCATCTCCCCTCTCCACCACCCCATTCTCAATAAACTGCAATGGCTCCTTTTTATTTCTGGAATCAAATTTAAAATGCTATGTTTGGTTTTTAAAGCCCTTCACAACCTGAATCCTTCTGACCTACATAATCTTCATACATTTTGCTCTCTTCATGTTCCATGATCCAGCCCCTCCTTGCACGACACTCCATCTCCTCATTTTGTGCCTTTTCATTGCCTGCCCTCCAGGCATTCCAGAGAGAACCGGGATGCTTTCTCTCTTCACCTCCACCTCCTGGTTTCCCAGGCTTCCTTCAAAACTCAGCTCAGTCAAGTCAAGAAGACTTTCCTAGTCTCTCTCCACTGAGTTCCCTCTAATATTACCTCCCATTTACACCAACATATCTTATTTAGTAACTGACAGGCCTCAAACCTGTCATTGAGTTAGGGGATGTCTACCCCAAGCACGTGAAGACTTCCTCCTATGGAATGGGTGGATGAGAATAATCTGTTCCAATGCTCATGAAGGTGGCTTGAAGCAGGCACTGTGGAGCATTTAGAGCCTGATCAGACATTAAAGACACCAACATCATCTGCTGCATCCTGTGTCATTGCCAGTCATCCTGACTTTTGTCTTACCCTTTGGACTTTGATAAATCTGGACGAGAGAGTGATACTGATGACTTTGTGCAACTTTGGCTCACTTAAACCCAATTCACAGACAAGTCAAGACATCACCCTGTGATGTCATTGTTCATCTTAGAAACTAAGGATAAACAACAATGTATCTTGTATTTACATAGTTATCTACATTTGTATACCCACTAGAATCTGACCTCCCTGAGAAAAAGGACCATATTTTTGCCTCTCTTTGTATCCCTGCACATAGCATAGTGTCTAGCACATAGTAAGTGTTTAGTAAATATTTGTTGACTGACTGGCAAGGCCTAGACATAAGAGGTCATAATACAAAAAAATTGGAGGAACAGGGAAGCACATGCCTTTCACAGATTTGCATAGGGGAAGAGTTCCCATCAGAGCACATGACAGAAAATTACTGGAGATAAAAAGGAAAATTTTGATTGCATAATAATGAAAAGTTTATGTACAAGAAAAATCAACGTTGTTAGCAAGTAGAATTGATACAGTTAAGTGGAGGGAAATAATTCTAGGAAGTTTATCTGATAAATGGCTGATAGCCAAGATAAATAAGAAGTCAATACAAATACATAAGAACAAAAGCCATTCTCCAATAGATAAATGAATAAAGGATACTAATAGGTAGTTTTCAAAAGAAAGCTATCACTACTAATATGAAAACATGTTCCAAATCACTAATAACAAGAAAAGTACCAATTAAACCAATTCTGGGCTTCCACTTCGGACGGCTATGTGACGTAGTAGATAGAGTACTGGGCCTGGAGTCTGAAAAGCTCATCTTCCTGAGTTTAAACTCAGTCTCAGACACTTACTAGTTGTGTGACCCTGGGCAAGTCGCTTAACCCTGTTTGCCTCAATTCCTCATTTGTAAAAATGAGCTGGAGAAAGAAATGGCAAACCACTATTTTTGCCAAGAAAACCCCAAATGGGATCACAAAGAGTTACAACCCAACTGAAACAAATGAACAACAACAAAAAGGGGTTTTACTTCATACCCATCAAACTGACCAAGAGACCAAAAAAACTTTTTTGGAGGGACTGTGCAAGAAGAGCCAAATATTGCACTGTTCTATGAAAAGCTATGATTTTTCCCAACAAATCTGCAAAGTAATTTAGTATCTACCCCAAAAGCCAACTAACTGTTGATCCTTTGAGCCAGCAATATTGCTACTAGATCACATTATTACCTTATTTTACATTATTTACATTACATTAGATTACATTATTACAATATTATATCACTTCGATGCCAAAGAGATCAAGAAAAAAAGGAAAGGACATAAATGTACAACAATATTTATATCAGTACTATTCCCTGGAGGAAATAACTAGAGATAATATAAGTACCCATCATTTGGAGAATGGCTGAATAAATTTGGGGCTATGAATGTTAACAGAATATTAATATGCAATAAGAAATCATTAAAGGGACGGATTGAGAGAAACCTAGGAATATATGAACTGATGTTAAGTGAAGAACCAGGAACACAATTTCTATAATGACTGTAACATTGTAAAGCAAAACAATTGTGAAAGACTCAGGAAGTCTGATCAATGCAATAATCCACCACAATTCCAAAGACGAAATATGCTACCCACCTCCCGGCAGAAAGGTGATGAGCTAAAGGTAGAGAATGAGACATGCATTTCCAGGCACAGAAAACATATGCCTTTGATTTGCATGACTATAATAATTTGTTAAAGAGATATTTTCTTTTTTCTTATGCTTGTTTTTGGCAAACAGGTTGGGATATAGTGATACTAAAATAAGGAAAAGAAAAAAAAAGACCATTAATAATTCATTAAAATATAAACAGAAATTCAGGAGACATTGGCAAAATAGGGTAGTATTGGAACTGCTGTTTTAAATATGAATTATACCCCAAAAGAGCAACAAGTTTTAGATATCAGAAAAAAGAAAAACTATACATAGCAGAAATTCATAGTCACATACAATCCCCAACTCGCTTTTTTTTTATTCTATGAATATAATAGCAATAGCTAGCACTTATATAGGGCAGCTAGGTGGCACAGTGAATAGACTTGAATAGAACTTACTTTCCTGAGTTCAAATCTGGACTAGTTGTGCGACCCTGGATAAGTCACTTAACCCTGTTTGTCTCAGTTTCTTCAGCTATTAAATGCGCTGGAGAAGGAAATGGCAAACCACTCCAGCATCTTTGCCAAGAAAACCCAAATGGGGTCACTAATGACTGTGTCTCAAGCACTTAGAAATGTACCTCATTTGATTGTCCCAACAACCCTGGAGAGTAGGTACTATTGTGAGCCTCATTTTGAGATGAGGAAATGGAGGCAAACAGAGCTTAAGTGACTTGCCTAAACTAAGGTTACATAGCTCCTAAGTGTATGAGGCCAAGTTTGAGCTCAAGGCCCAGCACTCTATCCAGCGAACCACCTAGCTACATAAATTTAATGTATCAAAAAGTTTGTCAATGTAATAAAAGCAATCAAAAGCTTAATTGCTTAAGTTTATAACAAAAAAAATCCATTTAAAAAATAAATAATGCATGAATATTATGGAATATTACTGGGCTATAAGAAACAATAAACATGGTGAATAGAGAGAAGTAAACACTTGCAAGAACTAATTTGACATGAAGTAAACAGAGCCAAGAAAACAATATGCATAATGGCCACAACAATGTAAAAGGAAAGTGCAACAATCCCAAAATAATTGAAACTAGATGTTGCGAATTTAGGGTAATCACACTTGGCCCCAAAGAAGAGCTATAAGAAATAACTTCCATTAGCTCCTTTGAAAAGTTGAGGATCAGGGCAGCTAGGTGGCACAGTGAGTAGAGCACCAGCCCTGGAGTCAGGAGGACCTGAGTTCAAATCCAACCTCAGACACTTGACACACTTACTAGCTGTGTGACCTTGGGCAAGTCACTTAACCCCAATTGCCCTTCATTCCCCATTCAAAAAAAAAAAAAAGAAAGAAAAAAGAAAGGTAAAGGTGAGGATCCATGAGTGGTAGAACATTCTATGTGATGCTGGAATCAATGTGTTGACTGCCGATTTTTTTTTCTCTTCTTCCTCTTTTTATTCTTATTCTTTGTTATAAGCAATGGCTCTGAGAGGGGGAAAGAAAGGATAAAGAGGAAAATAGGGGTGATGGAGAAACAAAAGATGTCAATAAAAAGAAATTTAAGACAAATTAAGAGAATTGCATTAGATCACCTCTGAGGTTCATCCTAGCTTTCAATCTATGGTCCAATGACCATCCACATTACTACCTCTGTGACCTTGTTTATGTCACCTCCCCTTACTCTGGGCATTGATTTCTTTGTCCTCTGTAAAGTGAATGGGTTCAACCAGATGATCTTTAAGGTCCCTCCAGCTCTATATCCATGATGCCATGATTGTTTATAGAGTTAGTGTTCTGGGGGCAGAACAAATGCCAACATAATAGGCTCACCATATGAGTTATGTCAGAGTTTTACAGTAGGTGGTTGTGGTGGTTGAAGAGACAGACAGGCTTTGACTTGTTCTCTAAACCAATCTGTGCAACAACAAACTCTGTTCTAACAAGCTTCCACCACATTGACTGTCCTTGAAGGAAGCATAATTGCTCTGTTATATAGTAGCTGATAATTTTTTCCCAATTAGTCCAGGATTAGCTAGGCATTTGTATATGTTACTGACTTTATTTTAAAAAATTTGTTCAGCACTCCCTTGTCAATCCATTTCAATGTTTTCCCCAGATGATTATCAAGGAGGTGGCAGTGGATAGTAGGTAGAATGTTGTATTTGACATCAAGAAGAGCCAGGTTTGTGTCTGGTCTCAGTGATGCTGGGCACGATACCATCACTTACATCCTGGCTTATGATGAGAATCAGATGATAAAATGTGTGTAAAGCATTTAGCTGTCTTAAAGCAATGTATAATTGCCACCTCTGACTATTAGATTATAAGCAAGGACCACAACAGTGACTCTGTTCATACAGTATGTAATACAGCATGCAATACATATTGTAAGGTTATATAGCTTATTACAGGAAGAATGAAAACAATGCCCAAGCAGTAGGGTTTATTTTTTTTGGGGGGGGAGGGTTGTTTTAAATAAGGGCTTTGATTAAACACCATCTTTCGTTAAATGATCTCAAGGAAGCCTTTCCTGTCCCATTTCACCGTCCACTGGAGAAGAAAATCTCACTGACAAAAACAATAGACACAGGCATTTCCCCCCACTATTCAGGACAGACAGTAAGGATGCCCTGCCCCTGTAGGAACCTATTTGCATCTCAAGAACTAAAGGGCTCTCTGGCAGGCTCAGAGGCCACTCCCTTCTATATGGAGGAACCTTGAACCATTCATTAACTCCACAACACACCTGCCCAGGACTTCAAAGGAATCAGGCCCAGCCTCAAAGAAATAGATCTTAAAGAAACCAAGAGATTTCTTGGTTGCCTTCCTTGCTTACCTTTTTTCAGGTTTTCATGGGAATAAGCTGTTGTTGGGGGACAGATGCCCTGGGATATCTACAGCAGTGCTGACACCCTTTTCTTTCAGCTTAGTAAGGGAGGAGGAAGCAGCTGTTTAGCAGCAGGACGAAAGAATGGCTGGGAGTATCTGAGTAGGTATGGATAAGGCCCATAGCCTCAGAGGGCAAGAAAAACTTCTTGGGGGTTCAGAAATGCAGGGAAACTGCTGGCAGGTTCGTAGTATAATCCCTGAGATCTGCTACATCACCCCAGTTCCCTGAACCCCTAGACTCCAAAGACCTCAACCTAAAATCTATGCAGAGATTCTTAATCTAGAGTCCCTGAACATTTTAAAAAAATATGTTTCAATAGCTATGTTCCAATACAATTGGAAACTTTTGTAATCCTATATATTTTATTTTTTGCACTTAAAACAGTATTCTGAGAAGGGGTACATAGGCATCACCAAACTACTAAAGGGGTGCATGACACACAAAAGCTTAAGAATTTTTTGTACTATAGAATTTCATTACCAAATGCTCAGGGCTGCAGCTTTGCCCCTCAAAAGACACACGCACATGCACACACACACTCACACAATACATATGCACAAACACACATACACTCTAATCTTACAGAAACCAACATAAATAACCCAAGGTGGGAGATTTAATGGCCAATTGATTCTGCAATATGTAGCCAGTTGGGCTATTTACACCAGACTTTGCCTTTCTGGGGCTAACCACTGGACTGGGATTTGGGTTGGTGCCTATACCACTGGAAAATTCCCCTTTAAGACTGAGTTTAAGAAACTACTTCCCTTCACCAAGCTCCCAATAAGCCAGGGTCTTTGACCTTCATCTTTTTTGGGTTTTCATTAAAATCTTAACTCTTTACTCCCATTAAAGTTGGATAGAAAAAATTCCCTCCAAAAATTGTCTGACACATTTATATCATAATCCCAAGAAGTTTTGAATGACTTTGTATATCTTTAGGTTTACTTCTCCATAAGCAGATGTTATATGTATTTTAATTCTCTAATCTTAGATCAGATTAATAAAGTGAGCTTTTAATACATACTTGTTGACTAACTGATTAGTCAAATCTCCTGTCTATATCATGCCAAGTTCTTGGGGCATCCAATCCATGTGAGCACAGCTTCACCAAAAGGTCAAGTATTGTCATGTCTGTAAGAGAGCTCAGTAGCTAGAAAAAAAACCTGGGGAAAAGCTGCATAAAGTATTCACAAAGAGAAAAAAAGGAATTAATGAGTTCTAAAGTGGAAAGAGTACTGAACTGGGGACCAGAATACTTGGGTACAAATCTCCTCTCTGAAATTTACTAGTTTTTTTGACTTAAGGATAATCATCTAACATCTCCAAGCTTCAATTTTTCTATCTGTAGAAAAGGAAAAAAATAATACTTACTCCACCCACCTCATAAGGTTGTTATAAGAGATGTATTTTCTGAACTGTAAGTGTGTTATGACAAACAAATATTTGAGTGTATTGTAGGGAATGCAAAGAAGTGTAGTAAATGACCCTAAAATCTGGAAAGGCTACAGTTTAATAATCCAGGTGAAACCTGACCAAAGATTAAAGAGACAATTTAGAGAGACAGAAACGATTGGCTCTGGAACTCAAAATTTAATTCAGCATTGGATTGACACATCAAGTCTTGCCCAAAGACTCCTGGGAGCTTCTAGCCTCCCAATTAACCAAATAATCTTTCTAATGCAAATTTCCCATAAATTTTTAGGCCATAATGAACCTAGAAAAACTGTTTTTTCTTCAGACTGTACTGGCAAACCCAAAGGAATATCTCTTAGGTAGGGCCATTCTATCACAGCCCCGAGGGGTCTCCCTTGCTCCAGTGTTGGACCCCTCCTGTCCTACAGTTCACACTATGCTGTGTTCACATAATTTGTCCCAATTAAACATTGGGCAATATTAACAGTTGAGTGTAAGACCAGGACTAGTATTGTTCCAAAGGACACAATGAAAGCAAGACCTGAGAATATCCTGCTATTGAAATGTTAATAGAAGCACAGTCTGGAGAAATTAACTGGAAAACTAATTACTCCAGTCCCACTACACAGAGAAGGGGACCCAAACTAGACACAATGAGCAAGTGTTTTTCTTCCTCTAGTTCATCTAAACCAGTGGAAAGTGACCAATTCCCTAACGTAACCATCACTATCATCACCACCTTGCTTGGGCAGTTCAGAACAAAACCGCTTACTTGAGGCTGTTCACCTCTTTCTCTTTCTTCCTATCTTCCATGCCCAAGCCAATTCTAAACTAACAAACTGAGAACTACAATTTCCAAACTCTTCATTTCAAAGACTTTTTAAGTAGGAACATAAGATTTTTACCTAATTACCTGCTTTCCATTGCCATTGAGGATAAGATAGGATAGGATAGGGTTAAAATTTTTTTTATATTGTAAAGAAACATAATGAGTTTTATTTTGGTCATGTTTACCTATAAGAAAAACTGGGCGCTACAGAATTGACACTTTCGAATTGTAGTGCTAGAGAAGACTTTTGAGAGGGCCTTGGACAGAGAGAAGATCAAACCAGTTAATACTTAAAGAAACTAATTCAGGCTATTCACGGGAACTGAAGATGAAGCTTAAATACTTTGGCAAAAGACAGGATTCATTAGAAAAGACCCTGATGTTGGGAAAGATTGAAAGCAAAAGGAAAAGGGGGATGTCAGAGGATGAGATGGATAGATAGTATCATGAAAACGATGAACATGAACTTGGACAGACTTTAAGAGATAGTAGAGGATAGAAGGGCCTGGTGTGCTACGGTCCATGGGCTCATGAAGAGTTGGACACAACTGAACAACAGAAACAAGCTAAAGATATCTACTGGAAATTGAGTTCAACATATCAGAAAGGTAGTCGGAAATGTGAGAATGCAGGTCAGCAGAGAGGTTAGTGCGGGATGGACTAAAAGATTTGAGCATCATCAACATGCAAATAGTAATTAAATTCATGGAATCTGGTGAGATCACCATTTATAATTTTATAGAATCCCTATTTTTAAATGCTCTATCATTTACTATATGTTCTGTGGGACTTGCATTTTGAATCACCTGGGTGAATCCTGTGGAACCCCAAGTCTTCTGGAAGCTAGGCTTTGAGAAAGAGTGGAGTCATGAAATTGAAAAGGACAAATCATGTCAAATCAATCTGCAACAAAATGAGCTAATAAAGTAACTCTGGAGGTGTTGTACATCAGAGCTTTGGAACAGCGCTAGATACTAAACTTCACATTTCAAATACAATGATACTCGGAACCTAGCACAGTGTTTAAGTATAGAGTTTTATAAATAGATATTTTTAAAATGTCAATTGTATGAACATCATCTACATAAATGGCTTGAACAGCCTTTATTTCACCCTGACATTTAGAGTGGTAAAAATGCCATGAAAATATATATCACCTATCATTATCCCCTACAATACTAATTACATTCATGATTTCAAAGGGCTTAATTAAGCCTCAAGATATTTTCAGGAATATGCAGCAGGAGAAACATGGTTGGTGGTCCTAATTCTTAATATTTTAGTCAACAAACAAAATTGTAGGCAATATATCGTACTCTGTTCCCTTCCTCCTCACTCCTCTTTCACTCTTCCTTTCTCATTTACCACCTTTGGGCAAAATGGGGTGATAGGTCAGCATTCTATGAGTTACCACTTCAAGAATGAATTTCAGATTTTCACATCCAGGTTCCAGATGTTCTGGTTAAACAGCTGGGAGTGGAATCTGACTCTGGCAGAAAGGATTTAAGACATGATTTAACAGTTTGCCTCTAATGTTTGTCCTGAATTCTTACAAAGAAGCTCGAAGTTGAACTGAGAAGTTTCCCAAGCCCCAGCTCGGGGCACTGGGTCTTACATGCAAACCATCGTCCCTTGCCTTATCTGAGAAACTTTGAAGGGGCATGAGAGGAATTTTCCAACCCTCCTTTCTGGCACTGTCCTTAGCATCTCAGTTGTCTGGTCTCAGCCTCTGATCACTAAGGAAAATGTGTATACTTATCAGAGTGAATAGGACTATTAAATCAAAGAAACCAATGGGAACTTTCTTGCTATGAAAAACAAGTTTGATTCGCTCTCTTGTGAGGCAAAATGAGCAATTGGGTAGAGACAAAACTTATTCTAGAAAAAGGAAATGCCAAGGAGAAAGATGAGCAGTCCTGGACCATTTCAAGTACTCATCATGCCCTAAAATAGCCTCTACAAAGATTGATCTCAATTTGCAGAGCAAAGAAATGTACATTCTGAAGTACACTCTCCTGGGATGGTTGTGGAAGTTGTGCTTACCTATATGGAAGACAAACGGTGGTTTTTCCAAGTTCAAGTGAACCTAACTTGATAGAACAGAGCCTGGAAGATTTAGGAGCTGGAGAATGGGGATAGGAAGAGAGGAAGTAGGAGCAGAAAGAGCAGAGGTTGATAGTATTCCTGTCCATTTTGTCATTGAGTAAATAAATAAGGCACAAATGAAAAACCTACTCGTCTCTGACACACAAGATGTCCTAAAGACATTTATAGTCAAAGGAGAGAATTCCTGGGTTATTCCAGCATTATCTAGGTGCCATTCAAAATACAGGCTAAATAATGCCCAATAGGAAGAAGGAGGTTAAAAAATGAGCTTCTCTTAATTAGAACCATCCAAAGGTGAAATGAATGAGATGCCTCAGAGGGTAGTGAGCATCTGATCACCACTTTTGGGGGCTGTTTTAGTGGGAATTTATGATTGAGTAGGGGCTGGGAATGACTCAGATCTGATGTTCTATCCAATTTTAAGATTCAATACTTTTGAGGAAGGGGACCTTAGCACTAAAAATAAAGAAATGAAAATAAACTGTAAATGGGCCCATGTGATTGATACAAAGAGTCAGAAATATAAGGAAACTTACAGAAGGGGAGCCTAGTGGCACACTGGGACCTCAAATAGAGCTTTGGCTTCAAAGTCAAATATTAAACAGCTCCTGCTTCCATTAGATAGATATCTAACCCATCTGTGAGATTAGTACGTGAATATTGTCTTCCTCAAATCATTTGCTATTAATCCATGATTCTTACCATCTAAAGTCATTAGTAGTGATAGTAATTGGATTAGATGATCTTGAATTGGAGTCATGGGAGAAAATTTATAGATTCATAAATTTTGAGCTAGAAGGATCCTTAGAGATCATTTCGTTTTACAGAAAAAGAAAGTAAGACCCAGAGAAATGAAAGGACTTGGCCAAGCTCATAGGTGTAGTATATAATAGAGACAGGATGCCAACCAGCTTTCTCTTACTATACATCTAGTATAATTTCATTACATCAGTCAACAATGATATTCCTGTTTTGGCTCAGACACTTACTATGCGTGACCATGGGCAAGTCACTTCATCTTTCCTCAGTGAGCTCATCTATAAAATGAGGGGTCGGACTAAATTCCTTTCAGCCCAAAAGTTATAATCTTACAGGGGAGTAAACACACACACACACACACACACACACACACACACAGCCCTGCAAGCCACACCCCAAGCTCTTCATGCTAACAGTGATCCACTGTAACCCCTCTCTCCTATGTTAAGGACAGTAGAGCTGCTTTCTTCTATTACTCCAAACCTTCTTGGTGGTTAATTAGAATGTTAACAATTAGGAGTTGTTACCAGAAGCCCATTTTATGAAACTCTGACAGCAAATCTCCTCAAGCTATCTCAGCAGGGAATTGACAGGTGGTGATGAAATATTTTAGCTATTGACCATCTTAGTATCTTCTTTCAAATATTACTCTCCTGTCTGCCTAAGCTGCAACACCACCCCTCCCAACTAATGACCTGATCACGGCCTTATGGCCTCAACAACTCGGGCTTGACTCCTACCACTGCTTTGGAAACAACCTCCAACCCTGAAGTCTATTTTATCTGCATTTTCAGGAGTCCAGGTGAGCCATAAATGTCAGTGGTGGAAAGATATATAGCCCCAAAGGTCACTGAAAATCAGGGAGTCCTGATCAGAAAGTAAGTTTTCCTCTTGTAAAACTTCAGTCTCTCCATCATAGCACTATAACTGAATGCTTACATACCACATTGGCTATATAACATGCCTCCCACATCTGCCAAGAAAGCACAGAGATGACTGAAACTAGTTTAGGACTTAGTAATGGAAAGAAAGAAAGAAAGAGAGAGAGAGAGAGAGAGAGAGAAAGAGAGAGAGAGAGAGAGAGAGGTGGAAGGGGCGATAAATAGGAAAAACAGAAAAGAAAGAAAGAAAGAAAGAAAGAAAGAAAGAAAGAAAGAAAGAAAGAAAGAAAGAAAGAAAGAAAGAAAGAAAGAAAGAAAGAAAGGAGGAAGGAAGGAAGGAATAGGGAAGGAAAGGAAAGGAAAAAGGAAAAGAAAGGCAGGGAAGGGAAGGGAAGGGAAGGGAAGGGAAGGGAAGGGAAGGGAAGGGAAGGGAAGGGAAGGGAAGAGAAGGGAAGCAGATGGAGGATAAAGGGGAGTTGATAGTTGAGTTTCTCACGGAAGCTTCTCATTTTAGTCATTATTATGTTGGTTTCCTAAGTGACATCTGAATCATCTTTCTGGTATTTACCAACCAAAACTCATCCTTCACTAGCATTGCCTGGCACATAGTAGGTGATTGTAAGTGTCTGTTAAGTTGGGTTGATTTGACTACTTCGTCTACAAACACGAGAGGAAATAAAAGTATCACCTGAACAATTGTAGGTTGCTTTGTGCTAATAATGTTCAGGAGACAAAACAGATCATCTCATTTATAGACATCAGGATATGCTCATGACACTGGGGAGGGAGGAACCACTCATTGGCTTGGCAACAAAAAACAGCTGATGCAAAAGAAAATGACAACACTGGATTGTCATTTTTCCAGTCCCTTGACTGACTAATAATGGAAGATGCCAAAGGGGTGTCTTTACACTTTCGGTATCTGGAGGACACTTGAAATGTCAGAGAAGGAACAGACCAAGGAAAGGTTAGAGGCTACTTAGGAAAAGTGTAGAAGAAACCTCAGAGACTCTTCAGTCCTGGAGGATTTCAGTGATGGATGGAAGTCACTGAATCCATTCCTAAGGAACTTGAATTTTAAAAACACCGCTCAAGAAGAGAAGACTGAAAAGCTTAATAAGTCAAGTATAAGCAAGATCCATCAGATTTCGAAACGTAAAAAAATTAAAGGATCATATTTTATTTTCCAAAGAGATAGGTTATACATATTAATGGGTAAAATCAGGAGGAGAGTTGTTAGTGAAAGAAGATTTATATTTCAGAGGGAAAATATATCCTATCAGTAGTGTTCTGGAACCAGCTCTTGAACACTTAATTAAATTTACAGCACCTTGGAAATCAGCAAACACTACAAAATCAGGGCTTGATTTTGTTGATTGACTGGACTTAAGAAAGTGATGGGGAAAATATTAACTCAAGAATTCCCTTTGAATACTCAGCATGGATAACATATTATTGTGTATATTTGTTTCTGATAATTCTTTCTAATTTCCTCTCTGTCCCAACTTCACTTTGTTCATTTTTAAAATTTTGGCAATCAAATTTTTCTCTCTTTTTTTTCTTGATCAAGTGGGTTAATGTTTGTTGATTTTGTCCAGCTTAAAACAAAAAAAAAATAGTCCTTAGTGGCAACGAGAGATTATTTTCAAGTTTCTCTATTTCTCCTCTAATTTTAAAAATTTCATCTTTCTTTACTTGTTTTAAGGTTTTTAATGTATTTATAATCTTTTAAATTGCTTTTCACTGTCATTCAGTCATTTTAGTCATGTCCAACTCTTTGCGACCCCATTTGGGGTTTCTTAGCAAGGATACTAGAGTGGTTTGCCATTTCCTTCTCCAGCTCATTTGACAGATGAGGAACTGAGGCAAACAGGGTTAAGTAACTTGTCCAGGGTCACACAGTTAGCAAGTGTCTGAGGCCAGATTTTAACTCAGGAAGATGAGTCATCCTGATTCCAAGCCCAATGCTCTGTTCACTGCACCACCTAGCTACCTTTTGATTGCATACTTAGTCCATTAATACTCTATTTTTTTATTTTATTAATATTAGCTCTCAACAATACAGATTTTCTTCTGAGCACTGCTTTAGCTATGGCCCATTAATTTTGGTAAATTGTTTCATTGTTATTCTAATCATTAGCATAATTATGTATTTTTTTCTTAAATTCATACATTAACCCAATCATTATTCAGGTTGTCAGTACTTGGTCTATATTTAGTCTATATTTATGACCTTTTGCTCATGTTTCACTTATTAATTACTAATTGTATGGCAAACTTCCCTATTACTGTCAAAGATATTCTATTCTTTCAGTTACCCAAGTTTGCAGCTTCAGCACTTTATGGAACTCCTCACTTTCTCTCACCCCAAGTATCCAATCATTTGCCAAATTGTATTGGTTTGGTCTCCCATATGTTCCTTCTCACCTGCACTTTTTCAATAACCTCCTAATCAATCCTCTTGTTTCAGATCTCTTCCCCCTTCAATCCATCATCAGCATGGCTGCCACAGTGATTTTCTTAATGTGTAGGTCTTACATGTCACTCCCCCACTCAATAAACCTCAATGCTTCCCTATTTCCTTTAAGAACAAATATAAACTCCTCTGTTTATCTTTGAAAGCCCTTCGCAACCTAGCCATATCCTACCTTCCCAATGTAATTATACATTATTCCCATTCCTGCACTCTGGCCTTTTTGCTGTATGTCATACATGACAGGATTAGAAGCCAAAGCAAGCTCTAATAATCTGGGCTTGGAGCCAGAAGGCTCTTAGTCCTAGACTGTCAGAACAGAAGTTGGGAAGTGGGAGGGATGGGGAGGGGGAAGAAAAGACAGTCCCTATAGGTCACTGCACAGGGAACAGAACTCAGCTGTGTATTAGTCAGAGCAACAGCATCTACAACCTGGTTCACGGCCCACTCAATGCCTGAGCACAAACTAGGAGGCCTTACAGGAGACCAGTGCCATTCAACAATATCCAACTATGACCAGCTAGGGCCACAGGAAGGACTATTCAAAAAGAAAAAGGCAGAGAGACAGACCAAGGCTAGCACTTACATTGGACCACCAAAAGGCTCATACAGAAGCCAGAGATTGAGAGAAAGAGTGAGACCTAGTGCTAGACCTCTCATCTAGAAGAACAACAGTATCTGTAGCCAGACTACAAAGGGGACAGAATCTAATGGGATCTACCCAACCAGTCTAAAAGCAGGAGAGAAAAAGAAGCCTGTCCCTGGCTCATAGTCCCAACCCAGGAAACTGAGGCTTAAAATATAAACAGAAGAAAATACTGAACCCAATGAAGAAATATTATGGGTTTTGAGACTGCCAAGAAGTAAATACAGAAAAGAATTCAACCATAAGTAGAATGAGAGCCTCAAAGAAACCAATGGCTTGGTTACAGGAGCACTAAGAGTGACTGGGAGAAATGAAACAAGAGACTACATGTGTGTGTATACACACATATATGTACATATGTATTCATGTACACATATATACACATACATATATACACAAACATAGCCATATATATACACATATATGCACACATTACGTCTGTAAATACATATACTATATTTGCAATATAGTTTGTATTTGCATAAATTATAAATATGTGTGTATACGTGTGTGTGTGTGTGTGTGTGTAAATCAATGAATTAAAAGTATTTGTTAAGCATTTACCTTGTACCAAGACTGTTCCAGGTATTTGGAATATAAATAGCAAGATAGTTCCTGCCCTCAAGGAACTTAAATTCAAATGGAGGAGAAAACACATATAGAACAACAGGAGCCAGGAAAAGTCCTAGAATCTGTTTGCTAGAGCATTTCCCTATTAGGTTATCTTCCAAGTACTCAATATATATCTTATGTATTTCTCCTTGTCAGCTCCTTAATGGAAAGAGCCTTTCTTTTTTTCCCAGCCCTTAGCATGGTGGCTGGTACATGACTGCTAAAGAAGTGTTTTTGAAGGATTAATTGATTGATTAAAAAGAAATGCATGTTGTCAATAACCATAAAAAATCGTTCTAATTCACTAATAAGAACAATTCTGAAGTTCTACCTCATGCCCAACTAATTGGCAAAGATGACAGAAATTAGGAAAATGACAATTGTTGGATGACTGTAAGAGGACAGGAATGCTAGTGGACTATTGATGGAGCTCTGAATTGATCCAATCAGTCTGAAAAGCAAGTTGGAGCTGTACTCCAAATGCCATTAAACTGTGCATACCCTTTGACCTAACGTTACCAATATTAAACATTGAGAACAAAAATCAAAAAAACTCATGTATAAAAGTTTCTATAGTAGCATATTCTGCTGTGACAAAAAAAAAAAAAAAACAGATAACACAGCAAGTGGTCATCAATTGGGGAATGGCTGAACAAATTGTGGGATGTGGCTGTAAAGGAATATTATTATGCTGTAAGAAATGATGAAATGGATGATTCAGGAAGCCTGGAAAGACTTATGTGAACTGATGCAGGGTAGAGTAAACAGACCCAGGAGAACAATGTGTAAAACAGAATACAATATTATAAAGGAAAATTATTTGGAAAGTGTTCAGAACTGTGTTCAATGCAACTACTAATTTTAAGTCCAAAGGACTGAAGATGAATTATGTTTCCCTCTTCATGGCAAAAATTTGATAGACTAAAAATAAAGAATGAAACATTTTCAGACACAGCCAATATGAGTATTTATTTTCTTTACTTGCTACATGGGAGGGCTTTTATTTACATTTATTTCTTAGTACTGGAAGGAGAAATAGACATTGGTGTCACTAAAAGAAAAAAAGAAAGAAATAGTATCAACAAATTATTTCTAAAATGAACAAAGAATAGTAGAAGGAAGTTCGGAGGTGGACAAACAGGGCCATAGTCTGACCATCATGTTAAATTAAATATATACTTTTGAAAAAAACACCATAGAGATTCACCATATCATATACAATTTTTTTTTCTTTGTATTTGGAAATATAAATGCTGGTTGATATTTGTTATGCTCATAATAAAAAAAATTAAATCAATAAAACCTGAGTATATATACGCATATCCATAATGTATACAGATTAACAAAAGGTAGTTTTAGAAAGGAATGCACTAACAGCTGGGAAGATCAGGAGTTAAAATAGACCTCAGATGTCATTATGTCTAATACTCTGACTTTACACAAGATGAAACTAGGCTTAAGTAGGCTAAGTAATTTCTCCAAGGCTGCACAAGTACTAAGTTGTCAGAGATTTTTAACTGAGGACAGATAACCTAAGAGCTAGTATTCTTTCTACTACACCATGGTCTCTCAGAAAAGATTTCATGTAGAGGGTGGCACTTGGGGTGAGTCTTGAAGAAACTAGGGATCCCAGAAGCAAAGATGAGGAGGTCATCCATTCTAGGTATGGGTGAGAACATCCAATGCAAAGTCACCGAGAAAGGAGAGGAAGTACTGCACGTGGAGAATGGCAGATAGGATAGTCTGCACATTAAGAGAGGAAGAATGATGTATCTGGAAAGAGTGGGAAGATGGGAAGGAGGCAAAATATGAAGATATTTAAATGTCAAACTTAGGAGTTCACATTTGATCATAGAGGCAACAGGAAGTACATTGAGTATAGGAATGACATTCTCAGATCTGTAATTTAGGAACATGCCCTTATTGACAGTATGCAAAATGGATTGAAATGGAGAGATGTTTATTGAAGGATTCATTAAAATATTCGTTGTAATGTATTTCAATATTCCAAATGAGAGATAAATGAGGGTCTACACTAATTTGGCAGATATTTGAGAGGAAAGGAGGGGACATAATGTGAAATATGGTGTAGAGATAAATTAGATTGTCAGCTTCTTGAGGAAAGAGACTTGTCTTTCACCTCTTTTTAAATATCCAGCATTTAGCACAGTGCATGGTACATAGTAGGGGCTTAATAAATGTTTATAATTGATTGATTGAAGATTTGACAAATGATTAAACATGTGGGTCTGTGGATGACACCATGGCTGTGAGCCTGGGTGCTTAGAATAATGAAAGAAATTCTGAAGAGGAGTAGGTTATTTAGGGAGAAAGACGAGTTCTGTTTTGAACCTGTTGCATTTGAGAGATCTACAGAACATTAGACGCAAATATGTATATGTATATGTGTGTATATATATGTATATATATGCATACACATATACATGTGTATGTGTGTGTATATATAGACACACACACATATACATATAATGACCCTATACATACTTTTATTTATCAGTTCTTTCTCTGGATGCAGATAAGCATCTTCCTTCATGGGTCCTTTGTAGTTAATTTGCATATACAGTAAGTAATATTGTTTTAAGAGCAACTTTGACTGATAATCTCTTAAAGGCCAAATCTAATGACTTTCTCCTCTCTGACACTACAGTGAGACTGCTAGGTGGTGTTGTGGACAGAGTACTGTGCCTGGAGTCAGAAAGACCTGAGTTCGAATCCAGCCTTATCTGTTTCTTCTTTTACAACATGACTAGTAAGGAAATATATTTTATAGGATTGCACATATATAATCCATATAAAATTGCTTTCCATTTTAAGGAGGTAGAGGGGGAGGGGAGGGAGGGAGGGAGGGATAAAAATTTGGAACTAAAAAATTTTTATGTGTCTAATGGTAGTCATCTCCAGGGCAGGCGGAGGAGGAGGGGAGAAAAAAAAGGGGAGGGGGAGAAGAAAGTTACATGATAACTTTAATCTATATTTGAACAGAAGAACAAGTTGTACAATAATATATGTACAATCATCTTTTTACTATTCTACATTATATAAATGCTTATTTTATTTCTTAAGTTCAGAATAAAATATTTTTTTTTATAAAAAGAGATTGTTGGTCATCTTAGTTAATCAACAAGTATGTATTAAGCATTTATTACATGCCAAGCAGTATAAGTCCTAGAGAGATGATGATGAAAGTACAACAGTCCCTCACCTCAAGGAGCTTACATTCTAATAGGAGAGTCAGTGTGTGTATATATATAATCGTATATAGAAAATAAACAAAGTGAATATAAGTTTGTGGAGGGAAAGCACCAGCATCGGGGATGAGGAAGGATGGGGGTACAAGGGTGAAAGAAGTGTTCAGGATTCATGTAGAGGGTGACACTTGAGCTGTATCTTAAAGAAATCCGGAAATTCCAAGAGGCAGAGATAAAGAAAGAGAACACATTCCAAAGGCATGGAAATATTAAATAGGTCATTATGTGTGGACTTCAGAGTGTTCGGAGGGGAAACATGTATAAATAGATTAGGAAGGTAAGAAAAGGCTAGACTGTGGAGAGCTTTAAATTCCAAACAGAGGGCTTTATATTTGATGCAACCAAGAAGTGACAGGAATAGGGAGCCAATGGAGTTTATTGAGTTGAGTTTCAGGTCTTGTCATGGTCAGAATTATCCTTTAGGAAAATCAGTTCTGTGGCTATGTGGAGGATGGACAGGAATGGGGAGAGACTTGGAGAAGGAAGACCAAATAGGAAGCTATGGAAAAGTCCAGCTGAGAGGTGATGAGGGCCTAAATGCGGGTGGTAGATGTGTGAGTGGAGGGAAGGGGACATATATGACAAATGTTGTGAGGGTAGAAATGGCAGAAATTTGCAACTGATTGGATAAAGAAGTAGACGTGACACCAAGATTGTAAATAGGAAGAACAATGGTGCCTTCGATAGTCATACAGAATTTAAAAAAAGGAATGGGTTGGGGAGAGGGAAGGTTTGAAGATACTGAGTTCCATTTTAGACAAGTTGAGTTTAAGAAGCATCCAGGAGTTAAAATGGATAATGTTAGAGTTAGAGTCAGAAAGACTTGAGTTTGAATATTATCCTACTAGTTCTCTTTCTGCCTCAGTTTTCCCATCTTAAAATGGGGGTAATAATAGCACCTACTTCACAAGGTTGTTATGAGGATCAAATGAGATATATGTAAAGCACTTTGAAAATCTTCGAACTCTGGATCAATGTTAGCTATTATCGTCATTATTAAATTCTTATAGAACATCTAGTTAAAAAATGTACAATAGACAGTGGTACAGTTTTAGAGCTCGGTAGAAAGTCTAAAACAAGAAATAAAGATTCATTTGCAGAGAAATGATAATTGAACCTGTGGGAGTTGCTAAAGTCACCAAGTCACCAAGTGAGAAAGTATAAAGAATGAATTGGCAAAGATGGGAATAGTGAATGTTGGCAAAGTTGTGGAAAGCTAGGCACATTGGTACACTATTAGTAGAGCTGTGAATTCATTAAACTACTCTGAAAAGGAATTTGTAATTGTGCAAAGAACATGACTGAAATTCCTATACCTTTGGACCCAAGGATTTTACTGCTAGGCCTATACTTCAGTGATGTCAGAGATAGAAATAAATGTTCCAAATATAACAAAATATGTACAGCAACACATTGTGGTAAGCAAGAACTAACATCAAAGTAGATATTCATCATCTCAAGTCACTTAACTTCTCTTTGCCCCAGTTTCCTCAACTGTAAAATGGGAATAAAATAGCACCTCTTTCCCAGGATGGTTGTGAGGATCACATGAGATAATGATGGTTTAATAAAATGTTTAGCACAGTGCCTGCCATACAGTAAGTGCTATATAAATGTAAGCTGTCATCATCATCATCATCATCACCATCGTTATCGTCATTATCATCATCATCATTATAGTCTGAAAAAATGTGGCACATGAATGTAATGGAACGTTGCTACATAATAAGAAACTGTAAATGTGAAGACTCTAGAAAAGCACAGGAAGACATTTGGACTGATATAAAGTGAAGTATTCAGAGCTCAGAAAAAGATGTACATGGCTAAGAGAATACAAATGGCAATAAGAACAACAATTATTTTGTTGTTGTTTAGTCATTTTTCAGGCATGTCCACCTCTTCAGGACTCCTTTTGGAGTTGTCTTGGCAAAGATGCTGGAGCAGTTTGCCATTTCCTTCCCCAGCTCATATTACAGATGAGGAAACTGAGACAAACAGGGTCAAGTGACTTGTCCAGGGTCACACAGCTAATAAGTGTCTGAGGTCAGATTTGAACTCAGGAAGATGAATCTCCTTGACTCCAGACCTAGCACCCTATCTACTGTGCCACCTAGCTACCCAAAGAAACTAAATGCTTTGAAATTATATTGAACAAGATTGGGACTGGTCTTATCCATGGGCCTTGGTCCACTCTACTAGTGGTCATCCTCAGGAGATATTGCCACAGTGTTATTTCTAAAAATTAGCTATTCATACTTGCCAGGCAGGCAAGAGCCATGCAGAATAGCCAGGCACTGGGCCATGGGAGAGGTAGGGAGCCTAGGTTAGGAACATGCAAAGCAACAAAATGGTACTTACTATGGTGGCTAGGACTCCTTAGGAGACTTCCAGGGTTGTCCTCATGATTGTTACTTTAAATTGCCACCATCACTCTCAGCCAGTGCGTGGATTGTGGGAGCAGGCAGAAGTACCGCAAGAGACATCAGGAGGGAGGACAGAGCCTAGATGGCAGCTGGAAAGCAGGGATTTGTGTGAGCTCCCCCAGGTCCATCCAAACACCTATAAAGATGGCCGTGAACAAATTCTAGAACAGCAGAACCCACAAAATAGCAGAGAGAAGCAGGGCTCCAGCTCAGGACAGCCTGGATGGTCACTGGGTAAGATCTATCCCATAGAGCTGGGAGCAGAGCAGAGCCCAGCATGAGCTGTGCCTGGACCAACCAGACATGGGAGCTGGGCATAACAAGCCCTAGCGCCCAGAATCAGTGAGCTGTGGCAGTTACCAGACTTCTCAACACACAAACACCAAAGACAACAGAGAAGGTTAGTGGGAAAAGCTGCTGGGACAGAGGGAAAGGAGTTTGTGATTCGACCACCACGCCGGAGACAGCAGAGGCGATGCAGCTCTGAGGCTGCTTATGGAGCTACAGCTGCAGTTGCTTCTGGGACCAGGCCCACCTGGTGGGAGGAATTAAGTGGCATATCTGAGTGAGAGTGCAGAGCCAGCTTAGATCTGAGTCCAGTCCAGGGTGGTGGTTCTTGGGGAAGAAGGAGCACTGGTGTGGCAGAGCTTGCTGTGTAGAAATAGCTCTGAAAACAACACCACAGCCTCTCAAGCTTGTGACAAAGTACTCTCTACTCTACAAGCAGTTATACCCTGATGAAAAACTCAAGGGTCAAGTAAGTTGTCTAGGAACATGGCCAGTCAGTGAAAACGGACTCAGATTCAGACTCGGACATTAGAATCTTTCCTTGGTGACAAAGAAGACCAAAACATACAGCCAGAAGAAGTCATCAAAGTTGAAGAGCCTATATCAAAAGCCTCCAAGAAAAACATGAACTGGTCTCAGGCCATGGAAGAGCTCAAAAAGGATTTGGAAAAGCAAGTTGGAGAAGTAGAGGACAAATTGGGAAGAGAAATTAGAGTGATGTGAGAAAACCATGAAAAACAAGTCAATGACTGGCTTAAGGAGACCTAAAAAATACTGAAGAAAATAACACCTTAAAAATAGACTAACTTAAATGGCAAAAGAGCTCCAAAAAGCCAATAAGGAGAAGAATACCTTGAAAGGCAGAATTAGCCAAATGGAAAAAGAGGCCCAAAAGACCAATGAAGAAAATACTACCTTAAAAATAAAATTGGAGCAAGTGGAAGCTAGTGACTTTATGAGAAATCAAGATATTATAAAACAGAACCAAAGGAATAAAAAAATGGAAGACAATGTCAAATATCTCATTGGAAAAACTACTGACCTGGAAAATAGATCCAGGAGAGACAATTTAAAAATTGTTGGACTACCTGAAAGCCATGATCAAAAAAAGAGCATAGATATCATCTTTCAAGAAATTATCCAGGAGAACTGCCCTGATATTCTAGAGCCACAGGGTAAAATAGAAATTGAAAGAATCTACCAGTCACCTCCTCAAATAGATCCCAAAAAGAAAACTCCTAGGAATACTGTCGCCAAATTCCAGAGCTCCCAGGTCAAGGAGAAAATACTGCAAGCAGCCAAAAGAAACAATTTGAGTACTGTGGAAACACAATCAGGATAACGCAAGATCTAGCAGCTTCTACATTAAGGGATCGAAGGGCTTGGAACATGATATTCCAGAGGTCAATGGAGCTAGGATTAAAACCAAGGATCACCTACCCAGCAAAACTGAGTATCATGCTCCAAGGCAAAATATAGACTTTCAATAAAATAGAGGACTTTCAAGCTTTCTCAGTGAAAAGACCAGAGCTGAATAGAAAATCTGACTTTCAAACACAAGAATCAAGAGAAGCATGAAAAGGTAAACAAGAAAGAGAGACCATAGCGGACTTACTAAAGTTGAACTGTTTTGTTTACATTCCTACATGGAAAGATGAAGTGTATAATTCATGAGATCTCAGTATTAGGGTAGCTGAAGGGAATATATATACATATATACATACATACATACACACACACACACACACACACACACACACACACATATATATATATAGAGAGAAAGACAGACAGACAGACAGACAGAGACAGAGAGACAGAGGGCACAGGGTGAGTTGAATATGAAGGGATGATATCTAAAAAAATAAAATCAAATTAAGGGATGAGAGAGGAATATATTGAGAGAGGGAGAAAGGGAGAGACAGAATGGGGTAGATTATCTGGCATAAAAGTGGCAAGAAAAAGCAGTTCTGTAGGAAGGAAAGAGGGGGAAGGTGAGGGGGAATGAGTGAATCTTGCTCTCATCAAATTTGACCTGAGGAGGGAATACCATACATACTCATTTGGGTATCTTACCCCAGAGGACAAAAGGAGGAAGAAGATAAAAAAGGGGGGATGATAGAAGGGAGGGCAAATGAGAGTGGAGGTAATCAAAAACAAACACTTCCGAAAGGGGACAGGGTCAAGGGAGATAACTGAATAAAGGGAGATAGGATAGGAAGGAGCAAAATATAGTTAGTCTTTCACAACATGAGTATTAGGGAAGAGCTTTACATAATGATACGCATGTGGCCTATGCTGAATTGCTTGCCTTCTTAGGGAGGATGGGTGGGGAGGGAAGAGGGGAGAGAATTTGGAACTCAAAGTTTTTAAAGCAGATGTTCAAAAAAAAAGTTTATGCATGCAATTAGGAAATAAGATACACAGGCAATGGGGCATAGAAATTTATCTTGCCTTACAAGAAAGTAAGGGAAAAGGGGATGGGAGGGAGTGGGGTGACAGAAGGGAGGGCTTATTGGGGAACAGGGCAAATGCCATCTTGGAGTGGGGGGGAGGGTAGAAATGGGGAGAAAATTTGTAATTCAAACTCTTGTGAAAATCAATGCTGAAAACTAAAAATATTAAATAAATTTAATTTAAATTAAAAAAAAGAAAATGAGACATGAGGAGGGATGGACTGGTAAATTACTTTGTGGCAGATTGTTTCACATTTTTCCTTCTGTATTTTGTGTCTAGGGGCTCTTAATTTGTATTATTCAGTGTGGTAAAAGAGAGTTATCCCTCCATCCCCCAGGATGCTTTTCATTCCTCTCTTTTACCAGGATTCTCTTTGTATTTGCTTTATTGAACTGGGCAGATAGAGTTCCAGTCCCTTTTCCCTTGAAAAAGATCAGATGCTAGTTTTTTCAGTAATTTATGAATACAAAAGCAGACAAAGAAAGTAACTCTGAGATTAAGTTTAAATCCCCAAGAATTAGAAAGTTATGAGGACTGCATTTCTATTGAGTTTTTTCTTTTTTTCTTTTGAGTTTTTCCAAGAAGAAGAGAATAAGAAGTAATAGTGGTGGTAGTAGTAGTAGTGGTAGTAGTAGTAGTAGCGGTAGTAGTGGTAGTAGTAGTGGTAGTAGTAGTAGTGGTGGTAGTAGTAGTAGTAGAAGAAGAACAAGAAGAAGTAGGAGGAGGAGGAGGAGAAAAAGGAGGAGGAGGAGGAGAAAAAGGAGGAGGAGGAGGAGGGGAAGAAGAAGAAGAAGAAGAAGAAGAAGAAGAAGAAGAAGAAGAAGAAGAAGAAGAAGAAGAAGAAGAAGAAGAAGAAGAAGAAGAAGAAGAAGAAGAAGAAGAAGAAGAAGAAGGAAGGAAGGAAGGAAGGAAGGAAGGAAGATTTGTGAAATAAACAGCACAAGAATTATTATGCCCACTTTATAGGTGAAAAAATTACGGCTCAGGAAATTCAAATGACTTACCTAAGGTCATACCAATAATAAGTGTCAGAGCAAAAATTCAAATCCACTTCTCCAAATTCTAGGCCTCTAGGGCTCTCTCTGTTACACTGTCCTGCTTTGACTGATGAGTCAAGACCCATAGCACTATGGGCCAAATACTAGCCTTTTAAAAATGTTCAAAGCCACTCTTCCACTGCCGCCACTTGTTATCACCTTTCTTCCAAATACATCCAGTCCCAGGTTAAATATGCTACTGGAATGAATGCTCACACCATTTGTTGTTTGTGGGAATCACGAATGCTGAATGTGTTGGGACCAAGTAAAAGAAAATTCATCACTCCACCTACTCAAAGAGCAGAAAACTAGGAATGATGTGAAGGGTGAAGTCAGACCAATGGGGAAAGCAATTCACTTGAACCAAATATGAAATGAGTGTGAAAACATAATACAAACCAAAGCCCTTTTTTATTTAACCTTGTCTTTATTCCCATCTACAGGCAGCTAGATTTCCCAGTGGATAGAGCATGGGGCCTGGAGTCAGGAAGACCTGAGTTCAAATCTGGCCTCAGATATTTACTAGCAGTGTGACCCTGGGTAAGTCACAATGCTGTTTGCCTTAGATTCCTTATCTGTAAAATGAACTAGAGGAAGAAATGGCGAACCACTTGAGTATTTTTGCCCAGAACACCCCAACCGGGATCATGAAGAGTCAGATACAACTTAATTGTCATCTATAAAATTGGGATAATAAGCCCTACATTACCCTCCTCATGAGGTTGGTGTGAGGGAAACTCTTTGTAAACTCTGAAAGGAGGAAAGATAAGTAGGGGGACCACTGATTTCTTTTGCTTAAGGACATCCCAACAAACAAAACTGCCTCTGCCGATGTACCTTCTGTTTAACTTATAGCTTTTAAGAATTCCCTGGAGCACTTACGAGTTAAGTAAGATCTCCAGAGACATAACCAGCCTGGTGTTTGTCAGAGGAGGAATTTAAACCCAGGTTTTTGTAGCTCTGGGACCCGGTCTCTAATCACTATACCGAGTCATGTTTTTGTAAAGTGCAACAGTGAACAAGTATCATTCCGTGTCCAAGCTTTCTGAATTCCTGCACTCCTGGGATAAAGAATTTCAGAGTGCTGTTAAATTCCCTTCCACTTTTAGCTCTGCTTAGAGAAGGAAATAGGAACATGAAAATTACTTTTATACTGGAATCTTCTGGCATTCCTTACCTATTAGTGATAGCAGATTGGTCACCCAAGGCAAACACTGATGAAGCAGTTGATCAGGTTCCCCAATCATATTTGCAAACAAGCTTTCATTTCCTGCTTATCAAGGCTCAGTAGGGGTATTTTGTCCCTTTAAATCATTGTCTTAGGCCAGTGATGCAAACCACTGAGCAGTGCTTGCCATAGCCAGAGCCTGGATGCTCAATGCCATTGAACTCAAGGGACGGATAATTAGTATTGAAAGGTGTGATTGCAGCCCAGCCGACCAGCTAATCAGCCACTGATTTCTCTCCAATGCCCTAGATCATTTAGAAATCTTAACCAAGGAGGAGGCTGGGGGAAATTATCCTGAAAGCAGAGTATTCCTTTTCAAATATAAACACTGGACAATTACCCCAGCAAGTTAGCCCTTCCTTCCTCATTCAGCAGGCTGTAGGAACTCAGGATAGAGGCCGGAGGGACACCCAGCTTCTCTCCCCATAAAGCCCAGCCTCCTAAGTCTGGCTCCCTGGTCCTATTCCATCATCCATCTCTGCCTTTTTCCAAGACTGTCGCAACCTTGGGTCTACTCAGAAGAACCTCTCAACCCCATGCTTGTTTTGCAAACACTGGCTGCTTCACAGAAACCTGCCTCAACCTGACGCCTCTGGTGTGTTGTGTTCCCTCTTGACTGGAGAGGTGAAACCGTCCCAAGAGGGTGTTATTCTCCTTCCTCACTTAAGACTAGGGTTTTTGCATAGGCAACTTAAAATACGATCTTTATCCCTCAACTTCCAAGATCCCCCTCAACCCTTCCCCCCACCTCAAGTTCTCAGGAGTCAATTCTGCCAACAAAGCCAAACTTGTCATAAAACTTGGTTAAATATTTAAAGCAACATCCATAGAAAAAACAAATTTCACAGGCAACTGAATAACACACCTCAGACTGGAGGAGAAGATTCTCTTTCATTCTCAGGGGTGGTTTCTCCTCTACTGACAAGACCCTCACTTAACTAGGTGGATAAGTATAGAAGCATACAGTTGCTTATATATCAAAGAATACTTTCTCCATTTGCTTTACCTTGTTTCAAACTCAGAATGGCTGACACAGACGCCTGCAAAATAAACATATGGCAGGCCAGAAAATACCTAATCTGAATCTCCTACTAAGGGGCCCCAGCTATCTGTCCATTCTCATGGAAGAAAGGAACAGCATATAAACAAAGTTGGCATGCAAGACTCAATGCATTACGAACATCGTACGTTCACGTTTCTGCCAGTGCCAAGGGAGACACAAAACTCTGCATTATGTAACCAAAGAAACCAGCAAAATCTTCAGAAAAGAGACTTTGTTCCTTAAACTCTTCTCCTATTCAAGGTGTGGGGTGAGACGATCTCTACAAATCATGTCAGGAAAGTTCCCATGTTATCAATCCCTAGGGCAGAGGGTTCCAGGGATTTTAACTACTACTACTACTCTCCATGACTCAGAAGAGTACAGGCCACAGGGTAAATGTCCCTTTATCCTCTGGGGGAACCCCATCTAGCTTAGAGACATAGAGCATCAAAGCAGAAATTCTTTGAGATCACCTGCCAGGGGTGGGGAACTTGGGGCCTCGAGGCCACATGCGGCCTGCTAGGTCCTCAAGGGCAGCCTTTTGACTGAATCCAAACAAATCTTCTAGGTCCTCAAGTATGGCCCTTTGACCAAATCCAAACTTCACAGTTTCTGTAGTTCCGTTCTGTGTTCGCTGTTCTGTGAAGTTTGGATTCGGTCAAAGGGCCACACTTGAGGACCTAGAGGGACACATGTGGCCTCAAGGGTTCAGATTTCCCGCCCCTAAGTTAGTTTCTCATCCATGATCAGCCGACTAAGATATTTTCAAGATATCACTAAAAAGCATTGTACTCACCTTCATCATTTGCACGAAATGCCCTAATACACTCCTTTTTCTATTTTCCAATCCTTACAAAATCCCCAGCACACGACATTTACAGCAAGCAACCATACCTCATTCTCCAGTTTGCTCCTAGACTCTACACTAGTTCTATGTGCCACACCTAGTCTCTCCAACTTCCCCTCAGTTAACATTAATAATAATAATAACAATTCATACTAGTCATTAATAATAATAAATGCCAGACATTATTGTGATGCTTAAAAATAATGTCTAACATTTATATAGTGCTATAAGGTTTCCAAAGTGTTCATTTGTTCCTCACAACAACCCTGCAAGTAGGTATTATTATTATCTTTATTTTGTAGTTAAGGAAAATGAGGCAGACAGAGGATAAGTGACTACTCAGGGTCACACAGCCAGGTAAACATCTGAGGCAGGATTTGAACGCAGGTCTTCCTGACACCTGATCCAGTATACAGATCCATTGTACCACTTACCAGTCAGTTGGCTCCAAAACATCAGGTCTGGTTATTGGGGTGATGGAAACAACATGCTATTATATGCCATTTTTCATTCCCCATTCTATTCTACGCTATACCCAATATGTTAATGAATGAGAGCATCGCTATTACTCAGCCCTAGGACTACATGAATGGAGAGATTTCCCCATTCGCTGGAGACTTGTTTATTTTGCAGGGCAGAAAGTGATAATTTCCATAACTTTTTTTTTACTTTTGAACTCAATTATTATAAATAATATGAATTATTAAGAACTCAGTATATTATCAATTATGAACTCAATTTATTTGAACTCACTCAATAAATGGTACAATTGGGGGGATCTCAAATTGATAACTGTCATACTGTCATTCTCGGGTTCTTTTATGTCACATCAAGCCAGAGTAATTATGGGTTTCAATCAAACACTATTATTAGCTAAATAATTTTTTAAAATGTTAGAAATGTATCAGAGCTAAACTCTTTCATATGGTCTACTGCAAACACAACCATTAGAAGTGTGAAAATAGCCTCTACTCAATCCATGCACTGTCTGTTTACAGAGATATTTTCCATGGTGACTGCCATATCCACGCTAAGCAAAGAGGGTTCTGAGATTGATATTTCTAAGCAGATCAACCCTCTTGGGTTCCCAGTTCAAGGGAAAAAAATACTAGTGTTTATCACATGGATTTCAACGCATCCATTCCTTCCGAAGATAGTAGCGTACTATGTTCTTCCTCCCTCACCTCAGAAAGTTTCTGGGCACACTCTGACTATACTTAGCAAATGATACATGTCATCAAATCGCCTTGGGAGAGATTGTGTGTGTGTGTGTACGCGTGTGCACACACACACACACACACACACACACACACACACACACACGCACATTTCTTCATTGACCACTGGATTTTCCTTTCACTGTTTCTCATGAAGGAAGATTAAAGGAAATGAATTGATTTGTTCAAGGCAAGTCAATCAGGAAGGAGAGAAGGTTTTTTGAATCCAAGTTTCCTGAAGAAGCAGATTTAGGCTCAATGTAAGGAAAAACTTTCTCGTGGTCAAGGCCATCCAAAAATGGAATGGACTGCCCCAGAAGATGTTAGATTACCTTTCATTGGAAGTCCTCCTGTGGAGTTAGTACCAATGACAGCATTGGAGAAGGGACTTCTATGCAAATATAGATTGGGCAAGGTAACCTCCTCAGAGTTCCTTCCAGGTCAGTGGATTAACATTTCTCAGATTCACTAAACCAGTCATTCCAAGTAACATAAGCCCATGGACTCAAGACATGTAATAAATGCATATGCAAACAAGTAAGATGTTAGTAAATGCTAGAAATCCAGCCAATGGCTTGGTAGTGTCTTTCCCACCATTATCTAGTTGCATATATACCAATATGTAGCAAGGAGTGAGGGGACTGCATGAATTTTTCAGTCAGGATGTTGAGGAAAAAGAAATAGTCCCGGAGTGGGTTTAACTGATAGGGTCAGAGACATTGAAATAGGATGGGTGGTGTTAGGATCGGAACAGATCCAAAGATATGATTTATGTGGTCAGAAAAAAGAGAACCATGGATTGGTCCACCTAATAAACTCTCTCAAAACTGCTAATAACATTACATATAAGGTCCAATGCATTCTTTGGGGTTTGCTGGCCTGTTCTTTTTTCTTTTTTACTTAAAAACATTTTTCGTTGTTTTATGGGAATAGAAAAAGGAGTTACAGGAGGAAATTTAAGTGATGTAAAAACAAAAGATGTCAATAAAATATTTATTTTAAAACAAAAACATATAAAACCTGTGATTTGGCATCATACCATGGCACAGATAGAGAAGAAGAAGAAGGGAAAAAAGAGGAAGAAAAGAAGGAAAGGATGAAATATATCAGTGAGGAATATTGAAGATTTGCTATAGGAAAGATTACCCTTTGAAGATGTCTGGTCATATTGGTCTTTCCTTGGGCTGAGAATATTCACTGCCAGCAGATTTATGACTCTGCCGTCATGAAGAATGGAAGGAACAAGGGGAAATTTTTAGGTGGGCTAGCAAAGCTACTTTATAGGTTGACCCATTTTTGGAACATATCCTGAAGTCTATGCAAAGCCAAGGTTTCTCCACCCTGGGCCAGGTTCCTCTACCCCACCCTGGGGGTCTGCTGCCAGTATTTGCTGGCTGTCTTTCCAATGTCAAGCTTTCTTGTGAAATGCCTGATACTTCCTGCTCTTTGCCATTCCCCAGACCTGAACATGCAACCTCTCCCTGGGTACCCGCCTTTGTGGTCTGATGAAAGGGAGCCAAGGGTCGATTAAAGACCCAGGAGTTCCTACCCAGGCACAGGACATTAGTGACTAAAGTAAGCACAGAATCTCTCCCACCCCTCCCCAATTCTGCAAATTCTCTCTCTCTGTCTCTCTGTCTCTCTCTCTCTGTCTCTCTCTCTCTGTCTCTCTCTCTCTCTCTCTCTCACACACACACACACACACACACACACACACACACACACACACACCACACTCCCAGTGTGGCTACTGCTACCTAGCCCAGAATGAGCATCCACATTCTTATTTTGTTTGTATTGCTGCCTTCTGGCTGGAAGACCTTAGAGATGTTCAGAGACTTTGGGCTCCAAGAAACCCTCATTTCCATAGACCTGTTTACCCACCTCCCACCTGGCCTCTGGAGAAACAGCCAACATTCCTACAGTCCCACAGGGAAAGGGTGTGGCTGAGGATTGCTCAAAGGAGCTTCCAAGCCAGCATCTTATACCCCCAAACAATGGTGTTTTATTTGTGTTGGACTTGACAGGTTTCACTGTGTTTTTAATTCAGTTAGCAGAAAGAACCCCTCTTTCCTCTAAAGCTTCCCTAACCCCTTTCTTCAGGCTTCCTGACTGTCCTTCCAAGAGTATTTCATCCCCCTGTCTTGAAAAGATGATCCCCTATGATGGATAGCTTCAGTGACGGCAATGGGCGTGAGAAATGCCACTGGTTTCTCCTGTCCTTTCACACATGTGGGAATCATCTCTTGGGAGGTTACATCCCATCTTGGAGCCATCTGTTTATTTTGGATGGCAATCCCAGGATGCTAGGTTAGGTGTTAGTCAGACTGACCTTTCCTGTTTTCTGAGTCAGTAATCACTACTAAGTCATGGCACTGAGGTTTGAAAATGAAAATCAATGTGTGAGGTTAGTTAGGGAGACCATGAGGTGGGACCTGGGAATTAGGAAGAGCAGTAGAAACACCTACTCTCTTCAACCCCCAACATGGCCTGAACATTTTCTTATTCATCTTCTTGGAAAAACATAATGGGATAAATAGAGTAACAGATATGGAGTCAGGAAGACCTGGAATACATTAAATAGTATGTCCAATATATTGATTGATTTTGCTGACATGGTTGTTTTTCTTTTTCTCTTTATTTTTTGTTTTGTTTTATGAGACTGGAAAAGAGAGTTATAGGAGAAAATTTAAATGATGTAAAAACAAAAGATATCGATAAAATGTATTTTTTGAAAAACAGAAACATAAAAAGCCTACAACTTAGCATTATACCATGGAACAAGACAGAGCAGAAGGTAAGGAACAGAGGCAGTAAAGAAGGAAAGGATGAAATATGTTAGTGAAGAATATTGGGGACTGGCTATTGGAAAGGATTATTTTTCCAAGGTGTCTGCCTCTTTCAGATCCTGCCTTTTATGCATATTAGCATTGCAACTATGGGAAAATCATTTAATGTCACCAAGCCTCAGTTTCCATATCTGTATAAGTGTTTTGGATTTGGCGTCAGAAGACATGGATTTAAATGTAATTTCTTTCACTTACTACCTATGTGATATTGAGGATGTCACTCAACTGCTGGAGGCCTCAATTTCCCCATCTGTAAAATGAGGAATTTGGGCTAGATGACTTATAAGTCCCCTTTGAGCTCTAAATTTATGATCCTAAAATAGGAACAATCCTATCTGCATTACCCATCTCATCATTACACATAAATATATATAAAGAATTTTTCAAACCTTAAAGCACAAGTTTATTATTATTATCCATCAAAAAGAATTTCTTAAACGCTGGTTTGGATAAGGCTTGGCACAAGGTCCTTTAGAAAAGGAATTACACAGATGAAGTCCCAGCCTACACACAATCCCACAGGGGAGGGCTGGGGCGGTGGGGAGAGTAATTTAAGACTGAAGGTGGCTTCCAGTGGAATGCAAAACAACCAAACTCTGTGGCATTCGTTGACGATATTATTGTTGCTTCGTTTTTATTGAACTCCCACAAAGCACTAAACTGTAAGGTGCATTTTAAGTAGCATCTTGTCTACCACCAGGCTGGAACAATTGTGTTCCACCAACCCCACCTCTGACTGCTCTGTCAAGTAAACAAATTGAATATATTAACAATGCTAATAATCTCAGGTGTTGTGTTTTCTTATTAATACAGCTCCTGTCTCTGAGGTCAAACGCTCAGCAGGCCCAATCTAATGAATCCTAAACACGTACAAAAATGAGAGCAGGGTTCTTTCTTTTTTTTCCTGTGTTACAAATGAGAAAGCTGAGACCCCAAATTGTGAAGTGACTTAGCAAATGATGAGGATAACAGTGGGTCTAAATTGCTGTGTACTGATACTATAAGTAGTGATCTCTCAACTATACTATGTGCCCAGAAAGTGTTTGGGAGTAAAAAAGAAAAAAAAAAACATTTGCTTAAAGATGGCTTTTGATCTCTGCAAAAGTAACGTGATATAGTAGGCCAGGCCTGACATTGGCCAGCCAGGTCATTAGGATTCCAAATCAAAATGAAACAAGACTCTCATGGAACACTTAGCAATAAACAAAAGGAGGTCCATTTAGCCATAGCATGGAAAGGATGATGCTTAAGGATGCATCACTGATTCAGATTGATTCACCTGGTCATAGTTCACCTACCCTCCCCTTCCCCCAAACCTATTTCCATAGAGAAATATGTCTGCTCAGCAGGTCAAGATGTGATGACTCCTGCAAGCTTTGAGATATCAGCTGAAGGGCCTTGACTCCACGTGGGTAAGCCTCTTTTATGTTGTTAGGTGAGGAGGAAATTAAGTCAATCATGTTGTAGCTTAAGCCTTGGCCCCATAGGCTAATCAAGTCTCAGGGATAGTTCCTTTGTCTTTTAGGGAAGGAACTAATTTACTCTACATGGTGGAAGACCCCTGGTAGATATTGTTCCTGCCACACATGGCATTCATGGTTTTACAGCCTTTAAAAAATTAACTCCAAGAAAAAAATGTTATGCATATCACCCAGGGATTGAAATACAGGCTCTGTTTCCTTTTATTCAGTTTAATTCAATAAATGTTTAAATACCTACTATGCAATGCACACTACACTGTCTATCGTAGAGACAAAGATAGAATACTAGCGTTCTTGCTTTCAAGAAGCTCATAGTCAGTTTCTGTAGTGTTCCCTTGAAAACATGAATTAAACTGGATGTGAAAAGGGGATCCAAGAGCAAAAAGTATCAATTGAATTCAGCTGGCATTTCTATTAAGGGCCTAATGCAAGACACTGTGCTAGGTACTGGTGATACAAAACCAGAAGAAGTTCTCTGTCCTCAAAGAACTTAAATTCTACTGCAATAATAATGATAATAATAATAATGATAGATGAGATTATATTTATGTGAAATTTTAAGAGTTGCAAATCACTTCACATACATGATCTCATTTGAATCTCGCCACAATTCCGAGAGGTAGGTATTATGTTGTCCCTCATTTTATAGATTAGGAAAACAGGTTTCCAAGGTGATAAAATTTCTTTACCATGGTCACAAGCTAGAAAGTGTCAGAGGTGAGAATCAACCCCAAGTCTCACTTGACTCTAAGCCAAGTACGATTCACTATCCATTACAGTATTTGTGAGTCTAGCAATCATATCCAATTAGCCTTAGAAATAAGTATCGCAAACTGGCCAGTTAGAAATTGGGGCACTGGAGTCAGAAAGACTCATCTTCCTGAGTTCAGATCCAGCCTCAGATATTTACTGGCTGTGACCTTGGGCAAGTCACTTAGCCCCATTTGCCCCAGTTTCCTTATATGTAAAATGAGCAAACTACTCCACTATCTTTGCCAAAAAAAACAAAAAAATTGGTGTCACAGAGAATGGGACACAACCAAAAAGAACTGAAAAACAAAACAAAAAAAAAACTCAGCCCAGTTTGGAATATAAGATTCAAAAGTGAAATGAAATGAGATAATCATAGGCAATCTAACAGTTAACAAAGCCAAAGCATGGAAGGGATACTCAGTAAGAATAAGCTGTTGATTAATTTGTGTTGGCCATGTTGCTCTGAAGGTCAGAAGTCTGGGAGAGGAGCTCTTGACACCATGTATAGTTCCTTAAGATACCAGGAAGCTAACTCAGTGGTTTGTCTCATTTCTCTAGGCCACGAAAGTTTCAAGAACAGTTTCAATACTTTTTAAGGAAAAACTAGCCACTCTTGTATGGGATTGAGCCTTGGGATATTATTCCTACCACAACTCATCCTTTGATCAAAAGGTCTTAAAGGTCTTCTGGAAGACTTTCTGCATTAGAGTGGCTTCATGGCTGGTACTAGAGAGCCTCAATTTTAAGGATTTGAGAACCATGATATAGGTAGCACTAGATGAGGAAAAGAAAAATGAAAAGAGAAAGATAAAAAATAAGAAGAAATAAATTTAAAAAAACAATATAATAGACCTTGCAGGCATAACAGAACACGGTGGAAGAAGATCACGAATGTCAGATTTTGTCTCTCCTCTTCAGAAGGACTGAGTCATGTATCTGAATGATATGGTCTATATGGTGAATGATTCCAAATCTCTGCAGTTCACAGTAGGTTTCCATTTTAGTGTAAAGTGATAACCATGGACAGGAACATCAGGATTATGGCAGAGATGATTACACTTCCTATAGAGTCAGCGATCTTCATCAATGGTCGTGGTCATTTATAATAAGGTAGATAAAAAGTCATTGCCTTCTTGTATCCAAACTGTTCCAGTGCTAGGGTCAATACTAAGAATTAGCCCTTGCCATGGTTCACTCAGTGTTCCCTCTCCCATAAGTCAGGACTTCTTCCTAATAAGGGGGAGGAGGGTAGTGAGGACATATTAACTCTTTAGTCCTCCAGAAGCCCTCTGAGGAACTGCCCCCCCCCTTCTTTTATGGAGGCTGGATAGACAGTTTCACCTGCCTGGTATACCAGAAAGCAAGCCATTCCTCAACACCACCACCCCTCAGTCCTCTAAGCTTTCCTGGGAGAGAATTGTCCAATGGCCACTGCTGCCATGGTCTACCAAAAACAATGTGTAGGGACCCCATGAATTCCAGATTACAGTAAGCAAAAGGCTACACTGGGCCTAATTTTGCCAACACTCACTCCAGTGCTCCCACTGGCGCCTGTATCACTTCCCACTGTCATTATCTGCTACCCTTAGGCCTCTGTATTGCCAACTGCCACAGGAGCCTCAGGAGCCTGTGACACTGCCCACTCAACTATCTATGGTCCCTGTAGCTCTCTGATGCCCACTCTTCCAGGGCCAAGTGCTGCCCCTATGTGGCTAGGCCCAGAAATGTCACTTAGGGCTGGGCCAAGCTATTCTTTCCATGCCAGGAACAAGCGATGCTTCCTTGTGATGGGGCCCAAGGGATGTTTTCCTGTGCCAGACTGAGTACTCCTTCCCCCTACCTACCCCCACCATCCTGAGTGAAGCTATGGACAAAGCTACTGCTCCAGTGTGCTAGGTTCAGTGCTAGTACAGGCACTGACTCTACTGAAATCCGAGCTCTACCCTCCTGGACCAGACTAAGCATTGTAATGAACACTGCCACTGTGGGTGAGGCCTGAGTGCCCGCACTCCTATGCCAGAGTCTGAGAGCTGATCCAGCCAAGTCAAGCATTGCTGCAGGAATTATTATTGCCTCTCTATGCTGGGTCTGCACTACACACAAGGGTCCCTCATGTAACCCTCACTAGAATTCCCAGGAAGAGAGTTACATCATACAGGAACAAGCTTGGAAGATGTCTTTTCCTTTTAAACCTTAAAAACTGACATAGCATTTCCACTCACACATACCCCTCTGTTATCTTCAGCAAAGAAACTGATGTACATTTGACCCATTTGTCTATTTCTCCAATTCCAGGAAGTTTCTGGGCTCCTCGAGAGGATCAGGTATTATTCTTTTAATTGCATTCCCCAGTAGCTTAAATGAAAAAGACTGAACAAAGTCTACACAGTATAGTTCCCTATGGCTTCCTAAATGCCATGGACAAAGTGGCAAGCCGTTCCTTCAACACATTTTTTTTACATAATCCTCAAATTCCAATCATTAAGGAGGACCCAGGCCTACCATAGCTGGTAGGCCTAAAGATCACTATTATCTCCAAATACAGAAATGAAGCAAATTCAACAAATATTGGTTTACAACATTTAGAATCTTAATAGCGTAGTTCTTAAAGATGTAGAAAACATTCACATTATATATCTTTAGTTGCTAAATTTCCAGACAATTTATTCTTAATCCCATGGGGCAATGGGGCATGCCTCATGACATTCAATCAGGAAAGAGGACACCCAGGGCTTACCTTCTCTTTATCACCCACTTATGATTCAGTATTGCCAACCACACCAAATTTTGAAGGCCAATACTGATTCAAGCAAATCTAGTGCCTCAAATTCAGAACTGGAATGAAATGAAAAACTCATAGGCTGTTTAACAGTTATCAGAAGAAGATTTACTTAACCCTAGCCTAGCAAAATAATCATCAAGGATATAGCAATGATTCATTTAGGCAAAGCTTCACTGCCTCTGTGTTAGACAAGCTGGCCTCCAGATCAGAAGCCCGAAGAAGGAGGGCCTTACTATTTGTACACTGGCTCTTGTATTTAAGACACCAGAAAACTATCAAGGGTTTAGCCCTTGGTCTTCTGGCCAATTGAATCTCAAGGATGCCTTCAATACCTTTAAAAAAACTGGCCTAACCTTCATGGAGTGGAGTCTTAGGATGATCCCTCTACCACACCAGCCCAATCTCACATTTTTATTAAAAGAGGGCTAGTCTCCCCAGTAGAAATGCCCTGATATAAAAGGGAAGGAATCATTTACTTTTTCTATTTCTCAGGAAAAAAGTGTTCACAAAACCTTGAGCAAGTAAACTATGAACAATTTTCAAGGCTCTAATATTCAACCAACATATGAATACATAAGTTATAGTTATAACAAAAAAATATGAAGAATGTTCTTCCTTTGCTGTTGTTTTTAGCTCTGAGCCCCCAGATAGGGAAAGTACTCCAGGAAAACATCTTAGTTTTAAATAAATCTGCCCCTCCTCTCTTACAATGGTTCCACCCAACTGATTTCTCCCAACTCTATTCCCAATAAATATGCCCAGACTCTCAAATTCCTTTGGTTAACACCATTTATAAAGACAAAGTAAAAATAAAATAAAAATTGTGTATAAATGAAGATATTGTATAGATGGGAGAGCAGTCACACCAGATTCTATTTATTGGTGTACTATGTCAATTCATCTTTTATTGGTATTAACAAGTTCTGAGTTGGGGTAAGGGGAAGGGTTTCTATGTCTTTGGTATCTTCCCCTCCTTCAGGTATCTTTTGTCATGGTTCCTCAATTGTATTGATTCCAGCAAGAATCTTTTCTATTTTTTGATCCAATCTGGCTGCTTTTTCCTTTGTTTTTCCTTTTCCTTTCTATTTCTACCTCATCTACAATCTTCTGAGAGACTATAATATTAGGATTCAAATGTGGTGGTTACATTATCCTTGTTAGAGAAAAGTTAGTTTGGTGTTTTTGTTTTATTCTGTCAAATCATCTTTATCATTCTGTTTATAGCTCTCTTTTCATTTTCATTCTTAAATATCCCTGAGATAAGTATTATTAATTAGATGGCTTGCCAAGCTCTCTTTAAACTAGTTTCTACTCTCTGGTGCTTTTCTTTTTTATGAAATGTGGTTCATAATCATCCATCTTTCTTAAAATTTTGAGGAGGAGTTCCTACTCCAACCTGTTGATGCCTTTAGCATCACTCTCACTTTGGCAAGTAAGTCAGATTTCTACCTAAGGTGCTTTATGAGATCTCTCAGTCTCATTGGGTAGCATTTATTTACT
The DNA here is from genome assembly GCF_011100635.1 of Trichosurus vulpecula. Classification (NCBI taxonomy): domain Eukaryota; kingdom Metazoa; phylum Chordata; class Mammalia; order Diprotodontia; family Phalangeridae; genus Trichosurus; species Trichosurus vulpecula. The sequence continues at coordinate 203,932,732 of NC_050576.1, read as the reverse complement.
TGATTTAACTTCTGGGCAAAATTATTATCGTCAGTATCCAGGTCATTTTCATTGTCATTTTGCATTATTGGTTTCCAAAAACTTATTTAAACAACGCAAGATTAATTCTTTATAACTGTATTTATTTTTCTCATTATCATTCTTTCTTGGTTTTTATTTGTTTGTTTACAGATTCTGATCTTAGTTCTGAAGAGTTAAGGGACTGACTATACATAGACAGGTGACTCAGAGATAACTCCCACATCAATAATTTATACATCTGTAAGAAATGAGCATGACACTAAATTATATCCTGCCATTTCTTCTACTTCATTAAAATTGACTCTTCAACACCATCATGTAATTAAAATAATTTATTATCGGGTAATGCTTAGCAGAAATAGAATGTTAGAAAGAATGGCAATTCAATTGTGGCTGGGTTAAAGAAGATCTGGAATCTGCTTTTGTTCCTAACCTGGACAGTTTTTAGAAAACAACAATACCTTCTTTCAGCAACTGCCAGGAGATCGAAAGGTAGGACTCCTGTTCTCCCAGATAAGAGTTGGCAGAAAGGTGAGTGCCCTCAATACTGGGGAGAACATTAACTCTCTGGGGTCAGCTAGCAGCAAACATGCAAAGAGTACTCAGCCCCGTTCCACCAAGGAGGAAGAGAAGGGAAGGGACTGGGGGAAGGGAGATGAAAACATCATGCTAATTAGACAAACAGAATTTCTAAAATACTGTGAGGTCACCCACTTACCATTGGTTGTCAATCAATGTCAATCAACATTTAGCACCTACTATGTTCTGGGCTCTATGCTAGGTACTGGGACTACAAAGACAGAAATAAAACAGTCCCTGTCTCTTTAATGTAAATGTTTCCCTTGAAATATCTACCTTGAAGATATGTATATTTACAGTCTGGTAGTTTTCCATGGTTTAACCCTTCTACTCTCTGCAGTTTAAGGTTTGTATAAATTCATAGGATTATAAGATCCAAGATATGGAACTGGAAGGGACTTTAAATACCACCTAATCCAACCTTCTTATTTTTTTTCCCAATTAGGAAACTGAGGCCCAAATGACTTGCCCAAGGTCATAAGGAAATAAATTACTGAGTCAGAATTAGAACCAGACCCTCTGGCTCCAAATCCAGTGTTCTTTTCAGTTCATTGAGTTCGCTTGTTTTTCTAACTTAAATTCTTATTCACAGTTTCCAATACAGCATGGACTACATCTAGATAACCCTTTCAAGCTTGCTCACAACAACCCTATGAAATGCTACGAATTAGATACTAAAAGTATTATTATTATTGAGGGAGTTATAGAAGGACCATTATCTAACAGGGGGCTTCCCCCTTTCCCTGAAATATGGGTTAAGGCAATTTTTCCCTGAAAGTCAACAAAGCTGTCCCCTGGATTCTATTGGGGGGGGGCAGGTAATGGCAGAGAGATAAGAAGGCTCACCCACATGGTATCATAATCATAGCCCTTAAAACTTGGCAAGTGTCCCAAGATGTCATGAGTTGCCACACCCTGAACTGCTGTCCAGATGAGGTTTATTTTTTGGGGGGGAGGGGTGGAGTGAGGAGGTCTATGTCTACCTAAGCTAAGTGTTAAGTATCCTGGTTGAATATCCTGTCTATGCTATGGCTAAAAAAGGATTCCTTCTATTAACTGTTGGATGACCATGAGTACCTCATTTCATCCCAACATTAAGCCTGAACTAACAGAGTATTAGCCTGAGTCAGGGCCACTACTAATAGAAGCTGTTCCAATATGCACTTCCCTGTCCATACTACATCTGAAGCTTAATGTTTCAAGTCTGGGTATGACCCTTTGGGAAAAATAAAAGCAAGTGTGCATTTCCAGAGGAGAGTAACCAAGATGGTGAAGGGAAAACAAATGAAAATCATCTGAAGAAATTGAGGATGTTCTACTGTGAAGGAAACTTAGGGAAGATTTGATGTGTCCTCAAGTACTTAAATGATTGTAATGTAGAAAAGGAATAAGATTTGTTCTCCCTAACTCCAGAGTATAGAGCTAGGAGCAATGGATGGAAACTAAAGAGAGGCATGTTTAGACTCAATGAAAATAAATCTTCCTCATAATTAGCTCTATCACAAGGCCAAATACTATGCCTCAGGAGATACTGAGCTCTCCCTCTCTCGAGGTCTTCAAGAAGTGGATGGACAATCATGTCTAATGATAGCCATCTCTATGGTGGGAGGGTGGGAGGAAGGAAGAAAAAAGAAATTTACATAATAATTTTGTTGTATATTTGAAAGGAACAGCAAGTTGTGCATGGTAGATTTGCAGTTTCATGTGCAATCATCTTTTTATTGTACTATTGTAGAAATGCTTGTTTTATTCCATAAATTGAAAATAAAAATTTTAAAAGGAAATAAAGGATGTTGTAGAAAGAGAAGGCTCACTGTGTTTCAAGGCAAAGAGATAATGCATGGTCACCCCTTTTTGCTCTCTTGGCATTCCCACATTGTTAAGAGATCCAAAGGAAGACATCTCATGGTGAGTTTATGGGAAGCCATCAAAAGAGTCTCCCAAGATGAGAAGGTATGAATGGATTCCATGTTAGATGAAGTACTGTATTAGGAGGGCAGAGTTTATAATTTCAAAGAGGATCATATATATGTCTGAAAGGTTCGGAACCGCCGGATACAAGAAACTCTCAAACTAGGAGGCAGAAGAATCAAAGCATATATTTAGGCTCCACAGTAACCAACCCATGAACCAGCATCCCCATTTTGATATATTGATCAAAAGCTTCCAGGCCCAATAAGTACGCCTCACAAGAGTAACCAGGAGGCCACAGAGAAGCATGATGGTGTACAGCAAAATCATATACATGCTTCCCCTCTATGGTAAAAAGATTACCCACTGGCCTCAAGTCCTTGTTCAGCTTCCTCCCGTAGGTCAGCTCTGCTACCAGCAGCTCCTGCTTCAGCTTCAGCTTCAGCTTCGGCTGTGGCTGTGACTGTGGCAGCCACTGGCTCTAACGGAAGCTGTTTTTAACCATCCGGCTTCTGCAGGGGTGTAAGGTATGCCGGGGAAAGCACAGGTTCTTTCAATCTGCTTAAGCAAGGTGAAGGGGTTGACCGGGAAAGCACAGGTTCTTTCGATGAGCTTAAGCAAGGAAAGCAAGGTGAAGGGGCCGAAAAGCTTACTCCAATCCAACATACAAACAGCATTCAGTTCAGGGGAAAAAGCCAAACTAGTCAAGGGCACTTGTTGACTAAGTGCTTAAGGAGCCCATTTTTGGTTACCAACACAAGTACCCACATTAATAAGATCAAAGATCCATTAAAGTAAACTACATAGGGGAACCTTGATCAGGTTTGGATTAAACTGAGTGGGCTCTGAAGTCTTTCCTAATTCTGAGATTTTGCAACCTTCATTTTATAGAAGAAGAAACACATGTCAAGGGAATCTTTGCTGAGAGTATGAAAAAGGAGAAGGTTGGCTTTGGAAAATATAAGATGCCACTGTGTCTGTTGCTCATTGATTATAAAAAGCATTTGATTCAGTACAGTAAAATGCCATCTTTAAGACTTTCCTCCAACTCTCACTCAAAGTCACACCAGTCTCTCACTCATATCTAAAACAATACAATTGCAGGGGCAGGGGGCAGGAAGGAGTCAATCAGTATTAAGTGACTTGCCCAAGGTCACACAACAGTAAATGTCTGAAGACAGATTTGAATTCAAGTCTTCTTGACTCCAAGGCTGGTGTTCTATCTACTGTACCCACTTAGCTGCCCCTACAGCATTTCTTGAAAGACATGATAAGAGAGAAACTTTGTGCCATGACCCTCCGGTGACTTATATTAAGGAGGGAAATAGATGCTTACCAAAGATGTTTGCCACCGTCATAGAGGATGCTCAGGGCAAAGTCCAAACGGAAGAGACGTTCCTTATAGGTGGAGGGGTTCTCTAGATGTTTCTGTTTGTGGATAGCATTGTGCCAACTGCATTAAGCTCTGGAAGACTACAGAACTTCCTAAAGGAAAGATATGATCACTCAAAGAAGTGAGGTGTAACTATCCACACAGAAAAACCAAGTGGATGAAAAATGCTTATTATTCAGAATATGTTCATTCAAGTATGAATAAAGCTTATGTTCCTCCAAGGCCTCTTAGGCAGTTGGATTGACAACCTATATAACTGGTAAACCAAAACATTGCAGATAGACAATGGTATGGTTCAGAATTAAGTAAGTGAATGAGAGAAGGCTGTATCACTTTTGGGAAATTGTGTAAATATCCCCATGCTGCTTCTTGAGACAAAGGCCCATGTTTTTTTTCTTTTTTTCCACCAATAATGCCATGACTATGAGTCATGGAATGCTACAACCTCCAAAGAATTAAAGTCACACAAAAGGTCATTTAGAGGGCAGTGCAGGCTGTAATATATTACTAAAGAAGAACTGTGTAGAAGTACTCTAAATGACATCATTAGATTTATGACTGTAAAATGCAGCAGGCCCGTAACATAGAGAGGAGAGTGAGGGATAATCAGTAGATAACCAATGTGTTTCATTGGTTTCTATGCAATGTCAAGAAATCTAGTGGGAGACCCCTACGTCTCTAGTCTCCTTCCAAAGGAGTAAGCCTTCTTATTTATGAGAAAACAGAGATGAGCTACTCAGGATAAGAAACCTTGGATAGGCTGTCATCTGTACCTTTAGAGACTGAGTCCATATTGATAAGAGGAGTAACTGTGGTACAGTGATAAAAGCATGGGCGTCAGAGTCAGAGGACCAGAATTTGAATCCTGCCTTTGGCACTTACTAACATTGTGATGTTGGCCAAGTTACAAACACCAGGTATTTTTGTTTGTTTGTTTTTCTTTTTATCTCTAAAATGAGAGGGTTGGAATACATGGCTTCTAACGTCCCTTCCAGCTCTAGCTCTGTGCTCAAAGTCTTGAATTAATTGTGAGTCTGAGCATTTAGTAGAAAAGTGGGATGCCATGTTTACATTTAGTATAGTTGTAATTCTGTATGTGTATATGTGGTAAGGACTACCACACATGTCTCTGTGTTTATATGAAGGCGTATGTGACTGAATCAAGTCAATAAGCATTTATTAAGCACCTACTACATCCCAGGTACTGTCATAGGTACTAGAGATATAAAGAAGGGCACAAAAGGCAGCACACAGTCTAATGAAAGAGACAACCTACAAACAAAAATGTACAAGCAAGAGATAGAATGGGAATAAACTGGAAATAATAATAATAAACTGGAGAGAATCTCAAAGGGGACACAATCAGATAAAGGCCTGATAAAGACGAAGACTTCATGTAGAAGGTGAAGCTTTAGCTGATACTTGAAAGAGGCCAGGGAAACCAGGACTCAAAGATGAAGAGGGAGAAAATAATCATATGCCAAGTTTCACATGTCTCTAAACAGGTGCCCACCACTCTTGGTGTGTCTTCCCTTATGTCATCCAAGCCAGCCCCTCTGTTTTCTCTATTAGATATTAGGCCTACCCTATGTCTGATGGAGGGGGCAAAACCTCTCACCTCCCAGTTATATCATCCTACCATTCCCCTCGTGATCACTGCACAGGGGTATCCAAAAGTAATGGGGTTGGAGCTTTTGGTATTTTTTTTTGCAAATAACTAAATAAAAATCAGTGCAAATAAACTCTCTTCCATGAACAAATGCAGCAGCAGATCCCAGGGCTGGCATTGCCGGGATTTTCAAATAAATCATAGCTTGGAATTAGGGGGCAGGGGTGGGGAATGGGTGGTTTAGGTTTCCAAATTCCTCAGGAATGTAGTGGGGGGGGGTGGGAATAGGAGGCAGAGCCCAAAGCATTTTACAAGTTCCAGAAGTAAGGTCCCCCTACTCCTTCCCCCAACACATACACTTAACTTTTCTCTCCCCCCTTTTCTTTTCTTTTTTAATTTGAGGAGGTGCTGGGGAGGAGTCTGTACTACCAATACCCTCAGGACTATACCAGCAACCCCCCCCCCAAGACCATCTGGGAGTGATTAGACTACAGACTTCAGGTAGCTCCCAGCCACACATGCAGCCCACATGACACCCCTAACTCCATATGCACAACTTCTCTTCTCCAAACAAACAGCTGCCCAGCTTGAGAAGGGAGGAAAAATACTTCCCTCATAGGAGCTACAGAGTAAAGCCAGATTATAACCCTTACCCCCATCCCAGCAGCCCCTTAGCTACTCCCACCCAGCCCCCTCCACCTTCAACAAAACTGTTGGGTGATGTGCCCAGAAGAGAAAAGAAACCCAAATGTGTGATTACTATGTGGTTGGACAGAAGGGCCTGGGGGATTAGAGGTTTAAATAAATTAACATTGATTTTGGTTCTTAATTAGGATTATTTCCTGGGAATCTTTAAACCCAGTCCAGGCCTTTGTAATGCTAGGGGAATGCCCACCCAACCAGAGAGAGATCAGGCAGTTGGGAATAGTGTGTGTGGTTTGGGGGTGGGGCAGGGATTCCACTGTCCATAAGGACAGAAAGAACCTTACCTTAGGTAGGATAGTAGCCACCCAAGTGGTATGAATTGAGGGGTGCCAGAAAAGCCCCATTACCCCCTCCCAATATAGCCCCACTGGCTTATCCCTAAAATCTAAAATTCTACCACTGGGAATTTATTTCTTTGGCCCAAGACTTTGTTCTCTATTAAAATACAAATACCACTCCCCTCCCCAATTTTAAACTTTATCAGTCATTAACACCTTAATGGAAATGTGTTTCTTGGATTCTTTCCAGGAGAACAGCTGGATGAGAGCAGGTTTTAATAGAAAGGAGATGGAAGATGGAGAGGATGCTGGAGCTCAGATGAAGGGAGGAATATCAGTAAGGAGGAAAAGATGCTGAAAGAGCTGGTGGGGAGAGCACTAAAGGCAAATGCCATTTGTGGCACCATTTTGTATGGAAGAAGATGTAGGGAAAATCTGGGAGGTTCTAATCAGTATTACCATTCCCTGCTCTTCCAGGACTTCCTAATGGGCTTACAAAGAGCCTAGAAGAGAGCTAAAGGTAACATCCTTCAATCCACTTATCACTGCATAAATCGATATTCATTAGAGAAGATGCTTCCTCCTAATCAAAGGGAGCATCTGTTGACCATTCCAGTGAGTTGTTCTGGCTTCTTTGTAGTCTTGGAAGAAAATACAATTATTCTCTTTCTCAGGGCTTTTTCTTTCTGGTTAGTTTGACTTTTGCGCTGGTTGGGATGGAGGCAAGATAGAAGTGGATAGGGCAACAGAAAACTTGATGTAAGAAAAGTTGTTTTGATCCTCTCCCTGAAGGGCACAGTTTAGGCAGCAACTCTGTCCTTCAGATAAAAGTAGTAGGATACAGGGGCACCTATCCATCAGGGAAGGACCAAATAGATGAGGTAGGGTCTATTTTTTCTTTATCTTTATTTTTTATCTTTATCTTTGCACAGTGTCTTGCAAACAGCAAGCTCTTAATAAATGTTTGTTGAATAGAGTTGTTGCTGTTGACCCTCTTTCTATCTATTTAAAATCTTAAGGAGACAGGCAAGAGAGCTTTCTAAAAAACCCCTCCAAGTTGGCAATTAGAAGGATTTGTTACCAGTACTGTAACCTGGAAAAATGAATTATTAATGGACTTGCAAACCTCCATCTTCTTGAGTCTCTTCTCCACAAACCCACTCTCTGTTTGGTCATTACCCTTCTCTCTTCCCCTGTGGATTTTTTTTACCCCTGGAAAGTCATCTGGAAACTGTCATCACCACGGTGATGGTTGGCAAATATCCCCCAAAGAGAGCCCAAACTGTACCACACACTGTGACTCATTTCTGGGTCAAGACCAAGAAGCAATTGAGGAAGGAGAGAGACAACTGACTTTGACAAAGGAGCAGGGTTTCATTGCCTTGGCTTTTCCGGACCTGTTGAGAGGACCTAGGTACAATCTGGGGTTTGCAGACAGATGGAGAGCGAAATGCTTGAAGCAGAGAAGCTGCTAAGTCTTGCTGCTTGGAGAAACTCCCTTTTGCTCATTCCCTCTGCTTAACTTGCCCCCTTTAATGGAAGGGCAATGCTGTTCTCTGTCACATTAGGAGCTCCCTGAGTTCCAGAGCAGTGAAAAGTCCTTGGGGGTGGGGATGAGGTGGCAAAGAGCTACGGAATTCTAGAGCTGGAAGATACAGTAGTGATCATCTAAATTTAACTTCCTCGGTTTACATATATAGAAATTGAGATGTAGAAACTGAGGCTTGTCCAAGATCATATAGCTAGTTAGGGGAACAGTTGGGACTAGAACTCAGATTTCTTTATCTTTATTTTTCTGTTCTTTCCACCATGTCATCCTACCTCTTCCATGATATTGATGAGTGTAGGGCTGAAGAGTTGGGGCTGATTACCATAGTCTCCAATATTGCATTGTGCATTTGAAGACAAATGTAGACCTGGAAGGGCAGCTAGGTGGCTTAGTGGATAGCGCACTGGGGCTGTACTCAGGAAGACCTGAGTTGAAATCTGGCTTCAGACACTTATTAGCTGTGTGACCTTGGGCAAGTCACTTAATCTATGTTTGCTTAGGAGGCTGCTAGGTGACTTGGTGGATAGAGCACTGGGCCTGAAATCAGGAACACATGAGTTCAAATCTAGATTCAGACACTTATTAGCTGTTTGATTGTTGGCAAGACTTTTGTCTGCCTTAAACCAGCAGAGAAAGAAATGGCAAACCACTCTAGTATCTTTTCCAAGAAAACTCCATGGACGGTATGGTCCAAGGGGTCATGAAGAGTCATACACTACTGAACAACTACAAAAAGACCTGGAAAGACAGAAACCTCCTCCCAATAAAGCTCTCACACTCATTTCCAGTCCCTGCATTTGCAGACTTCAGGGGACCGTCTACCTGACCACACCTCTGGTGCTACAGATTCTGAAATCAGAGAATCAGAGGAGAATGAATGGACTCACTCCAAAGCCTATTTCCGTCTGAACTCTCTCTCTCTCTCTCTCTCTCTCTCTCTCTCTCTCTCTCTCTCTCTCTCTCTCTCACACACACACACACACACACACACACACACACCCCATACCACACACATCAGGAAGAGGTGTGAAGAGGCCATAGTCCTGATCTGCTCCTGAGAAAAGTGCCTTCTACATGGAATGCAGTGCTAAGTAGCAAATTTCTGTCCCAGGTACCCTGACCCCAGATACCCTCTGTCCTCAGCGCAGTGCTGATTTCTGTTTGCTAAGGGGGAATTCTCCTGTCCATGAGATGCAATTTTGTCCACAGAGCCTCAGACCCTTGATAGGCACTAGTGGGAAATGTGTATTTAGAGGTTTTGAAGTGTTTGCAGAGCTGTGGCCAATAAGGATGGGATGAATGTTTATCTACACCATCTGTGGACCTTGGGTGCTAAAATATATTCTCAAAAGAAGCACATTAATTAAATTATGAGAATCAATGCCCTCTCCCCCTCTCCCACCCCATCCGCTTTAAACATTACTTCTGTGAGGAAAGACTAGCTCACTGGTTCACTGATGATATGAATTGGTCCAGCCATTCTTGAAAGCAATATGAAATTATGCTAAGAAGGCAACAGAAATGTCTATATCTTTTGCTTCCCATTAATATATAAATCCCAAAGAAGTCAATGATTGAAAGAAAGATATGATATACATGAAAATACTTATAGAAGCACAGAGTAAATGCCATCCATTGGGGAATAGCTAAACAAGTTTGTGATTTGTGAATTTAATGAAACAGTATTGTGCTTTAAGAAACAATGAATGAGATGAATACAGAGTAGCATGAGAAGGTTGATATAAAGGGGAGTGAGCAGAACCAGGGAAACAATATTCACAATGACCACAATAAATGTAAATGGAAGGTACAAAAAACTACTTAGCATTGTGAAATAATAACCAAGCTTGTCCCCCAGAAAATAGTTATGAGAAGCAACCTCCCCACCTTTGCACAGGTTAAGAAGTATGATCGTGGAACACTACAGCTAATCTCAGAGTTTTCTGATTAGTTAGTTTTACTGAATTTTTTTTCCTCTCTCTTTTCAGTCTTTCTTATAAGAGATAGCTCTCTGGGAGGGAGAGGAAGAAGGGATATACTGGAAAAAGAGAAGCGACACAAAAACAAAAGGGATCGATTAATTTAAAAATAAACAAACCTTCCTTCCCCTTTTACTTACCCGACTGCTCCTTTTCAATTCTTCCCTAAAATACCTATTTCCAAGTGTCTGTTCTAGGCCTTCTTTTCTCTATATATTCTCTCACTTGGCGATCTCATCAATTTCCATATGTCCAATTATTATCTCTATGTAGATGACACCCTGATTGATTTATTCAGCCCTATTCTCCCTCCTGGGCTACAGTACTAAATGACCAAACACCCACTGGATTTTTCCCACTTGTTGTTCCAAAGGCGTTAACATATCCACAACAGAATTAGTTCTCTCCTCTCTAAAAGCCATACCTCTTTGAACTTCCTCATTACTAAAAAAAGCACCATCATCCTTCCATTCACCAAGTACAGTATCATTCTTGATTGTTCTTTCTTACTCACCCCATGCCTCCAATCCGTTGCCAAAACTTGCTGTTTTTTTCTCTCCATTTCTCATATAGATCTCCTCCCCAGTCACACAGCCAAAACCCAAGTTCAGGCCCCCACCACCTCTCACCTGTTCCTTCTAATTTGTCTCCTTTCAGTCTCTCCTCACTCCAATATTCTCTCTTCACCTGCCAAAATGATTTTCCTAAAGCATAGGTCTGACCATGTCACAGCGGTTCCGTTGTTTTTCAGTCACGTCCGACTCTTTGTGGCCCCATTTGGGATTTTCTTGGCAAAGATATTGGAGTGCTTTGCCATTTCCCTTCTCCAGCTCATTTTATAGATGAGGAAACTGAGTAAAATGACTTGCCCAAGGTCACACAGCTCCAATGGCTCTCATTTGCTCCAGGAGCAAATATAAATTCCTCTGTTCAGATGAATTAAAGAAACTTTGCAACCAGACCTCTTTCCGTCTTTCCAGTCTTATAAGAATTACTTATAAGCTCTATGTTCTAGCAATACTGGCTTACTTTCTGCTCTTCACCTATATTTCTTAATGTTCTCTCTCTCTTAACATGCTGCCTTGGAGAATCTCTGGCTTCCTTTAAGGTTCAGCACTTCAGTCCCCCCAGGTGCTAGTGCCTTCCTCTCTAACACCACCTTCTCTCTATTCTGTATATAGCTTGTATATGCTAGTTTATGAGTATGTTGTCTCCCCCATTTAGAATGTAAGCTCCTTGAGGGCAGTGGCTATTTTTTAATTGTTTTTCTTTGTATCTCCAGGTTTAACACAGTGTCTGACTTACATGTGCTTAATAAATATTTGTTGCCTTATTGATTATTTACCCAGACATTTAAAACAAAAGTAGCCCTGCCTCTCTAAATTATTTTTTTACATTTGTTTAATTGTTTTCTGTTTTGTCATGAGATGAGAAACCAAAAAGATATGCTATCCTGGTGATTAGCATTGGGGATTCTCTAGGTCCCTGGGGAATACCAAAGGGAAACATTTTTTTTTCCTAAATAATGATTGTCAAGAATAATTATACTATGCTAAGAAGTTTGGGAGAAAACCTCTGTGGAAGCCTTCCCTGGGTTCGGGGAAAGGCATACATTTTTGAGTAGTAAAAAAATATATTTTGTAGTTAACAAAAGTGAATTCAGCTTTTTCCAGTTGTGAGGGGAAAAGATGGAGCCTTGTGTCTGTCTGAAAGGGATTTTAATGGTTAAAAAGCTCAGGCAGGAGCAGGGGAGGAACTAGATTCCCCACACCTTCTTTACCAGTAATGTCTTCATTCCAGCAACCCAGAACTTTTTACTTTAGTCTCACACACAAAAGAAAATGGAAAAAAAATTAAGCTAAAAATTTAAAATCAGGTAGGTTCTGTATATATTCTTTGGGAGAAATAGGGATGAGATGAGAAAGACTCTGAATCTAAGTACCTTAAAAGGCTGACACCATGGCAGGAACATGAGGGTAGGAGCACAGAGGTAGGGAATTCAGGGAAGTCAATCTTCTTGTTCAGAAATTCCCAGTGGAAGTGATTGAGGGCACTGCTTCGGCAAAGGGCTTTTGGTTAATGTTCCAAAGAGACGGGCGACTCCTTAAGATAAGCCAGCTAGAAACTAGAAGAAATTTGTAGTGTCCCTTTTTCTTTTTACACAGGTCTCAAGATTCAATGATTTGAAAGAAAAGAATTCCACACTCTTTATTTAGGCAAATAACGATCTGCTCTCTCATTTGAGTTAATATATTTAGAGCACTTTGCACACTTTAAAGTGTTATAGTATGTTAGCTCTCCTGCTTTGACTCCCTCACAGCTTAGCAAGGATTTGGGGCGGGGGTTGGTTGGTTTGTTTGTGTTTTGTTCATTTGTTTGTTTGTTTTTGCTTTTGTTTGAAGGAAGAGGTGAGGTTCACACTAGGATAAGTCTGAAAAGAACATTTCCTCAAAGTTTATGTTTCCCACTTTGTTGGAAGGCAACATGCTAAGAGTCACCCCCTGAAAGATTCCCCAGAGTGTTGTCATAATTGGCTCTGATGTCACCAACTCCAGGTACCCAGCATTGGGAAGTCACTCACTTCCATACTGAAACTTTTTGATATTCCTCTCAGATTAAGTAAGGAGTCAATGACAAAAAAAAAAAGACCTATTGTGATAGTAGTCTAGGATGTCAGTCAGGGGTCTATTTAATTCCTGTCCTAGTAACACAGCTCAGATCCATAGCCCAAGATCTTAACAAACATGGGTGATGATGGCACAGTGACTCCTTTAAATATATAAATTACAAGAGGTGGCGGAAAGGAGAGGGAGAGTACGAGTGTGGAATACTTTATACCGACCAGATGTCTATTTCAGTATTTCACGTTCCTAAATCCTTCCCCTTTCAAGTTCTTCAAAGAAAAGAGAACGATTTTTAAAACTAGGGTTTTAGAAAGCTAGCCTTGATTTCTATATTCACCCATCACCAAACCTTCACTCACACACACACACACACACACACACACACACACACACACACACGTCTAAGAACAGAGCTACGGTAGCATACATATTTGGCAAGTATAAAGTTCATTTGAATTATCTTTGTTGTTTTTAGGATCTCTATCCCCCTTTTCAAGGATTTACAAAGATTTTTTTGTTGCGTTGAAGTGGCCAAAATTGCCCCCTCTCCTAACTCTGAATCTAGCAGTGGAATTGTTCTCAAAGCAGAGTTTAAAGCCCCTTAGGGCTGGAAGAGTCTTTCTTTTCTTATATAGGCCAGCCTTTCCATCAGCACCAACCGCTCCACCACCTCCAAACAAACCCCTCAAAATCCCTGCTGTCCGCGTTAATAGTCCGGCGATTCCTCTCCTTCCCTTGCCCCTCTGCGGCTGCCCCTACCCCTGAAACAAAATAGCCTTGGGAGAATGAGAAGGGGAAGAATAAGAGGGCAGCTCTGAGGCAAGAGCTGCGGGGGAGAAGGGGACTATGGTTCAGCTAACCCGGGCTGATCACCACTTTTCCCTGTCCCACCGCGCCTACGCCAGGCAACTGAATTCAGCTTTATTCAGCTGGGCCAAACCACCTCTGGTTAAACCTTAGGGGAAAAAAATTAAATGAATCCCAAAAATGTTGTCCTGGGATCATCCTTCCCTGCCTTTCCCCTAGGTTCCCCCAAGACTTTTAAGGATGAATTGGGGACAATTAAAAGTAGACAGACAGCGCGCGGGCCCAACAGCTAAGGACACGGATTTTCGGGAAGAAAGCCAACCGCACTCTTTGGGGCTTTTCCTCCCTCCTTCCCCACTGCCTTGTAAACAAGAAAGAGGTCCGTAGATTTTTCTTTCCCGCTTAGCTCGCCAACCAGACTGGCTCCTTGCCCTCTGAATATCCCGCAGTCTTCAATACAATGCACACCGCGCACGCACGCACGCAGCCTAGCTAGCCATTCTGATTTGATTTGAGCCCCCCAACCCCACCCCCCGACACACATACAAGCACACACACATAAGCACGTGTACACATTAGCATTCGAAAAATCACCTAGGTCGGGGGGATGAAGTCCTGCCTTAGAATACAAGTTAAACAAGAATTTCTATTCTACCCAATCTAGATGACACAAATTTTAGCTGTCAGCCATCTCTGTCTAGCATCCTTATAAGTTTTGAAGAGGATTTCCTAAAGGGAAATTAAAACACACACACACACACACACACAATTTTGTACAAAGGGTGTACGAAGCTCTAACAGCTTAAAATCACATTAAGATTTGGGGGGACATCCTCTATGTATCGTGCTTATGGAGACTCGGGCTGTGATGCGAAACACACACATCATACGTACAAATGACGTATTCTTACATTCGACAAATATTTATTGAGTGCCTACTACATTCTTTAAGATAGGGCGCTACTGTTCCCAGTCTCTATTTCTTCTCAGCCAAACGTCGATCCAGAAGACTCACACTTACCTGTGGCTCACTGCAAAGGCTCCTTCCAAGCTCATACAAAGTAAAAAGCCACCGCAAGACAAAGGAAAGAATTAATTACACGAGCTGGGGTTTAGCAAGCCAAAGGGCTTGCTGGCTGTTCTGCTTGGGATAAAAGACTGGCACTTTTCTTTGGAGGTGAAAGAAAAGGGCCTTAGTGACTTTTCACCTTGTCTGAAGTCACATAACAAGTGCTCAAGTCCAGGCAAGAGGACTTAGCTTACCATTCGTCTAGGTGAAGAAAATTGCTAGTAAAACTTGTAGCTTAATTTCAAACAAAAAACCCTAGTATTGGCTCCTCCATCTTACCAGCTTCTTCCAAATAGATATATCCCATCTGTGCTGGCTCTCAGTTCTACCAGAAGAGAAGGTTAGAAAAATGCTTAGAGTAGGTGAATGGGGGTGGGGAGACACAAATAGGGGAGAAAGGTAAACAGAGGAGCTCCCAGACTTTGGTTTTCTAGGATTCCAGGCCTGACTCTCCTTCACGTCTAGCTGCCCAGCCTGCAGACTTTACAGTGCCTGCCTACTCTGGAACTATGCTGGGCCCAGTTAAAATCCTGGTGCTCTTAAAAACGGGCAAAAGACAGTGGGGGAGAGAACCACCTACAAATATAACAATAATATATTTGTTAAATGTTAAATCCTTTAAAAACTAGTTGGCTTCTCTTCAAAACTACCACTCCGCAGTTCCTGAGCTGCCTCTCCTCAACCCTACATATATACATGCACACACATACACATGCTATCACACCCATCACACTGAGAAATTAGTCTACTGAAGGAATCTTAGGTTGACAATCCACTTTTTTTTCCTTCTTAAATATCTCTATTTGCAGGTTTGCTAATTGTTGCCTAAAATCCATGTGCATGAAATGGGTCCTTGGCCCTTTGGTAGGGATGACCTGGGAAAATTCAGTCACACTGAATGAAATGTTGCCATTGGAGGAGAACTAGGTTTCTCTGGGAAACCTCCTTCAAATAAAGAACCAACTGCCAAGTCTGGTACATACTTTTATCAAGTTCTCCAAGGTTGAAGGCTTGTGATCAGCACATTTGTGCCATGTAGATGGCACTGGGCTTTTCAGTGTCCAGTGGAGGGGTTGCATTTGGACTTGGGGTGTCCTTGAGTGAGAAAGTCCATCTATTTCACTATTTGGTAAGGAATCAAAACCTTGGACATTTCTTCGGATTATTCTGGCCCCCAACATCATTCACTCCCATCCACACAACTATCCATATGTTCATGTCTCAGCTTCCCCCCAGGTTTGCCCAGGAGTAATCAAAAAAGTTGAAGTTCATTAGAGAGAGAGACAGCCAGAGAAAAACAGAGAGACAAACACACATAGAGAGACATATGGACACAGAAGCAGATACAAAGACAGAGACCCAAAGAAACAGATAGAGACAAACACCCCAAAAAACAAAGACAGAGACAAAGAGATAGGGACACATAGAGACAAACCCAGAGACAGACAGAGAAACAAAGACAGAGACAGTCAGACAGAATGACACAGATACACAGACATAGAGAGAACACCAGAGACAGAAATAGAGCAGGAGGAGGAGGAGGGGAGGAAGAGGAGGAGGAAGAGAGAGAGAGAGAGAGAGAGAGAGAGAGAGAGAGAGAGAGAGAGAGAGAGAGAGCTGTCCATGAACTCCAAAGGATATAAATCACATCACCAAACTCCACATTAACTCGAGACTTTCCTCCCCCTTCAAAGTTTTTTTTCCTAAAGTTCCTCCTAGAAACATAGAGTTCGTTCTTTTCTGGGCTTTTGGTGCCCCCTCTGGATGACGCTAGGAATTGCATGCTTTTTTTCTTTCTTTTTTTTAAGTCTATCCGAAAGTTTACAATTAAGTTTAAGACGGTATGGCAATATAAGTGTAGCAAATGCACAAAAAAATGCACAAAGCGCAGTTACCGCTTTTTAAAATATGAGTATATAATACATAATATCTAATATAGTATTACATAAAATATATAATATATTGTACTGGAACTACTCAGAGAAATATTGTAAAATACTTTAAGGTCAAAGTCCACCTAATTGTCATTCTGCTAGTAACTAATTACAGGAATTAATATTTTAAAAACTCTTCTAAATATTTTGGCAATGATATTTTTAGTCTCTGCTCATAGCTTGTAGTCTCTGAATGCATTCTTCCAGTATGTCCAAATTAGAAGATATTAAACAATTAATATTTACAATTCCCTCTTTCAATACACAGTAATACACAATATAATTCCATCCCCCACCCGCATCCCAAGAAAGCAATATACCCTATTTACATTCTACTTGCCAATGCAAACAGATGCAGATTCAAGTTGGTTGTATGGTAGTTTTTTTCAACACACAAACATGGTTATGTAAACGGTTAAGATTTTACTTTCCTTAGTGTCAAGTAAGTATTTTTTCTACGTCATACAACTGTGGCCACCTTATGATGAGCAAACATTTCTTTTTTAAAAAGTTACTTTCTTTTAGAGAAAAGGAGTCAAAAATTTAAAAACCCTCCGCGAGAAAAAGAAAGTTTTTTTTTTCCTTTTTAAGAAAACCATCGAACACTGCCAGCTATTTTCAAATTAAATTAGAAGAGACATTTTATGTACCGCTCGTATAATTCAACCTCCCCCCTCCAAAAAAATCATCTACTACCAAGTGAAAATGTCTAAGAGTGGGAAAAGAAGGTGGCTCGTGTACAAACGACGAGTTATTCCAAGTTATCCATGTTTTGTGAAATTTTTAAGACGCAAATCCCACAGGACTTCTAAGACTGTTCTTGTGCTCAACACAATCTCAAAATCTATTCTACTGGACTTTAGCTTCCTTGAGTATTCCTCTTTTAAGAGCTTTCGGTGGCGAGGGAGAAAACCTTTCAAACCTCGGCTAAAAAGGGCATCCCCCAACCCTTCTTACAGCAGAGCCTGAAGGGAGAAGGAAAGTGAAAATGCCTAGCGTTCTTCCCTAGGCAAAGTAAAAGGTACATTACAACTTAACTAAAATGAAGCTTTTTTTTTTTTTTGGTGGTCCTGTTTGGGTTGTTAAGTGACAAACCTTTGCCAAGCTGTCCCTCATTGCTTCAAGGGTTAGGGGAGTTAGCTATCTAAAGCTTTGAACCATGTGCAAAGTCTTTCTAGATGCAAACAGAAACATTTTATGGAAGATGAGACCTTCTTGGTAGAAGACCTATGGATGGCTGTGCAAAATAAGCAGGGTGAGGAGTGGGGAGCAAGATGGGGCAGAAGTTCTAAATGACTAGTCAGAGATCAAGGTACATTTGTCATCTACCCATCAGCGCGGATGCAGTGGAGGTCGGGGGGAGGTGGAGAACCCGAATTCCAGCATTGCCCAGCATTAGCTTAGTGGGCGCTACCTGGGTTTGAAGCAGCAGTGCCACAGCATATTTGACAAGCGACACCAACCACAGCGAAGCATGACACGTTAATCTATTTATGCCGATTGTTGTGGAATAATAGCAGCCGTTAAATCACCAAGCCATTTTGCTATTTAAATTATTTTGTTTTTGTTTTTCCTAAGCATATTCTGAGGCCGGCTCTAAACGAATAATCTGTGTGAGACACTTGGAGCCACGGAGTCGCTTTCACGGAACAGTAAACTCCATCTACATCCTCGGTCCTACTGAAAACTTTTTTTTTTTTAAGTCTGTCTAGACAAACACGCGCGCGCGCGCGCGCACACACACACACACACACACACACACACACACACACAGAATAGTTTTCCCTGAGATAGTACCAAACTTCTGACATACCAAGAGTGCAGCAAAATCACACACAGACGTTTCTGGTCCCCCGCCTTCCTTACACCCCATCCCCACCCCCACTGCCATCCCGCCCCTCCCATCCCGGAGCTGCAAGCGGCGCACCCCTCCCCAAAACTTTTGGCCAATCAGCTGTGAAAGGCCGGGCTGTGATTGGCCGAAAGTCTCTAAGGTGAGGGAGTATTTATTAAAGAGACTGAGCCAGAGAGTTGGAGAGTAGAGAACGGGGCTTGAAAATTGACTAGGTACTTTGGTGAAGCCTCGATTCCAAACCCTCCCACTTCCCCCCTCCCTCCCCAAGAACTTTTCTTTGAAGAAGGGAAAGAGAACCCACTTTTTCTCTCTCTTTTTCTCTTTTGATTTCGTTCTGTTCCTTGAATCTCCTAACTTCGAGCGGGTGGCGGCGGGCTGGACACCCCACAGCTGCCCCGCAGATCTTTGCAGCAGGGCGGCTCGGCGGTCTCGGGAGCTTGCGGTGCAGCCAACTGCTCCTTCTCCGGGCAGTTGAGGCGAGAGGACCCCACGCCTCCCGCCTGGCAGTGCCTCGGCTCAGAGCCCCGGCTCTCCTTTTCTCGTAACTCGCCCCCTCCCTCGGGCTGTCGCATGAATCTCCTCGACCCCTTCATGAAGATGACCGACGAGCAGGAGAAGGGCCTGTCTGGAGCCCCCAGCCCCACGATGTCGGAGGACTCGGCGGGCTCGCCCTGCCCCTCGGGCTCGGGCTCGGACACTGAGAACACCCGGCCCCAGGAGAACACTTTCCCCAAGGGCGAGTCCGACCTGAAAAAGGAGAGCGAAGAGGACAAGTTCCCCGTGTGCATCCGGGAGGCAGTCAGCCAAGTGCTCAAGGGCTACGACTGGACCCTGGTGCCTATGCCCGTGCGGGTCAATGGCTCTAGCAAGAACAAGCCACATGTCAAGCGGCCCATGAACGCCTTCATGGTGTGGGCGCAAGCGGCTCGCAGGAAGCTGGCGGACCAGTACCCGCACCTGCACAACGCCGAGCTCAGCAAGACCCTGGGCAAGCTCTGGAGGTATGTTCTTCTAGGAGGTGCCAATCCGCTCTCTCTGGCTGACCGCAGGGGACTGAAATAAATTGGAGTTTGGGGAGGGGCTGGGGGAAGGACTGGTGGCGGGAGACGGGGCAGCTCTGAGTTTGACCAAATGATTTGGATGCCATGTTTCGCAAACTTAAGCTTCCAACACTCTCACCGGGAGAGGCTGGAGTGCTATGTTACTGGAGGCAAGGAGAGGGGGCCTTGGTTAGTTCGATATTACGCATGAAGGCGAGGGGGGAGGGAGAGAAAATAGGGGCGTACAAAGTGTACATAGGCAGAGATGAAGGAAGATTTTTTTTTGAAAGCAGAAGATTGATAGAAGATTAAACTCTGCAAACTTGAGTGGCAGGGAGAGGGAAGGGGGAGGGGGGACGGTTGATGGAGATGTGTGTGTATGTCTGTTTCCGTGCCAGCCAAAGTCTCTAAGGGCACTTAAGTGAGATCTTCCCGGGAGAGAGGAGGAGGGCAAAAAGGGGGGGGGGAGAAAGGGGGGCTGGGGAGTAGGGAGGAATTCTTTGCTTTCGATGATGGCTTCTTTGTAATTCATTCTGGGAAACTGGCTGGTGCTGTACAGGAGGAGAGGCTAGAAGAGTGCACACGAGCCTATGAAAAGAAGAGACGAAGCTAGATTTGGGGAGGGTGAAAGGTAGGGGCAAAGGCAAAGGGGGCTTCAGTGTAAAGCATTTTTACCAGGAGCCAAAGCAATTTACCTGGAGGGGAAAAAAAGAACTTTTTTTTTTAAGGTGAAAGAGAGAGAGAGATTGAGAGAGAGGGGGAGAGAGAGAGAGAGAGAGAGAGAGAGAGAGAGAGAGAGAGAGAGAGAGAGAGAGAATATTAACTCTGATAGCAAATTCCCCAAAGAGAAGCAGCAGACCGCAGTGCCCATCTCATGGTTGTTTAGAAGGGAGAGAGGGAAAGAAGAAAAGGACTTACATAATACAGTTTCATATGATCTTTTAAAAATTATTTTTAAAGAGGTTTCCTAGGAAAGTAGCTGTATTGTCCAATATCAGGGCCCCATCCCCGTCCCCAAATTGACAATTATATTGCTAGTCTCACCCTCTCTCCTCTCTTCTCCCCTCTTTGCTCAGGCTGTTGAACGAGAGTGAGAAACGGCCTTTTGTGGAAGAGGCAGAGCGATTGAGGGTTCAGCACAAGAAGGACCACCCAGACTACAAGTACCAGCCTCGGAGAAGGAAGTCAGTCAAGAACGGGCAGGCGGAACAGGAGGAAGGTACAGAGCAGACACACATCTCGCCCAATGCCATCTTCAAGGCGCTGCAGGCCGACTCTCCTCACTCCTCCTCTGGCATGAGTGAAGTGCACTCCCCTGGGGAGCATTCTGGTATGTCCTATCCCATCCCCACTACCTACCATTCCCCCAGCCATTCACAGATACATTCATCAGACTGCCCCCCATCCCCACCCCTTCATCTCCATCCCGGTGGAGATTTCTACTTCTGTACCATCTCTGGCTAACCAAGACCCACACTGCCTTCTGCATACGAATGTGCAAATTCAAGGCATTTCTGCAACCGGCCATATTGAAACAGTCACATTTTTTTTTCTAAGTTGCAATATTGCAGATTTGCAAAGCCTTTCAAATACTTCACAAGGAAGAATCCTATCCATTCTCTACCCACTCGCCAAGCACACTACAGCTGGCCTAAAATATGCCCAGTTTAGTGTCTCAGAATTACTTGACTTCAGATCCACCGAAGATAAAAGTAGGTGGTTAGGTGTGGACCCTTTTTGGTTAATCATTCAATTGCTTATCTCCATTCCGGGTCACTACCTGCTTAGGTCAGGGTCTTTATTACACCTTAGCAGTTAAACAGGGGCTATAAAAGTGCTTCCCAGACAAGTCTATGTAGTTATCCAGCCCAAGCACTTATCAAACATAATATTGACTTTTCTGTGTTTCTTCTTTTCTACAGGACAGTCTCAGGGCCCACCTACCCCACCCACCACCCCCAAAACTGATGTGCAGGCAGGCAAGGCTGACCTGAAGAGAGAGGGACGCCCCCTGCAGGAAGGGGGAAGACAGCCCCCTATCGATTTCCGAGATGTGGACATAGGGGAACTGAGTAGTGATGTCATCTCTAACATTGAGACCTTTGACGTTAATGAATTTGACCAATATCTCCCACCCAATGGCCACCCAGGAGTCCCGGTTACTCATGGCCAGCCTGGTCAGGTTACTTATACGGGGAGCTATGGCATCAGCAGCACCTCCGCCCCACCATCTTCGTGGATGTCCAAACAGCAGCAGCCTCAGCAGCCCCCACCTCCTCAACAGCCTCCTCCACCACCTCAGCCTCCTCAGGCCCAGCCGCAGCCTACAGCACAGCAGCAGCAGCAGCAGTCAGCCCAGCAGCCACAGGCACCATCTCAGCCCCATACCCTCACTCCTCTGAGCAGTGAACAGGGCCAGTCCCAGAGAACACACATCAAGACCGAGCAGCTCAGCCCCAGCCATTACAGTGAACAGCAGCAGCATTCCCCGCAGCAGATCCCCTACAATCCCTTCAGCCTGCCCCATTACAGCCCCTCCTACCCTACCATCACTCGCTCCCAGTATGATTACACAGACCACCAGAACTCCAACTCCTATTATAGCCATGCTGCAGGCCAGAGCTCCAGCCTCTACTCCACGTTCACCTACATGAACCCTGCCCAGCGACCCATGTACACCCCTATCGCTGATACAACTGGAGTCCCTTCCATCCCCCAGACCCACAGCCCACAGCACTGGGAACAGCCGGTCTATACGCAGCTCACCAGACCATAAGAAGAATAAGAAAATAATCTTCCTAATACAAAAAAAAAAAACCAACCCAGCAGCAATAAAATCGCCTTTGGACATTTGCTTTTTTTTTTCTTTATTCTTCAAAGACACTCAAGGCAACAAGAGCAACAAATACAAACCAGAAAAGTTGTCCAAATGCACTAGAGAGCCCTCTCCAGAATCAGTGGCCAGACCACTCCCGTGGATAGACCAGCAGAACTCACTACAGTCATTCCAGAACTGGACTTTAAATGTTCTTCAAGGCAAGCACAGAAATTGATGGAGAATCATATAGCCGCTGTAGTTCAGTCTTTCTTTGCCTGTGCTTGGACTTTGTAATTATTTTTTAGCTGTAATTAAAGAAAAAAAGAGTCCTCTGTGAGGAATATTCTCTATTTTAAATATTTTTTAGTATGTACTGTGTATGATTCATTATCATTTTGAGGGGATTTATACATTATTTTTAGAGAGAATTTTTTAAATGCTCTTATTTTTCCAACAGCTAAAACTACTCTTTAGTGAAAGTATGCCCTAGCTTTTCTTGAAGTCAGAGGTATTTTTGTACAGATATGTCTTCTCTTAAAATTGTATGTGTGTCTGTGTGCATTAACCCCGAAACAGAACCCTTGTCGTGTGATCAGTGTTGGGGGCTAGCTTTCCTCAATTCTAAAGTCTGTAAGATTCAAGGTGAGGCTGCCTCGAAAAGAAAAATGAAAAAGGCCTTATTTTTTAGTATGGAAATAAAGACAGGAATCTGGAGGAGCCTTAGGTAAGTTTCGCTCTTATTTTTTTAAAAAGAAAAATACCTTGAGCCTTAAAATCATGCTACTAGGAATAGCTCACATGGTCTTTGGGTGGGTTTTCTCCATGCAAACTTTAGAGAAAAGTTGCCAAAAGCAGGCACCTAGGGAGGCAAAAACAGCCTCCCGGGAAGTCTCAATAGCAAACTTAAGTGCCCTCAAATACCTTCCCCACTCTCTTCTCTGCCCAGGTACCATATGCTGGCGTCTACTACTAAACTATCTTCTAAGCCCCCAAATGCAAACAGTATACCTTTAAGACATTCCACATGCTACAATTATTTATTTTGTAAGAAAAGAGGTTTTAATTTTAAAAAATTGATCTTCCTCTTTTAAAAAAAAACTTTTAAAATTAGTAGGTTGTTGGAGCCTTCCTTGAAAGGTATGGTCACCTATTGTTAAATTATGGCCTTAACTGTAACCATTTTTTTATTTATCTCTTATTCTTTTTAATTATTATTAAAAAAAGTTTCTTTGGGATTTGTGTCCTAGGTTTGTACAAATACATTTTCCTCTTCTTTTTGTTTTTTTTTTTTTTTTAAATAAACTGGAAGTGTTGTCTTTTTTGTACAAATGAGATTCCAAACGTAGAACCATTTGCATTATTTTCTGTCACAGTTCTTCAGGCTGTCCAAATTTTAGGTGTATGTATGTATGTGTGAGCATGAGTGAGTGTGTGTGTGTGTGTGTGTGTGGTGTGTGTGTGTGTACAACCCCAAACAACAGAAGCATGTATCATCTTCATATTCCCCTGCATATTTTCTTCTGAGGGGGAGGAGGGAGTTGATAGACTAACTAACTTACTTTAATTAGGCTATTGATGGACAGTTGAGGACTGCTTTTTGAAAAAGACAGCAAACTTTTTTTTATTTAAAAATGATATATTAACAGTTTTAGAATTCAGTAGAATAAAGAACTCTTTTAATATGGCATCTTTCAATTTCTGTATAAAAGCAGATCTTTTTAAAGTATTTCTGTAACTTAAAAGACCTGACATTTAAATCATATTTGTCTTTAGGTAAGTTTGGTTTTGTGTTTGTCTTTCGTTTGTTTCACTTTTTCTAAACCCCTTGTTCTCTTTGTGAAACTTACCTTTTTGTATATTATTGTTTACAATAAATATACATTGTACTAAAAATAGAAAACAGTCAAATGGTTTTTTTAATAGAGGCATCCAATGACGAGGAAAGGATTCAATGCTGACAAGATTGTGTGTACTTTCACCCATATGATGCTGTCATTTTCCTAGCAACCACTTAAGGATTTAGCCCCATTGCTCCCTTCAGATCTAGCTGAGTCAATTCAGAGAAATGAATAGACCTATTCCCCTGCATCCACCCATCCCTAAGCATAGAAAGCCAACCTGGAAAAGTCCCATTCTAATAAATCTGATAGAAAAACATATGTCAATCATTGCCTACTTGGATAGAATGTTTCTGATTCTGGTTTCAATCTCATGCTTCAGGGAAAGAAAAAAAACATTCCCCTGGGGAGGTTAGAAGGGAACATTAAACCAGAAATCAGTAGCTGTTGGTAGAGACAGGATACCAGAGGGGGTAAATTGTTCATTTTAACTTAATAGGACAATCTCTTTGCTCTTGTGGATGCATACCAATGAAAAAGATCGTCTAATGAAAAAAAGGAGGAAGGAAGGAAAGGAAGGAAGGACGGAAGGAAGGAAGGAAGGAGGAGGGAGGAAGACAAACTGAAAGGGGTTAAAGCAATGAGTTCCTATAGGGCATGTAGGAAAATCCATCCTGTTAACCCATTATATGATCCAGTATCTTTTTAATGTCTCTGCCAAGACAATAGTATGAAATGGTACTTTTTCAGTTTAACTCATTTCAAACAGATGCAAAGTCATCATAGAAGATTCAAGGAGAGGTAATAGGATTGAATTCTGTTTTCTTTGGCCTCTGTTAGACAGTTTCCAAGATCAGAGAAACTTTCAGGTCATTTTTCACTAAACAGATGAAATCATCTACTCTCCTCCCCACCACACCCTCTACTCCTCCCCCACCCCACCCCTCACCCACACCAGGGCTGAGAGCACATCTCTCTTCAACTATGCAAGACTCCTCTGTGCCTGAAGACTTTTCTTAGGGTCTGCTTTTCACACTGGAGTGGGTGTTTCTGACAATCTCTACAGGCTTCCTGCCACATGGATATTAACTTACACTGCTAGGTTTTGTTTAGTGGAGTTCTCTTCTGCCTCCCATATCAGATTCGTGGCAACCAAGAGAGAATGGCATTTACCAAAACCTGGCTTCATTATAACCAAAGCTCTTTTCCAAATCCTTCCCACCCCTTTTAGCATATGATTCAGCACTTGACTAAGAGTCAGGAGACCTGGGTTCTCATTCCAGCTCTGCCAAATACTAGCTTCTTGACCTTGGACAGGTCTCTTAATCTCTCCCGGACTTAGATTCCTCTTCTGTAAAATGGCAGCTGGGTTATGGAAGGGAGGAAGTGGATTAAACGATGTCTAAGGTACTTCCTACCTTTTGTAACCTAGGGCTCTATGATTCTTCTTTACCTCCACCCAACTCTTAAGCAGAACCACAACCTGTATTTTATACTATTTCTAATCCCTCCCCAATACATGTTCTCTTAATTGTTCCTTTCTTTTTGTGATTGACAAACATCTGAAAAATTCACTACCTATTAAAATATTAATAACTATCCTTTCTCCCCCTACCCCTTTCTGCTACCTACACCCCTGACTGCTGAGCCCATGACTTGATTAGAGAGTACACTAAATGAGGAGTTGGCCACCCCAAAGTTATATTCTCACTTCTATCACTAATATGCTATGTAACTTTAGACTCATAAGCCATTGAATGCCAGAGCTGAAAAGGGACCTTATGAATTAATTAGTTCAACCTTTCATTTTAAAGAGGGGGAAACTGAGACCCAGAGAGGTGGAAACAGCTAATATTATTAGTTAGTGCACAACAGAGATGAATTTCTTGAATGACCAAGAGATCTTTTTCAGCAAAGCATATGATTTTTCAAATAAGCCACTTTCCATTTCAATGTCTCTGTTTCCATCAAAAGATATTTATCTATTCAATTCAAACATTTCTTAAGCATCTTCTACATACAGTCACTGTTAGGCCTTCGAATTCAAAGACAAACAAGAAGCAGTTCTCACCATAGAGTAATTTCTGTTTACCTGGGGAAAGTCATACACACAAATAAGTAAAAGCAAAGTGTGTACAAGGTAACACAAAGAAACTTCTGGAGAGAGAGTGTGTGTGTTAATAGCTGGTGGGTGGACCAGGAAATGACTCATATAGAAGGGGTACCTGGGCAGTGTTTTGAAGGCACCTAGAGATTCTAAAAGGTGGAGGTGAGGATACAGAGTGTTCCAAACCTGTGCCAAATCAGGGAATCAGGAGTTGTAATGTTTGAGGAACTTTCACGTCACAAGGATGTTAGAGAAAAATAGTTTCTTTGAATGACCTGGTGAGAAGATTTTAAAAAGGTACTGGCAGGATTTTCTTATGGGGTAGAGGGGTGGGTAAGGAAGAAGTTGTGTTCAAAATTAAATGACACTATGGTACAAAATGTCAAGTAAGAGTTTGCATCTAATCCTTGCAACATAAAGATATATTACTCAGATGAAGACCCATCATTTAGATTGTAACATGGTAAATACAGTTTCATTGCAAAAGAAATCTATTTGAATTCAACTATTTCATTCTGTTTATATTCAAAATATGATCCATTTGGTTGTTTCTGACAGAAAGAGATGGGGGAAGAGGGGACAAACTTCCTTGCGGGCAGACTTGTCTCAATTTTTTATTTGTATCTCCAGCCCCTACTATGGAGACTGGCACAGAGTAAGTGCTTCATAAATATTTACTGATTGATTGCTGTTTGAATGGTCATTCATTCTATGATCTTACTCATTAAGTGAACATTTCACTACTAACATGGTGTCGCAAATCAGTAAAGCAATATAGGGCAGATAGGTGGTGCAATGGATCGAGCAAGTAGAAGAAGAGGATTTCACATCTGGCCTCAGACACTAGCTATGTGACCTTGGGCAAGTCACTTAACCTCGTTTGCCTCAGTTTCCTCATCTGTAAAATGAGCTGCAGAAGGAAATGCTAAACTACTCCAGTATCTTTGCCAAGAAAATCCCAAATGACGTCACGAAGAGTCAGACATGACTGAAACAACTAAACAGCTACAATAAAACAATATAAAGTATCTTGAGATCTCCAGACTCTATACTTTTATCAATATGGCCAAGATTGTGTTGGACCATAAGCAGCTGCATCACACAGATGGATCATTTTGTTTGGGGTCAACTGAGAGCCCTAAGGCTTTTTTAGTTTATCTTTTTTTTTGGTGAGGCTGTCCTTGTGCCACTGATTTTTTTAAGCCAAGGTGTTTTAGCATTACATATATATACATACATACATACATACATACATAGCTTTACACACATAATCATGTTGAAGGTAGGACAAATATGATTTATGCCTCTCTGGGCTCACTCTGAGAAAGCCCAACTCATACCGACAGACTGGATTTTCTGAGGGTAAAAAACTACTTTCTACCTTCAAACTTCTATGGGCAAATTCCTGAGGTTTTTGGCTTCTAAACTTATAGCTGATGAATTCCCTTCTGATGTGCTTCCACCAATATTGCTCAACCAGTTGACATCAATTAACTTTTATTTATTTATTTGTTTGTTTATTCATTTGTGTGTTTGTTTTAACTTTTTATTATGAAAGTATAGCAAGGACAGAAATTATAAAAAACATTCCCCAAACCAGAGCAATCCTCTCCCTTTGCACATACAAGTCCCTAGGGAGAGTGTGCTCAAACTTAAATTACAAAGGTAATCAGGCTGATTGTTGTCCTTCGTTCTTGAAGAGGACCAAAATGACATCACTCTGCTAAAGTCAAGTTTCAATGTGTCTGACTGACTGATCAGACCAATATGAGCTCAGAGTGCTCTATTACAGGTGGGGCACAAATAGTCCCTGTGAACATTTGGGGTTGATTCTCTAAGTCTGTGCATCCTGTGTTTCCTCTGAGTTGTTTCAATTCTGGTTTGCTCATAGAGCACAGCCCCTTCTCTGATGTAGGCACAACATGCTGAGCAGTCTTGTGCCAATGTCTCCCATGTCACACAATCAATTCCAAAGTTCTTAAGAGAGACCTTGCGAGTGTCTTTGTGTCACTTCTTCTGACCACCATGTGAATGCTTGCGCTGTGAGAGTTCTCCAGATATTAGTCTTTTGGCAAGCATATGTTTTGCATTCAAACAACATGCTAGCCTGTTGGAATTGCGCTCCCTGAAACAGAGTTTGAATGCTTGGCAGTTTAGTAAGGACCTCAGTGTCTGGTATCTTATCCTGCCAAGTGATCTCCAGAATCTTCCCAAGACAATTTAAATGGAAGCAATTCAGTTTCCTGGCATGGCTCTGGTATTCTATCCAGGTTTCACAATCATACAACAATGAAGTTAGTACAATGGCCCTGTAGACCTTCAGTTTGGTAGTCAGTCTATTACCTCTTCTCTCCCATACTTTCCTCCAGAGCCTACCAAACACTGAGCTAGCTCATGCCTCTGACTCTATTATAGACTTATCCTCTCCAAGCTAAATATTCACACTCAACAAAAGCAGAGTCCTCAAGGCAAAATAAATACCAGAAGAATAAATGTCAACAGATTAGAGCTCCTCTCTAAGCAGGAACAGTTTGTTGATAACTTGGAGGGAAAGTTGAGCCAACACACAGTTGGCAGCAGTGGAACAGGACAGGAGTGGGCAACTTTCAGAGATTTGATCTATAGTTTTGCATTTGCTCATCTGGGTCAGAACACTCACAAACACTAAGACTAGTTCAATGAAAATGATGGGGAAATTCAGAAGCTGCTAAATGAAAAATGAGAACTCCACATGGTTTATCAGCAGGGCAGTTCATCCAACTCTAAGAAAGCAGCATAGAATTCCATCAAAAGTACAAGCAAAGCTTAGAGAAATGCAGGATTCTTGGCTCAGTAAGAAGGCAGATGAAATTTGGTTTTATACTGATAGTAACAATCCAAAGCACTTTTATGATGCTCTGAAGGTAATGAGGCACACATGTATGGAATATATGTGGGCAATAGGGCTGAGGGGTACCTTGTGATTCTTGGCCCTGAGAAACCATTTTTTCCTTCCAGGTAAGGAGAAGGATTGGGATTCTGATGGATAAGTCATCCTCTGTCTCAGATGGTCTTGCTCTTTGTTGGACATTGTCTCTCAACTGGTGGGATGTTCCATTGCCAAGCTAGGGAAAGTGGGTCTCTCAGTTGCTGCATTGACTCCTCTCTGGGTTTGGCAGCTACCATTACCATTTCTGGTAGCCGAGGGAAACTCTCCTGGCTCTTCTGACCTTTTGAGGCTCACAAGAGCATAACCTGGGGAATTCCATCTCTGGATAGTCTTTCACCTAAGAACAGCAAAAAAAAGTAACCACAAAATAGACAAAAGGAATAAAAGTGTCATACATTAACAGACACAATGCAACTGGCTAGAGGTAATACAACTTGCTACTGCTCTTCCCCCATCTGTCAGGTCACAGCTATCTTCCTTACTTAAAAGCCACCAGCGAAGAGTCACTTCTATAACTGAGTACACAGTTCCAGGAAAACTTCTCCTGAGTCATCAACATGTCCAGCTTCTCAGCTGACCTTGAAGATACTTTATTATTCCATAGCACTAACTCCTTTGGCACTCATAGATCAAAGAAATCTTACAAAGCTTTTACATGTTGGGTTGAAAAAAGCAAAGAATATTGTACATGATTTATAAAATCTGCCAGTGTAATAGTAATTTAAATGGGAAGATCTTTCCCATTCACTGGTAGGCCCAAGTGACCTGCTTATGTCACAGGAAGCCTAAGTCACATGTGGTGGGATGAGCTTGCTGAATGAGAAAGGCAGGAAAGGGTGGAGCAGGAAATTCTGAGAGTAGTTAGAGCTGAGAGAGAGAGACAGGAGGCATGCTAGCTGTGCTGTGAGTGTGTTCGTGGGAAGGCTGGGGGTGGGGGAGAGGCTATGGAATGGAGTTGCTCTCTGCTGTGATATTGTGTATTAACCTCTATGCTACTTGGATAGATTGGACTTACTGGTTTGGGGATTGGGTTTTCTGGTGTCTGAATAAATGTTTTGTTTCTGCCTTCTATATGGCGAGTCTGTTATATTTTGCATTTCAGAACCATGCCAGCATACTCATAACAATAGCAATTGTTAATATTACCTTGGTGATATAACCAGGTGGGGAAAATCCATGCATTCTCTCAGGACTGGGCACCTATTTGTCAGTCTACCTGTTATTGTCTGAATAACTTATATAGTGCACAAACCTAGGATTGGGATTGAGAATGGGGAGGTGGCCTTTATAAAAATATATTCTGGGGAATTCTGGGAAAGATTGAAGAGTGAAAGGCTACCCTAGGATCATTTCCCCTCTACCACTCCAAATGATCTAGTAAAATAGCCCTACCTGGAACAAATGCAACAGTGAAAAGAAAAATTGAAAGAACCCTCTAGGAGGTTTTTTATTTTTTACAGAAAAATAACCAAAAGACTGGGTGATTAGCCCTTCATTACTGGTGATCCCATTCCCAGCCTCCTCCTACCCCCAACCCACTTGTTCTGTCCCAGAGCCTTGGTGTCTACATCAGTTTTTACATATAGATTACTGTATCCTTGCCAGTATCACAATGAAGATCCCAGCTCCTGCAAGAGGTTGAATAATCCCTATACAAATTCTCTTTTTCTGACCTCCTAAGCTGCCTTGGGCTGGAAAAAAGTCTCACCCCAACCTTTTGTTGAGTATGTCACTCCAGAATTTGATTTGCTGTATTATTTTAAAGTTGTTTGGAGAGGAATATTGGGAGAACTTGACTGGGATGCTGCCTTTACTCCACCATCTTGGCTCTTTGTTAACAACGCCTCCCCCCTCCACAGCTTGGCTCTTCAAAGACAAATAATTTGAAGAGAAATGGATGAGGTGCAATGAGCTTCGATTGGATAATTGACAAATCAGATAATCAATTCTTCAATATTTGAGAGTTGTTTATCTCTAGCTACCTGTGGTGAGGGCAGGAATTGGGAGACACAAGTAACATAGACATAGATAAATAAATATAAAATATGGGTAAAGTCAAACAAAGTAATCTCAATGTAGGAACAGGGAAGGGGGAGATCACAAACAACTGTGGAGACAGGGAAGGACATTCTGAAGGAGAAAACATCTTAGGGATAAGACCTGAAGGGAACAAGGGATTCTAAGAGACAGATGAAGAGAGAGAGCTATCTAGATTTGAGAGGGGGTGACATGGCAGCCTGTACAAAGGCACAGAGGCAAAATATAGTATATCACATATAGGCAATAACAGGTTGCCCAATTTGGCTATAAAGTAGAGTGTGTGGAGTGGGATGGAGAGAATAGGAAATAAATCTAAAAAGGTAATCTGGGGCAAAATTCTAAGACTTTACAGGACAAATTGTAGTAGCAATTTAGATTTGAAGATCTTTCCCACCCGTTAATAGGCCATGTCACAGGAAGCCTAAGTCACATGTGGTGGGAGGAGCTTCCTGACAGGAAAAGGAAGTTATGTCACAGGAAATGCAGACAGAGAGAGAGAGAGAGAGAGAGAGAGAGAGAGAGAGAGAGAGAGAGAGAAAGAGAGAGAGCAGTTATGTCTGCTAATGGCTGCTAATGACCATCGTGATAGTTAGAACTGAATAGACTGACTTAGCTGTACTGTGAATTTGTTTTTGGGAAGACCCCAGCAGGGGTTCAGAGAGGTTTTGGGACAGCGAGGCTCCACGTTGTGATATCATGTATTGAATGTTTTACTGCTCTGATAGATTGGATAAATGGCTTGTGGGATATGGTTCTCTGGTGTCTGAATAAATAGTTTACTTCTTCTACCTTCTATGTGGAGAGTCTCAGATACTTTGAGATACAGAACCACATAGGCATTTTGACAATTACTATTTACGTTGTTATTATTGCCTTACTGATACACAAATAAAGAGGGACTAGTATTTTATCCTAGAAGCAAAAGGAAACCACTAAAGATATTGGAACAAGAAGAATATATTCAAATCTATGCTGTAGAAATACCAATGCTGTAGCTACATAGAGGATTAATTTGAGAAGTGAGAATAGAGGTAGTGAGACCAGTCAGGAGGCTATTAAGATGGTCCAATGGGAAGTGATGTGGGCCTGAACTAGAGCAGTTGCTGTTTAAGGAGTGAGAGAATCCAATTAAGGAAGCAGAATTGGCAAGTTGATTGAATATGAGGGATGCAAAAGGTGATGACAAAGAAGGAAGAGTTGAAGATGACTGCTAATTTGCAGACCTAGTGACTGGAAGGATGGTGGCACCCCTGATAGAAATAGGGAAAAACAAGGCAAGGATTGGTTTGAAGGAGGAAAGACAATGGGTTCTGTTAGGGATGTGTTGAATTTGAAATGTCTATGGGACATTCAGTTGCCTGAAGCTCAGGAGGGAAATGAAGTTCTGCAGATTTGGCAGTTCTCTATATAGAAATGGTAATCAAAACCATGGAAACTGATGAAATCTTGAAGAGAGTATACAGAAGGATAGAAGAGAAGAGAACTCAGGACAGAAACTCCTCCTGATCATATCATTCTGCTTGTCAGTAGCATAGATGTTTTGCAATTTTGAGAGTTCTGAAGCATAGAATGAGACACTTTTTCAAGTGACAATCAGAATTGGTGATCCTTTAGCCTCTTGAAACAGCAAGGTGTCTTCGTTTTCCTTTCTAAGGATGGGAGTGGGGAGGGTAACTTTCTTTTCCATATTACTTTACATTTCTGCAGTTATTTCTGGTTTCTCCATATCTAGCAGTGCCTGTGACAACATGTGCCCATTAGGGACCCTATTGGCCCTTTGTTCAAAGTCTACCTGAAGTTGGGAAGCATCAGGAATCTGGGGACCCTCTATTTCAGGAGTACTCAAACTTTTTTATGTATCAAATCACTTCAGCAGTCTATGGGTGCCTTCTCAGAATGTTTTTAAATACATAGATTTACAAAGGAAACCAATTATACTGAAATACACTTACAAAGACATTTTTTGTAAAAAAAAAATAGGTCAAGGATCCCAGGTTAAGAAGTCTGGCATCTAATCTAATGTGATGCTCCTATTTCTGATAAAGTTTTATAGGTGAAGGAAGGTTGGCACATTAGAATAAAGCTGAGATAGTCATCTGAACTCTGAGATTCCTATTTAAACTCCTCTCAAGCCCCAGGATTTCTGGAGAGTTGTCTCATATTAAAATATTTGTGAGAATTCATAATGGTGTGAAGCCCTCTAAAGATAAAATAAACATTGTTCCCATTCTGAATCCCCTTGTCCCACCTTAATCATTGGATTCAATGGACGGGTAGTGGCTTTCATTATTCCCATTTTTCAGAAGAGATGACCGAATCACAGAAGCACTGAACTGGTCCCTGGCTCTCCTCATCTAACAAGCTCTAGGCTAATTTTAAAATCCACCAAATTTTCAGAAAAAGCCATGGTACCTTAGTCACTGTTTGATCACTGAGAAGATTCCAGGGATTTAATTCAAGTCTTCCAAATCCAAATCCAATTTGACTACTTTACAATACTGTGTTTCCAAATCTACTTGTGTTCAGCACATATTTAGTTACTATCTTTCTTCAGAGCTACAGGGTAGGCTTGATTTAATTAATGAGTTTTGGAGTAGTAATGGGACAAGTGGAACTTGAAAGGGAAAAGCAAGCATCTGAGATCCAGGGCCCTAATTTACAGACCCAACAGAGCAACCTAAAATTTGCTGTTTGAATACAAATTTATTTAGTATGCATTACTGATATTAATGAATGAAGTGGGAGGTGGGGTGGAAAATTTCCAGGCCCACTAGAATAGTTTAATCTGATCCATCTAGTCTTGTAGGCTGTGATTCAGCCAATGAACATTGTTAATGTTCCTGATTTCCCAAGGCTGTCTAGATCAGAAACTTTATAGAAACCATTCAGTTAACTCAGGCTACTTTGGATTTTCATTTAGATATTTTAAAAGGGGAAAGAGATAGTTTTGAGTAATGGGTAGCATTCTGGTCTATAAGTTAGGGAGACTTGGATTCAGCACTCAATTGCTATGTGGCTCTGGACAGGTCACTTAACCTTCAAGTGTCTCAGGCAATTCCTTAGGACTTGTGTAAGTAAATAATAGAACTTTATGATCTGAACTTGTCAAAAATGTTCCCACTATGGGAAAGAATTCCCATAGGGGAATCCCCTATGCTAACAAAATCACAGATGATGTGCATATTTTAGAAGGAATACTTTGTTTACTTCACTCTGCCAAAAAATTAATAAAACCATCTTGTTTATATAATTTATGTGCCTAAAACATGTATTAGCCTGGTCAGTCCCTGATGAGTTGAACATATCCTAGAGGGTATGTTAAACAAATATCATCCTACACTATAAGGAGTGCAAGAAAGAATAGGTTTTTTAACTAAAGCAGAAAAGAATTAAGTGAAATGTAAGGAAGAATCTCCATATTTCAAAGATTATAACAATAGAACAGCTTATATGTGCATATACATATATACATATGCTTAAGCAATATATGTATATGTACATGCAATCATATCTGTGTTTATGAATGTGTATATGTGTATGTATATCAAATACTGAAACAATCTTCACTGAGATTTAAAAAAAAAAACAGATAAAACCACCATTTTAGCTTTAGTCTTGTCTTTAGGAGAGGGGAATGGGCCCTAGGACCTTGGAGAGTTCCTAACACACCAGCTTCCAAACTTAGGGTTCTGTGTTGGTGACACCCACAGAGCCTATGGAAATAGCTTTGATAAACTGTGGGTCTCTCAAGCTTGGACTCAACCCACAAATTGTTCTTTTCTCACCATAGCTGTTTCTGTTTTTTGTCATTATTTCCAACCCCACCACCATCCCCCCTTCATTATTCAGGGTAAAGAGAAATTTAAGGTGTCTATAGGTTTCTTTCCTCTTTCCTTGTTCCCAAAAATAACACACATACATACAAATACACAGAAACATATACATGCACACACACACATAACACACTCTACACTTCCATGTTTCAGGACAATATAGAACTGGAATCTAGAATCAGAAGAGACATTGAAGTAATAAAATTTGTATACTCAGTGTGAAAGAAAGGATGTGTGTGTGTGTGTGTGTGTGTGTGTGTGCGTGTGCGTGTGTTGGGAGGGAGCTAGCAAAGTTCTAGGCAAATGCAAGAGATACTATCCTTTTGTCTAAACAAGTAAGTTTCCCATTCAGAAGTTTTCTCTTGACAACTGACACTCACTTTCCTTCTCTCCCTTAAAAAAAACAGATAATTAACTGCTTTCTAGAAAAATTTTAGGGACTGGTTTAAGCCAGTGCAAATTAGCTTTTCAATTTTCAAAATGGCTCCCTGCCTTTATTGTTTTCCTTTGCATGTTCTGGTCTTCCTTTCTCTCTTTTTAGACTTTCAGAAGCCCAGAAAAGGTAAGGCTGGAGTTTTAAGAAGTTGAATGGTGGTCAAGTTGAATTCATTCCATGAATAAGAGCAAAATAGGAAAGTGACTATAAACAGAAGTCAGTGAAACCCACATTTGACTCCCCTACTCCCTTGAACCTCCATATAATGAAGAACAAATGCATTTATTAAGTACTTACTATATGCCAGGTGCTATACTAAACACTTTACAAATATAATCTCATCTGATCCTCTCAACAACTTTGCAAGGTAAGTGTTGTGATTATGTCCATTTAATAACTGAGGAAACTCACTCAGACAAAAGTTATTTAAACAACTCACCCAGGATCACACAGCTGGTAAGTATCTGAGACTGGTTTTGAACCCAGATTTTCCTGACTTCAGGCCCAACACTCTAACTACTGTATCACTACCTGCCCCCAACATCCAAAAAATTGCCAAGTTCTGCCCAGTCTTCTACTTTAATGCCTCTCAAATTATTAAATGTCCATTAAAACCATCCTTTGATGACTCACTGTGGGTTGTAGTTGACTTTGGGTTATCAAAAGCTATGCCAGCAGAAGCCAAGCTCTGATCAGTCCTACCATGTTGGAAAGCCTTCAGAATTACCCCATTATCAGTGTCAGTTGGTTTTCTAATAAAACAGAAGTGGGTATGTATTGAGTCATGTACACTGATCATTGCCTAGCCCCACCTCCACCAGTGCCACCTGGGACCCACTACGATCAGTTGCATGAATCTTCTGGATGGATGACTCACAGAAGCACAGAATGTTAGATGGAGATGGAAGGGACCTTAGAAACCATCTAGTCTGATACAAAGCTTTTACAAATAAGAAACTGAAGCCATGGGTATTTAAGCGACTTGTGGAAGGTTCAAAGCTACAGGAGTAAACTGAGATTCAAATTCACGTTTTCTACCAATGAATCTCTCCACTACCCAACTTAGACAAACAAAAATAAATAAGATGTAGCCCCCACCCTCAAGGAACTTAATGTTTGGAAAGATACAAAAAAGAGGCAGTAGATAGAGAACTGGGCCTGGAGTCAGAATCCAGCCTCAAACACTGACTAGTTGTGTTACCCTGGGCAAGTCACTTAACCTCTGTTTTCATTAATGCACTAAAGAAGGATATGGCAAACCACTCCAGTATTTTTGCTAAGAAAATCCCATGGACAGAATTGACAAGCTAAGGTCCACAGGGTCAAGAAGAATGAGACATTACTGAACAACAGCAAAGCACCAAAAAAGGCATACACACTCAAGAAGGTTAGCAAATATCTTATCAGAAGGTTAACCAAGGGAATAAGTGTAATTTACTCTTACATTTACTTTCCCAAGACTACAATCCAGCTATATTCTTTCAATTGAGGACAATAAATATGCATCAGTTACCATCTCTGCAGTAAGGCACTGCTTCTGGGGATTCAAAGAAGAATAAGATATAATTACTGCCTTCTTCCTCTTTTTCCCTTTTTTCCCCTTCCTCCAGCTTCCAATTTACTAGGAGAGATAAGGCAGGAACACAAATAACTCTAATAAAAATGAGCATATATCAAATGATCAAGACTTCAGTTACATCATTAGATGACAAAACATATTGCCTAGGTCTATGGATTAGACATCATGAAGCAAATATATTAATTAGAAATAATTAATATTCACCATAAATAAATATTTGGGTTACTTGAGATTTTTTTTTCTTGAGCCTCAGTTTCCTCATCTAGAAAGTGAAGGGGTTGGAATTAATCCATCGACCTTAATTAATTCAGAGTTTTCAGACTGCCCTGGTATGAAAATTAGAGCCATAACTAGGGCTTTGATTTGCTCTGGGGCTCCAGCCCCCAAGGAGTACATGTTTCCTCATTACGTTGGTCCTCCAGTATGTAGGACCTGCACTTCTCTATCCTCTGCCAGATTCTGTTCAACCATTCTCCATTTTATCAAAAAGAGGAGGCATCTCTAGACATTTCCACATTCCAAGAGACTTTTTCCTAGCCTTGCTCCCAACTTGATTGATCTCCTGGAAGCCATTATAGCAACAGAATTCTGGAGTATCCATCCATAGGTGCTATCCTGACATCTCTGTGCTTGTCCCTGGGGTGATATTTTTCTCCCTAAGAACTCATTTACTAAGGCCTTAGGTAT
Organism: Trichosurus vulpecula; assembly: GCF_011100635.1. NCBI lineage: Eukaryota > Metazoa > Chordata > Mammalia > Diprotodontia > Phalangeridae > Trichosurus > Trichosurus vulpecula. Next base: position 203,895,112 of record NC_050576.1, on the reverse strand, counting down.
TTACCTAAGTCTTCAAGTCTTCCTCAATACCACATGAATTTTTCCCAAGTGCCAAAATTTATCATTACAGTTTTTTTTTCAAAGTGTTGGTCCCTGAGTCCTCAGGACAAAACATCATAAGATCCTATATATAGCTGAAAGAACCTTAGGGATCAACTGGTCCAAACCTCTCCTTTCCCTTTGAGTTTTACAAGTAAGAATGCTAAGGTCCAGAAAAGTAAAGTAACTTACTCAAAGTCACATATGCATGTAAACTGCACATGAACAAAACAAAACTCCATATGCAAAAATATTTATATTTGTAAGGGAGAGGTGTGAAATTCCCTCTCTTCAATTAATATGGACACAGAAAGCCCAGAATGTAATTCACAAAGTGTTAACAAGGCATTAAAATGACTGTAAAGACGTATCTACTCTCTTAACCTTTTACAAGGTATGACCATCTCTCTAATTGCATCAAGAAGGAAACAAAGTGATTGGCCAAGCAATAAAATTACCCATTACCCTAAATACTTCAAATAGCTAAACTCTGAATGAATTTCAGCAGTTTCTGGAGGCTTTCCAAGCTGGAAGCTTTGTGTGGAGAAGACCACCACATGGAGAGAGGAGGGCATTTCCCTTTCTTCTCCTTTTCTACCAGAAGCCTTGATATTTAGGAACACAATGAGAGTGTACCCCATTCAGTAGTTGCTAGCCTGACACAGTTTGAGACATAGTTGTGGGAAGAGAGACATGCACTCCAACAAACATAGATACAGACACAAGCATCTGAGAGAGGAAGCATCTTCAAGACATAAACCTTGACAATCAAGATTTGGGTTGTGCAAAAGAGTCATACTGGAAACCTGTCATAAGGATTCTATAAAGAGAAAAAATGCTTCCAGGCCCTGCAGTAGTAGAAGTTGTAAACTGTCTTTGCCACATATGTATGCTACATATGTGTCTCACTAATATTCCGTCCTAAATTTAAACCAATTCTTCCCATAGATATTGCGTTTATTTGTAGAAAAGTACATTCTAGGTCTATGGTAGTATAATTTTTTTGTAAGTATTATTGTTGCTATGCCATTTAAGTAAATGTCTTTGCTCAGAGGTAATGTCTCTACTGATTGATTTTGAAAGAAAAGCACTCTCGTGGGGGCTCATAAGTGTTAGGAATGTAGAGCCACAAGGTTGCCCTTAGAACCTAAAATACTAGCCACCCTACGGAGGCTTAATCCACAAATTCAAAGGTGAAATTGGGAGAGCAAACCAGATGGTGTATTACATATGGATTAATAATATACATGATATACATAATTTTGTCCTCTATAAAAGCCATATTCCAATGCCTCATAATAGCATGGAGATGAGCTTGATTCCTAGCTTCTACTGAGAATGTGTATGTTGAAAAGGCTTCAGATATGAGCCAATAGCTGTGTGTCTGCCATCTGAGGACAGCTTAACCAAGTTCAAAGAGACTTGCTACTAGAAGGTTGACCACAAAATGCTAAATTATTCAGCCATGGCAACCCAGGAATTGAGGAGGAGTTAGGGTCTGTACTCACAGAAGTACCTTCACTAACAAAATCAAGGATGTTTTAAATGAATCAAAAATCATAGTCAACAATAGACATATTTGAGTGCCTGATATGCATAAGCAAGACAAGTAACAATATTAATGGAATAGACTTGGTACAGGAAGTGTATACGCTGGAAGGATATCTTAGTATGACAGAAGGTACGCATTAACAGTTCATCCCACAACCAGCCCATGTTTGGCTTTCTGTAAGTCTACAGAAAAAAACAGTCACCTAATTAATTAATCAATCAGTGAGAGAGGCTCCCTTCAGGCCTTACCAAGAAGATACCTTATTGTCTTCCTCTACATATCAAACACAGCCCTTTCAAATCAGAATTCAGCAAAATATCTTTCCACCCCCAACCAAACCAACTATAGGCTTTCACTAACTCATGCCTTACATACTAATACTCTTTTACTAAAATCAAATACCCTGTGAATTGATCCAACCATTCTGGAAAACATATTTAAATTATATGAGAAAAAATACTAAACTGTTCATACCCTTTGATTATGCTACTCAGTACATACTCCAAGGAGAGACTCAAGATAGAAAAGCCCAATTCATATATAGAATGTAATAAATAGATAGGTCCACTACATGCCAAAATATTCACAGAAGTTCTATTTGTGGTAGCAAAAAACTTGAAACAAGGGGCAGCTAGATGGCGCAATGAGTAAAGCACCAGCCCTGGAGTCAGGAGGACCTGAGTTCAAATTCGACCTCAGACACTTGACACATGTACTAATTGTGTGACCTTGGGCAAGTCACTTAACCCCAATTGCCCTGCCCCCCCAAAAAAAACTAGAAACAAGGCAGATTCTGAGGCAGATGACTGAGGAACAACTCTTTAAAAAAAACTGTGATGTAGAAATGTAATAAAATATTAGCATGAAGTAAGAAATCATAAATATGAGAAATTAAGAGAAATTACTGGAAGACTGGTATGAACTGATTTAAAGTGAAAACAACCAGAATAACATTATACACAATGCCCTCAATAATATCAATGAAAAGGAACAATAAAATGACGCTTAGACTTCTTTAATTGTATTTATTGATCTTTCCTCTAGGGAAAAGGTAGAGAGGTAGGGAACTGTAAGTGTAGGATGCTTCATATCTTGGAGGTTGCTACCTTGGTATGGGCTGGTTTTGCTTAAGTGTTATTCTTTCCTACAAGGGTGGGGTCCTTTGTGAGAAAAAGGGACAGGTGAAATAGATAGAAATGACTATGATATGGAAACAAAAGACATCAATTAAATACCCTTCAAACAAAATAATATCAAATTGGGACATTAATTTCTGGCAAAGGTATCATTATCATTAGTGTACCTAAAGTAAATAGGCACATGCATGCACACATGCATGCGCGCACACACACATACACACACACACATACACACACACACACACACCACAGACATTCCTATTTCTTATTCCTATTTCTCCTTATCTAAATACATTCTCTGGAACATATACATAGTATCCAAGGTCATCATGACATAACAACACAAAAGGCATCAAATGCTCTATCTTTTAGCAATACCTAGTACTGATCAATCAAAAAAGTCAAAGGGATCTGAGAGCTACCCATTGGTCTGACTTCATACCTCATCTAAGGAATTAATTATTTTCAGTTTTCTAGGCACTGAGTCTCTTATCACACACAGAAGTCTCACCCCATAAACCTCAAGGTTCTATTAATATAGTCAGACAGATTTTTAAGGCTCTGGTAGATAATGTAATTAACTTTCTTCTGTCAGCTGGAAAATCAGTCACCAGTCACTCAAGTCCTTGTTTGATCCTCTTTAGAGTAAGAAGAAAGGTTAACTCAGCCAGAAGACACATCCTTGAGGCCAAAAGAGTAGAGGTTATACCTAGTGGTGATGACCATTTTGGGGAAGGGGGTGTAATTACAATTTCATTCAAAGCGTGTTCATTAAGCATCCACTACATACAAGGGATTGTGTTAGGTGCTGGTTATACAAAGACCAAATGACAACAGTCCCTCAGTGAACTTACATTCTACCAAAGGGAATGAAACATTCAAACAGATAAACAAATACAAGACATTTGAGGAGGGAGGATATGCAAGCAACTGGGGAGATTAGTAAAGTTTCTTGTAGATGGTACTTGAGCAGAGCCTTAAAGGAAGACAAGATTGTGTCTTCTAAGTATTCTAAGAGGCAACGATAAGAAAGGAATTGTCCATTCTCAGCGTGTAAGACGTGTACAAAGACATGAAGGTAGGAGAGCTAGGAGATGTCAGGGAGTCACAAGTAAATCATTTTGTCCAGAACAAAGAGTAAGGAAAAATGGATAGAAAGGTAGGCTAAAGCCAAACACTGAAGGGTTTTTAGTCTCAAGCGGAGGCATTTGTCTTCATTTGTATTTATTATTTTAGCACCTGTGCATCTGTGTGTCTGATAAATTAGAGAAGAGACTGGAATCCAGGAATCCAGTTTGGAAACTCTTGTAATAGTCTAGGCAAGAAGTGATTAGGGACCCAACTAGACTAGTGGCCATGTTTGTGTAGAGGAGAGAACAGATATCTTCAAGGAATACTGTAGAGGTAAAACTAATAAAACTAGGTATCTGGTTTTAGCATACATCTAAACGTGCATAGAATTCTAAGCCAAGACAATGAGCATATCACTTACTTTAAAAAAATAGGATTTGATTTTTTAAAAGCAGTTCTACAATTAAAGATAATTTATTGGCCCATGTGTTGTTGTTGTTGTTGCTGTTTTAAACCAGTCTGTCTGGTACCTAGGAGGTATATGCAATAAATGAAGTCAATATTCTTTGCTATTCAACTACAAATAAATCCTTGCTCTGTGTATGGAGAGAAATGGCTACACAGCCAACTCTTGATGATAATCCCTCTGTCCTTGAGGTATCAACAGTAAAGAAGTCTGGGCATACTCCCTACTCCCAACCACCTTGCTGCCAAACCAGAAACCATGTCTCAGAAATCTTAGTGTTTTCTGATCCAGAATTGTGACTCAAATCCTAATTAGTCAATGTTTCATCTGGCCCACTATTTTTTGAGGACCCAATTGTGCTTCTACTTCATAGTCATCTTTTCACCAGCCACCTGTACTGCCACAGTATGCACCCCCCCATTTCTTTTTTTATAATTTTTTAAAATTTTATTTGTTTTTGTTATATTTTGAGTACCAAGCTATCTCCTTCCCTGCCTCCCAATCTTGCACTAGAGAAAGCCAACATTTGACATTCTATCTCTTAGCCATTACCAGATAGTTTTGATAATTATCACCTTATAATACAGTTTAAGATCTTGTACTGCTAGATAGGTAGATAGATAGATAGATAGATCATAGATAGATGATAGATAGGTGATAGATAATACATAGATGATAGATGATAGAAAGATAGATAGATGATGGACAGATAGATGATAGATGAGCAGACAGATAGATAGATAGATGTGAAATCATAGAATACATGCTTTCATATATCAGTTCTTTTCTCTGAAGGTGGGTAGCATCTTTCTTTATAGGTCCTTTGTAGTTGATTTAAATATTCATATTGTTCAGGATAGTTTAGTCATTCCCAGCGACTCTTCAAACAATATTGCTGTCACTGTATACAGTGTTCTCTTGGTTCTGCTCATTTCACACTTCATTATTTCATGCAAGGTTTTCCCATTTTGTCCTAAAAATCTACCTGCTCATCATTTCTTACAGCACAGTTGTATTCCATCACAATCATATGCCACCCTCAATTTCCAGTTCTTTGCCAACACAAAGAAAGCAGCAATAAATATTTTAGAACATGTAGGTTCTTTTCCTTTTCCCCTGATCACTTTGAGAAACAGACTTAACAGTGGTATTGCTGGGTCAAAGGGTATATATAGTTTATAACGATTTGGACACAATTCCAGATAACTCCTAAAAATGGTTAGATCAGTTCACAGTTCCACCAACAGGGCATTAGTGTCCCAATTTTTCCACATCCACTCCAACATGTGTCATTTTCTCCTTCTATAATTTTAGCCAATCTGATAAGTGTGAGATGTTACCTCAAAGTAGTTTTAATTTACATTTCTCTAATCAATAATGATATAGAGCATATTTTCATATGACTATATATAGCTTTGATTTCTTTTTCCAAAAACTACCTATTATGTCCTTTGACTATCTATCAGTTGGGAAATGCTTGACAAAACTTGACTGTAAACTTGACCAAGTTCTCTATATATTTTAGATATGAGACCATTATCAAATAAACTTTCTGTAAAAAAAATGTTTTTCCCAGTTTCCTGCTTTCCTTCTAATCTTGACTACATTGGTTTTATTTGTATAAAAGCTTTTTAGTTTAATATATTCAAAATTATCCATTTTACACATCACAATGCTCTCTATCTCTTGTTTATTCATAAATTCTCCTATCCCTAAATCTGTTAAATAATATGTTCCATGTTCCTTTCATTTACTTATAATATCTCCCTTTATGTCCAGGTCATATATCCATTTCAACTTATCTTAGTAAATTGTATAAGATATTAGTTTATACCTAGTTTCTGCCAGATTTCTTCCCAGTTTTCCCAATAATTTTTACCAAATAGTGAATTCTTATCCCCAAAGCTTAAATCTTCATATTTATCAGACACAAGGTTACTACTTTGTATTATATATCTATTCTATTCCACTGATCTACCATTGTATTTCTTAACCATTACCAGATAGCTTTGATAATTATTACCGTATAATTCCTTTGATATTCTTGACCTTTTTTTCTTCCAAATGAATTTTGTTATTATTTTTCTAGCTCAATAAAACATTTTTTGTTAATTTAATCAGGATGGCAGTGAATAAGTAGTTTAAGTAAATAAGTAATTTAAGCAAAATTACCATTTTTGTTCTATTGGCTCAGCCTACCATGAACAACTATTTATCCAATTATTTAAATATATTGTTTATTATGACAATTACTTAAATATGCCTTTATCTGTATAAAAAGCATTTTATAATTATGGTGATATAAGTCCTGGGTTTGTCTTGGCAGGTATATTCCCAGGTATTTTATGTCATCTATGGTTATTTTAAGTGAAATATCTCTTCTTGCAGGGCTTTTTTTGATGATACATGGAAATGCTAATGATTTATGTGGATTTATTTTACATCCTGTTACTTTTCTAAAATTATTGTTTCAACTAAGTTTTTAACTGAATCTCCAGGATTTTCCAAGTAAACTATCAAATTATCTACAAAAGAGGCAGTTTTATTACCTCATTACCCATTCTGATTCCTTCAATTTCTTTTTTTTTTCTCTTATTGCTAGTGCTAGCATTTCTAAGTACAATATTGAATAATATTGGTAATAATTGGCATTCTTGTTTCATTCCTGATCTTATTGGGAAGTCTTCCAGCTTATTTCTGTGACAGATAATGCTTGCTGGTCGTTTTAGATAGATGCTTCTTATAATTTTAAGGAGAAATCCTTTTACATCTATGCTTTCAAGTGTTTTTAATAGGAATGAGGATTTTGTAAAAAGCTTTTTTGCATCTATTAATATAATTACATGATTTCTGTTGCACATGTTATTGATATAATCAATTTTATTAATAGTTTTCTTTATACTAAACCACCCCTGCATTCCTGGTATAAATCTCACTTGATCACACTGTGTAAACTTTGTGATACATTGTTGTAGTCTCATAGTTCATATTTTATTTAGGATTTTTACATCAAAATTCATTAGTGAAATTGGTCTAAAATTTTCTTTCTCTGTTTTTGTTCTTCCTGGTAAGACTCCTTCTTTGCCTATAATTCTAAATAATTTATTTAATACTGGACTTAGTTGATCCTTAAATATTTGGTAGAATTCATTTGTAAATCCATCTGGTCTTAATGCTTTTTCTTAGGCAACTCTTTTATGGCCTATTCAAATTTACTTTTCTTTTTTTTAATTTTTTTTTCATTTTTGGAGAGGGAAGGCAGGGTAATTGGGGTTAAGTGACTTGCCCAAGGTCACACAGCTAGTACGTGTGTCAAGTGTCTGAGGCTGGATTTGAACTCAGGTACTTCTGACTCCAGGGCTGACTGTGCCACCTAGCTGCCCCTCAATTTACTTTTCTTTTTTTTTAATTTAATTTATTTATTTAACATATTTAGTTTTCAGCATTGGTTTTCACAAGAGTTTGTATTACAAATTTTCTCCCCATTTCTACCCTCCCCCCCACTCCAAGATGGCATATATTCTGGTTGCCATGTTCCCCAGTCAGCCCTCCCTTCTGTCACCCCACTCCCCTCCCATCCCCTTTTCCCTTCCCCTCTTGTAGGGCAAGCTAAATTTCTACTTCCCATTGCCTGTGTATCTTATTTTCTAGTTGCATGCAAATAAACTTTTTTTTTGTTGTTTTTGAACGTCTGTTTTTAAAAACTTTGAGTTCCAAATTCTCCCCCCTCCTCCCTTCCCACCCACCCTCCCCAAGAGGTCAAGCAATTCAACATATGCCACATCATTATGTATAACCCTTCCACAATACTCATGTTGTGAAAGACTAACTATATTTTGCTCCTTCCCAACCCATCCCCCTTTATTGAATTTTCTCCCTTGACCGGGTCCCCTTTTGAAAGTGTTTGTTTTTGATTACCTCCACCCCATCTGCCCTCCCCTCCAACATTCCCCCCTTTTTTCATCTTCTTCCCTCTTCTTTCCTGTGGGGTAAAATACCCAATTGGGTATGTATGGTATTCTCTCCGCAGGCCCAATCTGATGAGAGCAAGATTCACTCATTCCCCCCTCACCTGCCCTCTCCCCTCCTCCCACAGAACTGCTTCCTCTTGCCACCTTTATGTGAGATAATCCACCCCATTTTGTCTCTCCCTATCTCCCTCTCTCAATATGTTCCTCTCACATTCCGTAATTTGATTTTATTTTCTTCAGATATCTTCCCTTCATCTTCAACTCACCCTGTGCCCGCTCTCTCTCTCTCTCTCTCTCTCTCTCTCTCTCTGTGTCTCTGTGTGTATATATATATATATATACATATATATATACACACATAGATATATACATACATACACATTCAGTTATATATATACATAAACATATATACATATCTGCATATTCCCTTCAGCTACCCTAATACTGAGGTCTCATGAATCATACACGTCATCTTTCCATGTAGGAATGTAAACAAAACAGTTCAACTTTAGTAAGTCCCTTGCAATTTCTTTTTCTTGTTCTTTTTCTTGATTACCTTTTCATGCTTCTCTTGATTCTTGTGTTTGAAAGTCAAATTTTCTATTCAATTCTGGTCTTTTCACTGAGAAAGCTTGAAAGTCCTCTATTTTATTGAAAATCAATATTTTGCCTTGGAGCATGATACTCAGTTTCGCTGGGTAGGTGATTCTTGGTTTTAATCCTAGCTCCATTGACCTCCGGAATATCGTATTCCAAGCCCTTCAATCTCTTAATGTAGAAGCTGCCAAATCCTGGGTTATTCTGATTGGGTTTCCACAATACTCAAATTGTTTCTTTCTGGCTGCTTGCAGTATTTTCTCCATGATCTGGGAGCTCTGGAATTTGGCGACAATATTCCTAGGAGATTTCTTTTGGGGATCTATTTGAGGAGGCGATTGATGGATTCTTTCAATTTCTATTTTGCCCTGTGGCTCTAGAATATCAGGGCAGTTCTCCTTGATAATTTCTTGAAAGATGATATCTAGGCTCTTTTTTTGATCATGGCTTTCAGGTAGTCCAATAATTTTTAAATTATCTCTCCTGGATCTATTTTCCAGGTCAGTGGTTTTTCCAATGAGATATTTCACATTGTCTTCCATTTTTTCATTCCTCTGGTTCTGTTTTATAATATCTTGATTTCTCATAAAGTCACTAGCTTCCACTTGCTCCAATCTAATTTTTAAAGTAGTATTTTCTTCAGTGGTCTTTTGGACCTTCTTTTCCATTTGGCTAATTCTGCCTTTCAAGGCATTCTTCTCCTCATTGGCTTTTTGGAGCTCTTTTGACATTTGAATTAGTCTATTTTTTAAGGTGTTGTTTTCTTCAGTGTATTTTTCAGTATTTTTTTGGGTCTCCTTTAGCAAGTCATTGACTTGTTTTTCATGGTTTTCTCACATCCTTCTCATTTCTCTTCCCAATTTTTCCTCTACTTCTCTAACTTGCTTTTCCAAATCCTTTTTGAGCTCTTCCATGGCCTGGGACCAGTTCATGTTTTTCTTGGAGGCTTTTGGTGTAGGCTCTTGCACTTTGTTGACTTCTTTAGGCTGTATGTTTTGGTCTTTTTTGTCACCAAAGAAAGAATCCAAAGTCTGAGACTGAATCTGGGCGTGTTTTCGCTGCCTGGCCATATTCCCAACCAACTTACTTGACCCTTGAGTTTTTCAGTGGGGTATGACTGCTTGTAGACTAAAGAGTTCTATGTTCCACGTTTGGGGGGTATGTGCCAGCTCTGCCACACCAGCACTGTTCCTTCCCCAAGAACCCCCAACCCGGACTGGGCTTAGATCTTCAGCAGGCTGTGCATTCCTGCTCTGATCCGCCACTTAATTCCTCCCACCAGGTGGGCCTGGAGCCGGCAGTAACAGCAGCTGTAGCTGCCCCACCTCCGCTGCCCCCGGGGCTGGAAGCCGAACCTCGAATTCCTTCCACTCCCGCAGCTTTTCCCACTAACCTTCTCCGCTGTCTTTGGTGTTTGTGGTGAGAAGTCTGGTAAGTGCCACAGCTCACTGATTCAGGGTGCTAGGGCACTTTCCAACCAGCTTCTGGTCTGGTTGGTCCTCGCAGCTCACTCTGGGCTCGGCTTCCCTCTGCTCCCAGCTCCGTGTGGGATAGACCTCACCCAGAGACCATCAAAGCTGTCCTGGGCTGGAGCCCTGCTTCCCTCTGCTGTTTTGTGGGTTCTGCCATTCTAGAATTGGTTCAGAGCCATTTTTTATAGGTTTTTGGAGGGACTCAGCAGGGAGGTCATGCTAGTCCCTGCTTTCCAGCCGCCATCTTCGCTCCGCCCCCAATCTCAATTTACTTTTCTAAAACAGGTTTATTTAAATATTCTATTTCCTCTTCAGCCAATCTGGGAAATCCTAATTTCAAGTTCTGAAATAATAATTAAATGATTATCATCATTTCTCCTAGGAAGGATTTACTCCCCATTTATTCCACTCACCTTTTCTCATTTAATTTTCCTTGCCAACCAATTGCTCTTTTTCCCTGTTTTATTCTTTCCTTTTCTTTAAATCTTTCTCCTTTAGTCCTTATTCCTTAATCTTCCTTCATCCTTGATTATCTTCCTTGACCCTGGCCCTTCCCTTTCATTCTTCTTTCACAGAAACTAAAAGTAAAATTTGGATCTGAAGACTATTTTCCCTCAAACTTTTCTCATTGTCTCCTCCTGAACTCAACCTCTGATCTTCTTCACAACTCAAAATTCCTTCAAATCACCTAGGCTGTTTCCTTCTCCTTTTTCTGCTTTTTTCAACTCAATCCCTTTTCTCTACAACCTCTCCGACAGAAATGGGAAGTAAAATATTCCTGACTAAAGTTAATCCTTCTGTTTGTACACTGGAGTCCATTTACCTCTCTTATTCATTTTCAATCTCTTCTACTCCATTAGCTCCTACTCATGTGTCTACAAACACGTCCAGATCTCCTTAATACTGAGCTAGGTGGATCAATGAATAAATTACTGGTTGTAGGGTCAGGAAGGCCCTGAGTTCAAATCCAGCCTCAAACATTTACTAGTTGTGTGTCGCTGGGCTAGTCATTTAACTTCAGTTTATCTCAGTTTCCACATCTGTAAAATGGGAATATTAGTATTAATTATTCCTTGATAGTGTATCTCATGCAGCTACTTTTCACCTCTCTCTTCTCCTTGAACAATGCTGAACTTTTAAAACATTTTTCTTAATTCTGATGACAGAAATAGAAAAGTTTCCAATCAAATTCATCTCCTTCTGGAACTGCCTCGAAATTAACTTTTAAAAACAGTGTTAAATGAAGTAAAAGATACATACACAGGAGAAATTATCTAGGAGAAGCCCCAGCAAGGTAATCCCCATCAAAAAAAGAAAAAGAAAAGGCAGAACTTTTAAAGATACAATATTCTAAGCTCTGAATCTAGTTATATTTCTATAATGCACTCTCACTCTCTTCTCCCCTCTTCCCCCCAAAAACTAACCCTTATTATCCCTGGTGCAGAGAAGAGTAGAGATGCCTATTTCCTCACTCCTGCATTTGTATAATATTCTCCTGTCATTTTCCAGTTATTAGAAATGGTAAATTTCTCTCTGTCTGTATTCTCATTTCTTCCCTTTTCTATTCCTTTTTCTCCCTTTTTGTTTCTCTCTGAAAAGTGTATGTGCTTGTGTCACACATACACACACACACACACACACACACACACACACACACACACCACAACACATCCAAGCATTCTTTTTTTCCCTCTTTGCCCTCAAGAATCTGACATGTTTCTCTTTTCTCTCTCAGGATGTAAGCATTTGATCATCACATTGCTAAAAATAAGCATGTGGTCATCATATTGCTAAACCTAATTTAGCTTTCCAAGTTTCTATTGCTTCTTGTGTTTGTATCTCAAAGACTTTACCTGTCTATGGCACTATCAGCAGGAAAGCTTAGGAGTCACTAATTCCACTAAAGTTCCATTTTACTTCTTTGGGATACTCATTGGCTTTGTAGGCTGTTATTCTTGATTCTAGGCCCTTTTTGGTTTATTTTTTGATCTATCAATATGTTCTAAATGTTTTTCTCATTTTCCTGCATAATTTCATGTGATCTAGACTATGCCTCCTCAGCATTTGATCCCTTCTTCCTAGCTGCTTACAGTATTTTGTCTTTGACCTGGAAGATCTGGAGATGGCTATCGTATTTCTGGGTGTGTTGATTTTAGATAGAGTTTCTTTCAGAAACAAAAACATTATTACATAAATATAGAAATATTAAACATATCCTTTAAAGACATTATCATCAGTGAGTATGGTATAAAGAAAGGATTTAGATTTAAGTATATGCTAAATAATATAACCTTGATGAATAAATCAAGGAAACAAGAGATATTTTTAAAAGATATTTTATCAATGAAATAAAATATTTTTAAACTTTTAGGATGTAGCCAAAACCATTGGTGAGGGAGAGAAAGATTATACCTATAAGAAGTATTTTTGTTAATGAAAAGACAGAAAGAATAGGTCAATGAATTGAACAAGGAACTAAATTTTTTTTTGTAATTATAAAACCTATATTAAAGTAATTTTATTTCAGTCACACAATAAAAGAAGTAACAGTACTTTGTGTTGATACACATTAAGATCTCTGATGAAACAGTATTTGTTAAAAAAATTCCCTTTACACTCTTTGTTTTACATATTTAATTACGTGAAACTGAAGTTGAAGGAGAATTTTTTCTTTTGTTTTGTAGTGCCTTTCTTTTTTTTTTTTTAGATTTTTTATTTTTAGTTTACAACACTTGGTTCTACATAATTTTGAGTTCCAGATTTTCTTCCTCCCCCTTCCCCCCTTCCCTCCTCAAGATGACATGGAATCCAATATATCTTCTACATATAACTTCACATTGAACTTATTTACACAGTAGTCAAGTTGTAAAGAAGAATTATGACCAGTGGAATGAATCATGAAAAAGAAGAAACAGAACCAAAAAAAAAACACCCCAAAAACAAAAACAAAAGAGAAAAAAAAACAAAGGAAAAAAAAAGGCAAGCATAAAGTGCACCTCAATCTGCATTCAGACTCCATAGTTCTTTCTCTGGATGTAGATAGCTCTGTCCATTGTGAGTCCTTTGGAGTTGTCTTTGCACCTTGTATTGCTGAGAAGAGAGAAATCTATCAGGGTTAGTCTTCACAGAATCCATATATCTGTGGTTGTGTATAATGTTTTCCTGGTTCGGCTCTGCTCACTCAACATTATATGATGTAAGTTTTTCCAGGTTATTACGAAGTCCGTACCATCCCCATTTCCTATAGCACAATAGCACTCCACTACCTTCATATACCACAACTTGTTCAGCCATTCCCCAACCGATGGGCAGCCCCTTGACTTCCAATTCTTTGCCACCACAAAAAGAGCCACCATAAATAGCTTTGTACATATGGGTCCTTTTTCCACTTGTGTGATGTCTTTGGGATACAATCCTAGAAATGGTATTGCTGGGTCAAAGGGTATGAATATTTTTATAGCCCTTTGGGCATAGTTCCAAACTGCTCTCCAGAATGGCTGGACCAGTTCACAACTCCACCAGCAATGTAACAATGCTCCAATTTTCCCACATCCTCTCCAGCATTTATCATTTTCCTGTAAAAAAAAATTTAAAAAACTAAGAAAATCAACAACTGAAAAGCTCCCCCAACAAACCACAAAAATAGAAATTATTTTTAAAAATCAAAGAAATGAACAAAATAAAAAATATACCACCAAAGTGGCCAATAAAATTAAGAGATTTTTTAAAAAAGATTAATAAAACACATGTCGTTAGCCAATTTGATTTATTTTTATTAGATAGAAAAACCAAATTACCAACATGAAAAATAAAAAAGGAGAATTGACAATGGCTGAAGAGGAAATAAAAGAAACTCATAAACTATAATATCTAGTTATATACCAACAAAATTAAAAATAAATCAAATAGATGAATATTTTTTTAAAAAAATTTTAAACACCACAATCACAAGTTAAAATTAAATGGCAGGGAGGGGAAGGAGAGAAAATTTTGCAGCAAATGTCTCTGATATCCAAGATAGACATAAAATGGATAGAAAATGTATTGTAACAAGGACCATTCCACAATAGAGAAGTGGTTAAAGAATAGCAACAGGCAGTTTTCAAAAGGAGAAATCAATGCTATCCAAAATCACATGAAATAATGTTTCAAATTACTTACAATAAGAGTTATGTAAATTAAAATAACTGAAGTTTCACCACTTATCACATTGGCAAAGATGTCAAAGGCCGAAAAAGATAAATGCTGAAACCTTGGGGAGACAGGCCCAATCATCCTGGAAAATAATTTGGAATTAAACATTAAAAAAAGGCATCAAACAATATTTTTTGCCTAGTGATGCCATTATTAGTAACATACCCTAAGGAGGTCAAAGATAGAGGCAAAAATGCCATGTACTTAAAAATTTTAAGAATTTTAAAAATAAAATTTATTGATAACTTTTGTTTCTCTTTATTAACGCCCATTTTTCCTAATGTAGGGCAGCTAGGTGGCACAGTGGATAGAGTGCTGCACTTGGATTCAGGAAGACCTGAGTTCAAATCCAGCCTCAGACATTTACTAGCTGTATGACCCTGGGCAAGCCCCTTAACTCTGTTTGCCTCAGTTTCTTTACTGGTAAAATGAACTATAGAAGGAAATGGCAAACCACTCCAGTATCTTTGCCAAGAAAACCCCAAAAGGAGTAAAGAACAGTCAGACACAACTGAAGGCAATTAAACAAACACCTTTTCTGTTGTATCTTGTTGCTCACATTCCCATAGAACCATCTCTCATAATGAAAATTTTAAAAAGAAAAGAGGAAAAAGAAAAAGAAAATTCAGGAAAATGAACCAACATGTCCAACAAACCCTGCTGATGTCCATAGTACTGTGCCATGAAGCCAGGGAGTTGTTCTTTCTCCTATCTCTTCTGTAGGGCTCAGCTTGATTATTATAATTTTGTAGGGTTCCATTTCAGGTGTTTTTTGTTCTTCTTTCTATTTACATAGTTATAATCATTATTCATATTGTTTTCCTGATTGTACTTTCATCATTCTGCATCAGTTCAGATAAGTCTCTTCATGTTTCAGAGATGATAGCTTAGGGCAACTAAGTGGCACAGTGGGTGGAGATATAGAAAGATGTGAGTTCAAATCCTGCTTCATACTGGTGACTATGAGCAAGTCACTTAATCTCTATTGCCTCATTTTCTTCATCTATAAAGTGGGAATGATAATAGCAACTACCACCCAGGGTTGTTGTGAAAATAAAATAAGATAATAAAGGGTATTCTGAGAGTTTCGGTGTGATCTTCACTGAGACATTCAAAAGACCTTGTATTTGTAAAGTGCTTTGCAAATCTGAAATTCCTACATAAATTCTAGATATTATTATCATCTATATTCAAATCTTTGAAGGGTTTTCATATGGGAGAATATTTTGACATTCTCCTTGATCCCAAAGAGAGGATAAGGATCAAAGGAGAGAAGTAGATGGAGACCAAAATCACATTAATATAAGGAACAATCTTCTAACATTTAGAGCCTATCCAAGAATATCATCTCATGAGAGTCTTAAGACACATTCAAGTAGACTGAGTGTGAAGGATGCTCCTTCCTTTCTCTGATTCTGTAAACTACCTCCAACAAAATGAGTTGAGCTTCTCAACTGGCCCTTTGGCTTACTATGTTTCTATGCCATATTACCCAACCCCTCCCACTCCCAAAGCCAGTGCCTCAAGGGTTGTTATCCTGAAAGTGTGCCCAACTTCTTACAGACTTATCAACAGCATTTATTCACCCAATACTACAAATCACAAAGACCTAACCCCGTTAAGGATCTAGGTAATAAAATATAACGGAAAATATACTATCCTATTTCTCTCCAGGATCTCATCAGCTCCCTTGTATTTAACCATCACCTCTAAGCTAATGATCTTTACATCTATTTATCCAGTCCTAACTTTTCTGCTGGGCCCCAATCTCTCATCTCCTACTGCCTAATAGACTTCTCAGACTGGGTGTGCTGTAGACATCTTAAACTCAATATGTCCAAAACTGAACTCGTTAGCCTTCCCCCAAAAAACCTCCGTCTTTCCAAATTTCCCCATTATTGTTGAGGATATCACCAAACTCTTTGTTTCCCAGGCTTGATGCCTATTATCCTTGACTCCACACTCTTCCTCTCACCCCTCCAATCTGTTGCCAAAACCTGTTTGTTTTACCTTCATAACATCTCTTATATGTGTCCCCTTCTCTCCTCTGATACTGTTATCACCCTGGCCCAGGCCCTTATCTCTTTATTCTTGGGACTTTTTCAATAGCCTGCTGGCTGGTTTGTCTGCCACAAGTATCTCCCCATTCCAATCTATTCTCCCCTCAACTGTCAAATTAACCTTCCTAAAGCACAAGTCTGATAATGGCACTCTCTATTAAAAAAAAATGCCAGTAACTCCCTGTCACCTTCAGGATCAAATATAAAATCCTCTGGTGTTCAAAGCCTTTCATAACTTACCCTCCTACCTTTCCAGTCTTCTTACAATCCAGTGGCACTGGCCTCCTTGCCATTCCTCCCACATGGCACACCATCTCCTGACCACATATATTTTCACTAGCTGTCCCCTACGCAAGGAATAGTCTCTCTCCTTTTCTCCACCTCCTGACTCCCCTGGCTTCCATCAGGTCTCAGCTAAAATCCTACCTTCTACAGAAAACTTTCCCAATCCCTCTTAATTCTAGTGCCTTCCTACTGTTGATTATTTCCAATTATACTGTATACAGTTTGTCTCTACATATTTATTGGCATGTTGTCTCCTTCATTATGGTGTGAGCTCCTCAAGGGCAGGAAATGTCTTTTTCTTTCCTTTCTTCCCCAGCCCTTAGTGCCTATGTGGCTGGCACAGAGAAGATACTTAATAAATTTTTATTGCCTGACTGATAGAGCACTGGATTAGTCTCAACTCTGCCATGGACTTGCTATGTGCCTTTGAGTGGGTCACTTAATAAATATCCCTGAAACTCAGCTTCTTTATCTGTAGCATGGGAGGAATAAGAATATTTCCTGATCAGTCTTGTAGGATTATTTTGTGGAAATTTTTTTTGCTTGATTCTACATATTTGTCACCAGACTTTTGTTTCATTTTTAGTTTCTCAATGAGTTAGGGGAGATGAAAGGGAGAGGAAAAAAAGATTGTGCAAAGAAAAAGTATATTTCAATAATTAAAAAAAAGAGAGAATACTGCTTTCCAACTCAAAGCACCACCTTCCTTTCCCTGCAAAAGCTCCTTTCCCAGGGGAAGTTCTCTTGTAGGATGCAAAGCCCTGGGCTTGAGCCTCTTGGCCAGAGAAGAGAAGGAAAAGGAGGAGGAAGAGGAAGAGGAGGTTGTTGAGTCTGTGTAAGGAGATAGTTTTCCCATGGAAATGCAAAGTGGCTGGTGCCTATTAGCATCACTATGCATAATGAGAGCTTGGTCTATTGTCATGCAAATCAATTCAGATGACAACCCTGCCTCCTGGACAACACTGCCCCAGCACCAGGAAGTTTCTCACACTGCCTTAGCCAATATAAACTGGGCTGTGCACCATCTTTCATTATTTTCTTTTTCCTCCTGCAAGATTCTTTCTCAGTCCTATCCTCCTTTACTCCTCAGCAACTTCTGTCTGTGTTTTGCTCTGGAGTATCTGACATCACCTAATAAACAAAATAACCCCCAAAATAAATTTTAAAAACCCATAAATAAATAAAACCAAGAATAAATTAAACCCAAAGTAAGTAAATAAACAGGAGGAGGAAAAAGAGAAGGAAAGAAATACTCTATCCTGGAGACTAGAGCTGAAAAATCCAGTTTTGAGTACATAGGGTAGCCACATCATTTCCAGTCACTTGCCCGAGTCTTCTCTCTTTCCCGACTGAGGACTTTTCTTTCCTCCCACCTTTTTTTTCCTTTTCTCTTATTTTAAGCTTCTCTTTTCTCCTTTTCAGGAATGTGTCCATTTCTACCCATTATCCAATTCTCCTAAATGATTCCTCTTTTCATTTCTCAAGGGTGTAGCCTCTTAAATCCTAAGGATCAGATCATCTTCCCTTATTGTCAGAAATTGCCTATTAACCTGGTCCCTCACTTATCTACTCCAGGGAAAGACGTGAAGGGAGAGGAATAAGTGCTTATGAAGCACTCACTATATTCTAGACACTGTGCTAAATGCTTTACAAATAAATATCTTACTTGATCCTCGCTGGGAGGTAGGTGCTATTATTATCCACATTTTATAGGTGAGGAAACTGAGTCTAGCAGAGGTCAAATGACTTATCCGGGGTCACTCAGCTAGCAGGTGTCCAAGGCAGGATTTAAACTCCGGTCTTCCTACCTTCAGGCCCAGCTCTCGGCCCACTTCCTCAGGTAGCTGGGTCTAATCCAGCCACCTGTGTTCACTTTTCTCCCCGCTGTGATCTGTGATCTGCCCAAACTCTGAATATGGTTCTGGCCCTGAACAGGAAAGATATTAGGAGCAGCTGCTTCAGAAGGCGGCGAGCTCAGTATCAGGCTCTATTTCTGCTACTTCTTGCTAGGTGGTACAGTGGACAGACAGAGTGTTGGATGCGGAATCAGGAAGGTCTGAGTAAATCCTGCCTCGGTTACTTGGAAGCTACGTGATCCTGGAAAAGTCACTTCACTTCTGTTTGCCTCAGTTTCCCCTTATGTAAAAAATGGCAATAACAGTAGCTCCAAATTCCCAGGATCAAATGAGATAGTATTGGAAAGTACCATGCAAACCCTAAAGTGCCCTATAAATGTTAACTATTATTTATTATTTTATTATTATTAATTTTTATCATCATAAATCAGCCAGTCATCCAACAAGCATTTACCATGTTTCACTTACTGTGCAACAACCCATAAGCATGTATTAAACTAATTAGATGCCAGGCATTATGTTAAGGGTCGGAAACACAATGACAAAAATGAAATAATCCTTTCATCCAAGGAGCTTACATCTCATCAGGGAGATAACATGTGTGTATATATGTGTGTGTGTATGCGTGCACATGTGGGTGTGTGTGTGTGTGTAAAAGTGTAAAATACATACCAAATGAATAGAAGGTAATTGGAGGGTGGGGATGATGGAAGAGGGGAGGGAGGTACTAGCAGATGGGAGGATTCTAGAAGTAGCATCTTCACATAGAAGGTGGTACTTGAGCTGAGTTTTAAAGGAAGCAAAGACTCTAAGTGGTAGAGTTAGGAAGGAAGGAGTTTCAGGCATGAGGTTGTGTTCATCCTTTGTGCTCTAAGAGGACCATGACATTAGGGAGATGATGACACAACTTGCAGTTGACTTTGATTTGAGCGAGGGAGGGCTGTGCAAGGTCACCAGTCTTACTTTTTCCTCCAGAGCCATCCGGATCCGGTGGCCTCATATTCATCAGGAAGACTGGAGATGGCCCAGGATGCAATAGGAGACCCTGGCTCTTTCAGGCTAAGGCTTTTTCAGTTTCTCACTTTGAGTGTGTGAGATAAAGCCCTTTTAGTGAATAGCCTCTTTAAGAAGTGAATCAAGGGATGGCCCCTTTAATGAGAAAAAAGAGGAAAAAAAATCCAACTCAGGCAAAGACCTTTAAGCTATAGATGTACTGTTCCTTAAAGGAAACAGCAAAAAGGTCACTTCCCCTGGACAATAAAGTATGTGAAAGGGGCCATGTATAATAAGGTTGGAAAAGTAGAGTGGGGTCAGATTTTGAAGGACCTTAAATGACAAACAGAAGAATTTATATTTATCTGTAAAGGTAATACGAAACTGGAATTTATTCTCTGTCAATCTATAAAAACTTACTAAGCGCCTACTATGTGCCAGGTTAGGTGGCAGCTAGGTGACACAGTGGATAGACTACTCAAGTCGGGAAGACCTGAACTGAAATACAGCCTCAGACACTTACTAGCTATGTTACCCTGGGCAAGTCACTTACCCCTGTTTGCCTCAGGTTCCTCATCTATCAAATGAGCTGAAGAAGGAAATGGCAAACCCCTCCAGTATTTTTGCCAAGAAAACCCCAAAAGGGGTCCTCAAGAGTCAGACATAACTGAAAACAACTAAACAACAAATGTGCCAGGCACTCTACTTTTCAGTAGGGGCGTGAGACGGTCAGAGTTAAGCTTTGGGAAAATAACTTTGACATCTGTGGGGAGGATGTATTGAATAGGGAGAAAATGGAGGCAGGGATACTAATTAGGGGGCTACTATAATAGTTCAGGTGAAAGTTGATGAGTGCCTGACTAGAGAGAAAGACACAGATTTGGGAGATGTGGAGATAGAAAAGATAAGATTGGCACAGCTGTTTTCCTCTTAGATCCGGATGCCTAGCTGCCCAGATTCTTTGGCCTGGCATCCTAACCCTTTGTTCCATATCCCCTTTGCTTGAACTTGTGGACTTCACTTCTCTTACCTGAACTCGTTCACTCTTCCCTTCCCTCTCAATAGTTCTATGTACCTACCCACTCTTCTTTTTTGGCCGATATACCACCTTGGACTGGGAGGCACCTTGTCTCAAGGACCTGCCAAACTATACTCCTGATCATGGCTCCTCTGGCATACTCTGTCATATTATTAACCCAGGTCCAATGTCTAACCCATGCAAATGGTGGAGTATAGGATATGATTTTCAGGATAACCCAAGCCTTAAGCCTCAGTCCCAGATAGGAATCTTACAGTAAGTTTCTAAGATAAGGGATCTGAGTTCACAAGATAGGCAAGAGGGAAAGCAGAGAAAAAATAAATGAGTTGGGGAAAGAACCATCTTGAGGAGGACTGTTAAACTCAAAAATCGACTGAGTACTATACAAACTATGCAGCCAAATACAAACTATATACAAATCATATGAAAATTAACTATGAATGTACTTTGGACCTTTGGAGAAAATTACAGCTGAGACATTTTCCTTCTCTCCCAAAGCCCTCACTATAAGGCTGCCTTTTATTGTCTGATTGGCTAACAGAAGCTAAACTAAATTCCTGAGCATGGCATGGAGAGGTGATAATTGAATCTTGCCAGAGTTAGGTCATCTAGGAATTCTGTTAACCCTTTTACTCTGTGCCATGAGAGAGTAAATATAGATGATTCCGTGGAAATCAAAACTCCTCTTCACCCTCAAACCTTAAGACTTGTTCTTGGATTGGGACAAAGTTTCAGATAGGAGAAAGGAGAGTGTGGCCAGGAAGGAAACTGGAGGAAGGGGATAGGGAGAGGAACTCAGTAGCAATTCTACTGTGTCATTGTGGAGAGTGAGTTGACTAACATTCAACGTGTAAATGAATGTTTATAATAATGAATATGAATCATCAAGAAAAAATTAAATCATGCTCAGGATTCTCCCCTTATTATGGTAGAGAAGTTTACATGTTCCAACATCACACACCCACGTGAAATTTGAAAAGAGACCCTCTGACACTGAAGCCAGTGCTCATGCCTTGGTACCATGCTGCCCTCCCTTCATATAGTTTCTGTTCCCAATAGCAATGAGAAAAGGGCAACTACAGACACTAGGGACAAAGAAAATAGAAAAATCACCCCAAACTCCCCTACTTAATCTGTCTGGTTCAATTTATGAATTTCTCACCATCCCCTGGCCCCACTTCATTCCTTATTTCTATTGCTAAAATAAACCAGAAGATGGCTGAAAAGGAATGGAATGTACCCCTGAGACCTTGGATGATATCAGATCATCACATTCTGATATGGTACCAGGGGATCTGGCTATGATCCATCCCTTTGGAGGGAACCTTCTCCACTGAGAGAATTTATATGTGCTGATAAATTGTGGTATAGCTTACAGTGGGACTGTCTTACTTCCATACTTCCCAAGGAATGAGATATTCTAGAAAATGAACACTAAGGAGGTTGAAAGTCCAGGTCCTTGAAACAATTATTTCAGGTATAGCCAAGATGATGGAATACCAAGAAGAATAGTTGACCTCCCCAACACAGCTCCTCAAAAGAGATGTGGAAGACATACCCAATCATATAACTGTCTGCAAAAATAAGAAAAGCATCATAATATTTTTTCCAGCCCAAGTTAGCATAGGAAGACAAACAAAAAGGTCAGTGAATACCGAGGACAGGTTCTAACTAAGAATGGCCATGCAGATCATGCCAATGCACGAAGATGCTGGATATATGTAGTATTAATGTGATCCAAGATCTTCTTCACCCATTCAATAGGCCTCGGGTGGGAAAGTTTGATTATATCTTTGTTTGTAAGTAGGCTTAAAGCCTCTACTTACCAAGTAGATTTGATAGGGAGCTGATTTTGACTAGGAGCCCCCAGGGCCCTAAGGGGAGTCACTAAGACCAGAATCAATGGTATGCACACTGAGTTCTAGTCAGTCATGAATTTAGCCAATCAGAGACCTGAGTTCTAGTCAATTGGACACTGGCTAGGACTGGATATAAGGAGTGCCCACAGTGTGAGAGAACCAGAATGGAAGAGGAACAGAACTGAGAGCAGCAGAAGACATTGAGGCAGCAGACATTGAGAGAGAGCCAACATTGAGAGAGACTAAAGAGCAGAGAGTGCAGAGCAAGAGAGTTGCAGAGATCAAAGAGCTGAGAATCTACAAATTACGGAACTGAGAATCCAGAGAATCCAGTAGACTGCAAGGACTCTGAAAACTACAAGTGCTTTCAGAACTTCAGGAGAGAATTCAGACCAGTAGACAGTTAGAATTCAGGAGTGATTGTTTACAGGAAGGCCCCGGGGGTGGGGTGGGGGGGGGAATGTTACAGGATGACTTGCTTCTTTACTGTAATATTGTGTTAAAATTTCCTTGTTGCTACATTGAGGTGGTTGGGGTTATCAATCTTGGGACTTGATCCTCTGGTGTCTAAATAAATTTTATACTTCCTCTGCCCTCTGCTTAGAGAGTTTTTCATACTTTGCAATTCCAAACTACATAGGCATGTTCATAGCCATCTTTGAGGTCATCAACCTTGCCTTACTGATACAACATAAGGGAAAGAAGAGGCCACAAATATAGCATATGAAGGCCTAACTTTGTTCAAGGTGCAGGAATATGTCTAGTCACAGATCTAGGGTAATCTGAGTAAGGGACTTGCACCTAAGAGTGACATTTCCAGGATGAGAGGTGGTTTCAGGACCTAGGCTGTGTACTAAGCAAGGAGTCAGTTCAAAAGAAAGTAGCTTTGTGGCTCTGACCCTGGAAGTAGAGCAGAGGGGTTGGAATGGGAGTGTGGGGGTGGCCAGAAAGGGAAGATGTCTCAGTTTTGAAAATACCTGCCTCCTCTTAGAATCTTTTCTTTCTCTGGTGTCAGAAGCAGTCTAATTAGACAGAGCACCTGGGAGTGGTTCTAGTATGCTCTGATGATCTTAAAAAAGAATGGAAAGGAAAGGATGACTATACTTGGAGAGAGGGAGGGAAGGGGAGGAAAAATGGGAGAAAATAATATATGAGAGTGTACAAGCAGAAGTCTATATAAACAAAGAGGAAGTGGTGGGGACAGCAGCTAACACTTGAAACTCAATCTCATCTGAAACTGGTCAAAGGAGGAGAAAATATACATTTTCTGGGTATAGAAATACATTTCTCTCAACAAGGAAAGAGGAGAGAAGAGGAGAAAGGAAAGGGGGAACTAAGAGTGAGGGTAGATTAAAGAAGGAATTAGTACTAAGCGAAACAAACTCTAAGGATATATGAAAATATCTATAGCAACACTTTGCTGTGGCTTATTACCATTAAAAAAAGAAGCGGGGAGAGTGTTTACCAAATGGGGAATGGGTGAAAGAATCATGACATATAAATGTGATGAAATGCAATTGTGTTGTAAGAAATGCTGCAGGGGATGGTTTCAGAGAAACCTGGGAAGACTTCTATGAATTGATGCAGAGTAAAGTGAGCAGAACCAGAAGGACAATTTATATAATGACAACAGTATTGTAAAAAACAAACAACTTTGAAAGACTTATGAAATCTGATCAGTGTAATGACCAACCACAGTCCCAGAAGATTCATGCTACCCACCTCGTGGAATGGAGGTGATGGACTAAGTAGGTGCACATTGAGAGGCATTTTTTTAATATGAGCAATGCAGGATTTTATTTAACTTTTAACAAAGGTTTCTTTCTTAATTGCGGGAAAGGAATGAGGGGGGAAATTTTTTAAAAAGTTGAATTGTTATTGATAGAAAAAATAAATTCTAATTTAAAAAAGTAAATAATAATTCAACTTTTGACTATAAAGATAACTAGAGTCAGTAACTTTACTTCTCGAAAACTCTGTTTCCTCATCTGTAAAATCATGAGCTTGGCTTAGATCTCTAATACTCTTAACATATGTAATTGCATGATTGGATTCCATATTGCCTGAGTTCAGGCTTCACCTTTCCCACCTCCTCTTTTCACTATCAGGGAAATGTAACCATCTCCCTGCATCTACTATCCCTCTCTAACTGGTATCACAGAACACATAGCATTACGAAAACCACAAGATCCACATTCCCATGGGAAGCTAACACAAACCAAATAGTATCATAAGATCATCAATTTTTTGAGCTAAAAGGGACCTGAGAAGTTTTCTCATTCATCTGCCTTCATTTATGGAAGAGGAATATGAACCCTAAGAGTTTTGCTCAGGGTCACAAAGGCAAGTCACACATCTGGCAGAGCTGATGCTTAACCCAGGTCCCCTGACTCCAAATCCTGCACTCTTTCAATTGTAGCAGAATCTATCACATTTTTTTAAACTTGTTTCTCATTATCCCTTCTGTCTGATTTCTCTGAGGCCCTAGAAATGTGTAGCACCCTGTTCTGTTCACATATACCCCACCTTTTAATTATACCAGCAGAATTGGTTGCCAGAGGGTGGTCAGCTACTACTCCCACAGAATTAGGGGTGAATGAGAAGTTGTGGCTTTGAATAGTGTATCTCTCAAGTCCCCATCACTGTGGTCCCTGAAATCAGTTGAATTCCATTAGTTTTTTTAAAAAGGGATTTACTAAGGGGGAAAGGACCTACACGTGCAAAAATATTTATAGCAGCCCTTTTCATGGTAGCAAAACAGTGGAAGTTGAGGGGATGTCCATCAATCGAAGAATGGCTGAACAAGCAGTAGAATATGAGTGTAATGGAATATTATGGTGCAATAAGAAATGATGAACAGGCAGATTGCAGAAAAACCTGGAAAGACTTGTACAAACTAATGCAAAGTGAAATGATCAGAACCAGGAAAACATTATACCCAGTATCAGCAACATTGTGTGATGATCAACTATGAATGACTCAGTTCTTCTCAATGACATAATAATCCAAGACAAGTACAAAGGACTTAATGAAGGAACGTGCTATCCATATCCAGATAAAGAACTGATGGACTCAGAATGCAAATTGAAGCATATTTTTTTCACTTATTCTTTCTCGTGGATTTATTCCCTTTTATCTTTCCTCTTCCATAACCATAGCAATTATTTGTTTTACATGACAGCATATGTATAAACTGTACTTAACTGCCTACCATTTTCAGAAAAGGGGAAAGGAGAGAGAGAAGGAGAAAAATTTAGAACTCTAAATCTTGTAAAAATGAATGCTAAAAATTTTTCTTAATATGTAATTGGAGAAAAAATAAAACACTATTTAGATTTTTAAAAATAAACCTGGTATAAAATATTTAAAAAAACTGAAACTGATCAACCCTTCTCTCCCAAAAAGGGGAGATTTACTGAGAAGGTATATGAAGAATAATACTTGTAAAAACATTTCCTCTAGTACATAGGAATGTTCTTTCCCGTTGGACACCCAAAGTCCCTAAGGAAAGTGGGCTTGAGTTTAAACTACAATGGCAATTGAGAGTCATATGTAGGGAACATATGTGGTAAAGAGGTACCTTACAAATCCATGCACTGGGAGTCCTTGTCTCTTTTTGTGAAAATGTTGTAACATTCCCCTTAGGTGTAACTCTCTTCCACAGCCCTTCTAGAATGCATACCGGACAATTCTCTCTGTTACAGGGATCAAAATCCTTGGAGCTACCACTGTACTCAGATGAGTAACTTTCCACATCCGTCTCTAAGTGTCACCTCTATTGCCAGCAAGTAGCATTCCAATGGCCATTGCCACTGTTTCCAACTTCCAGTTGCACTTAAATGAGTGTTCAGGAAATCCCAACTTATGTGATCACCTGGATACAACCGTCTCACAATACTCACTCACCTACTATAAGAAAGAATAAATACAAAAGAAAGGTATTATATTCTCATGGACACACAACAACAACTGTATTCTCACAGACACATAACAACAACACCCACGATTGGGCTTATAACAGTCCTTGCTTCACTGGAAGACTTAAAGGGGGAAAAAACTTGAGAATTCTTCCAGTAGAATTTTCACCAAGTTCCACCATAGTACCTCCTGCCACTAGGTTTTCTAGATCCACATGAGAAGACTTTTCATCATTACATAAGTACCAACTTCTCAGTCATAAGTTGGTAGAAACTGGCTTCCCAAATTCTACAGGTTCAAATGTAACCAGGAAGGCAACATCTGTGCATGCTCCATACAACCCACACAAAAGGCAAATCTGAGAGTTTGCTAAGGACGGAGGCTTCCATTGGCCAGCCCCCTATTTTGTTAGAGTAGCGGTGATTTTCACAGACACTGCCAATTCCCTCTTTAGAGACCATATTAGCGACCTTCTGCCATATTCCATCTCCTTATCAAGATTAAGCACAGAGATAGCCAAATATACCAAGTAAGCCAAGACTGATAGCCTTTCATGTGTATTATATCCCACCATGCTTGAAACTGCCACAGTAGAACTGGAGAGAGAAGGAGTGCAAAGGGAGACAAAAAGAGAAAGGAAAACCAGCCTATTCAAATTAACAGTCCTTGCTCCATCATTTCCTATAGGATTCCTCTGTCATAGTCTGTAGGATGGACTATACTTCTCTACTTCCATCATTTACTTCCCCGAGGTGTCACTGTGTGAAAGGAAGAATCTGCCTGCCTCTTGTTTTCCCTAATCTTCCCTTGTCAAGTAACATATGCATCACTCCCTCTCCCTCTGCACTGTTTTGGCAGGTACTTCAAACATCTGTTGCCTGAAGCCAGCTGCAAATAAGCTTCCCCTCATCAAATGACAGGACCAGTAGGCGATATTCTTCCCTTCCCTTCCTTTCTGCCAGCTCTCAGTTTGGGGTCCCTGGGACCAGTCACTTGGATCCTGACAAGTACTGAATAAGCCAAGGGCAGAAGCATCCATCCCAGTAAGTGCATCGCTTTGCTAAAGACACCCCCTTCCCCTTTCCTCCCTAAAATTACACCCAAGTGACCTCCTCCAAAACATTAGTAATTTGTCTTGGAGAACTGCCATACCTACAGCAAACACAGGAAGAATTAGGACACAACATATGCTGCAAAAGCAGCACAAACATGCTCAAGTCTTTACTGAACCTAAAATTATTAAAGGGGAACTGAGAGAATGAGGAAAACAAAGGAGAGGAGAAGAGAGGAAAGAAGAGGGAAGAAGTTCTGGTCAGAACAAAATCATAAAAGCTACTCAAATTCTTCTTACTCTTGTAATATGAGGGAGAGGAGAAGGAAGAAAAGAGGAAAGAGAAAGATAAGGAGGAAGAGGGAAAGAAAGGAAAGAAGAGAGAAAGAGAGGAAGAAAGAAAAAGGAAGGAAACAGAAAGAAAGAAGGAAGGAAGGAAAGAAGAAAAGAGAGAGAGAAAGAAAGAAAGAAAGAAAGAAAAAGAAAGAAAGAAAGAAAGAAAGAAAGAAAGAAAGAAAGAAAGAAAGAAAGAAAGAAAGAAAGAAAGAAAAAAAGAAAGAAAGAAAGAAAGAAAGAAAGAAAGGGAGAAAGGAAGAAAGGAAGGAAGGAAAGAAGGAAGGAAGGAATAAAGAAAGAAAGAAGAAGAAAGCAGAAAGCAAAGAAAGAAAGAAGAAAGAAAGAGGGAAAGAAAGGAAGTAAGGAAGAATAAAAGAAAGAAAAAAGCAAAGAAAGAATAAATGAATTGTGTGGGTAGAGGATTTATTTATCCATCCAAGACTAAAAGGAAGTGAATGCCTCAGAACAATGGTCTTAACGTTCATCAGTGGTGGGTGGGTGCACTTTTTCCATTCAACTTCATAAAACAGAATCAGAGGTGTTTAAAAAGATTAAAGAATAAAAACAAATAAACAAAAACAACTCTCAGTCTCCAAGCTCTTACTACCCTTGGAATCTTAGGTAAGTGGAAAGAAATAAAAAGTTGTAAGGTGGAGAAAGGCAAGAAAAGAAAGGAAGAAAAAAGAAGAAAAATTCTAATCCTGGGTCAGTACTACCAAAATTGCTCATCCTCCTTCCTGCTTCCTCTCCTCTTCCTTCCCTGGAAGGCCTGGCTAAGGCTATAGGGATATAGACTAAATCCTGGATTCAGGGTTACAAGTTAAGTCCTTCTGGG
Organism: Trichosurus vulpecula; assembly: GCF_011100635.1. NCBI lineage: Eukaryota > Metazoa > Chordata > Mammalia > Diprotodontia > Phalangeridae > Trichosurus > Trichosurus vulpecula. The sequence goes on along the minus strand of NC_050576.1, from coordinate 203,866,379 downwards.
TCTTAATTTCCCCCTTCATAAACCTATACGGGCCCTTGTAGTTAATCATTTTATGATTCTGAGCATTAGGATGTTGTTAGGTAAGAATGATTTTGCTTTTTGACCCAATGTGATTGTGTCAGTATAGAAACATTCCAACGAGGAAACTCCCCCTACCAATGCAAATGACCAACTACTCTGTAATTTAACATGCGGTCTGAGGAGATGAGGAGTTAGATAACTTGCAAAGCATCACAAGTCAGGATGTCTCAGAGGCAGACTTTGAACCTAAGTTTTTCTGATTCCCATACCAGCTCTTTAGCACCCTGCTATACTTTCCCTCATTACTGGAAATGCATAACTTCTGCACAGAACTGGGAAATGTTAGACCAAGGGTCAGGTGGAAACATGCTCCAACTGATTCACTTTTCCAGTTATCGGTAGCTTAGAAGAGAGTTGCCTGGAGATGTTGAGGTTTGTTCATTTGCCCCTGTTCTCACAGCCAGTATGTGATCCAGGCAGAGCTTGAGCCCAGAACTATCTACACTGTTTATTTTAACAACCTAAGGCATTTCTAATGGCTATTAGTATATGAAAATAAATTTTTTATTCCCAAATATGTTTGAATTTTACAAGTCTGGAATTTTACACCCAGAGTCATGTTCTACATTGCCATCTGCTACCATATCTAATGAGGACAAAAGATTTTAAGTAAGCAATTGGTTTTGAGAGGGAAAGTGTAAAGAGAAGCATAGTGAGTGGTTTTGCTAATTCTTCTTTGCTAGGGCCCCTCCTCTTTGGATTTTAATCATATCATGGAGCTTGGCACACAGTAGGCATTTAATAAGCATTCGCTGACTATTTGCTAATAAAAACAAACACCAGAAATACCAACTAGTACTTATTTTCATATCTTTCCATAGGAAGAGGTGCTAACCTGTTCTTTCCCAACTATTTCACCAGCAGGCCTACAAATGAATCCGGAATTCCAAAATCCTTAAGGCTTTTGACTCCAGCTCCTTAAGCAGTGGCTTTCCAGGTGGCAGACTGGGTTGGAGCCTTACCATTGTGGCACTTCCTCAATGCTTTTCTTCTTTGACCTCTCTTCAGCCTTTGACACTGTCAAATATCCTTTACTCCTTGATGAGGAGAAAAGGATATTTCTCTTTCTTCCCTTCTCTCTAGGTTTTCATACATGGCTTTCTCCTGATTCTCATTCTAACTTGTCTTATCATGCCTAAGGCTCTTTTGCTGGATCTGCATCCAAGTCACACCCTCCACTAGCCTTGGGTGTCCTCCAAGGTTCTGTGCTGAGCCCTCTTCTCCTTCTAGACCAAGGGTGGGGAATCTGCAGCCTCCAGGCCACATGTGGCTCTCTAGGTCCTCAGTGCGACCCTTTGACTGAATCCAAACTTCACAGAACAAATCCCCTTAGCAAAAGGGGATAAATAATAAATAAATAAATAAAACTTGGACTCAGTCAAAAGGCTGAACCCAAGGACCTAGAAAGCCACATGTGGTCTTAAGACCTCAGGTTCCCCACTCACTTTCTACACCATTTCTGTTGGTGATCTTCTCAACTCCCATGAATTCAATTATCATCTCCATGCTGATGAGTCTCAGATCTATTTACCCACCCTGAACTTATCTTATGGCTTCCCGTCTTACATCTCCAAGTGCCTTTTGAAAATGTCAAACCTGATGTCCCATAGACATATTATGTTCAACAGAAAATGGTCCAAAAGTAAATTGTTTTTCACCCCCAAGTACTCCCCTCTCCCTAACTTCCTATTATTCTCAAGGGTATCACAATCCTCCCAGCCACCTAGTTTCACAATCTGGATGTTATCCTCAATTCTTCACTCTCCCACAATCCCCACCACCCCCAACACCAATATCCAATGTCACCAAGTGCTGTGAATTCTATCTCCATAACATTTTGTGTATGCTGTCTTCTCTTCCCTGACACTGAGGTGAGGCTGGTACAGGACCTCCTCACCTCACTCCAGGATTACTGAAATAGGCAGCTGATTGCTCTCTTTACCTAAAGTCTCTCCTCACTCTAGTCTAGGGGTGGGGAATCTGTGGCCTTGAGGCCACGTGTGGCCCTCTAGGTCCTCAAGTGCACCCCCTTGACTGTTATAATAAGGGCCGTACTTGAGGATCTAGAGGACCACATGCAGCCTCGAGGCTGAAGGCTCCCACCCTGCTCTGGTCCTTCCTTCACTCAGCTGAGAAGTTGATCTTCCTAAAGCACAGGCCTGACTGTATCATCCCCATTCTATAAACTCCAGTGTTTCCTCACCACCTCTAATATCAAATCCTTTGCTTAGCTTTTAAAGCCCTTCATAATCTGGGGCCTTCCTATCTTCCCAGTCTTCTTAGACCTCATTCCCCTCCACATCCTTTTCACTGTCCTGAAATCCTCCCCTTCTTCATTTCTATCTCTTGGCTTCCCTGGATTCTTTCAGGTGCCAACTAAAATCTCAACCTTATACAAGAAACCTTTTTCAATCTTTCTCAATGTCAGTGCTTTCCCTCTGTGATTATCTCCAACTAATGTTTTTTATATGTCTTTTGTTTGCATGTAGTCGTTTGCCTGTTGTCTCTCCCATTAGATTGGGAGATCCTTGAGGGCAGGGGATGTTTTGGCCTTTTTTTGTATTCTCAGCATTTAACACAGAGTCTGGCACACAGTAAGTGCTTAATAAAATGCTTGTTGACTTGATCATGGTGGGAAAGGGAACACACCAGCCTAACTCATTCCAGGACAAGGTCACTTGAACAAGAAGCTCTGTCCTACAACAACTATTCACAGCTGTGGAAAGAAGAGTTTTAGGCCCCAAGGAAGGAAGAGCAGTGTTCTGTGTGGGAGGAGAGGATCAGTACACCCCAGGCGCCTCCAAGTCAGAGGAGCTTGCTAAGGGGAGGAAGTCTGTGTATTTCTACAGCAAAGGCTCAGTATCCCTGCTGGGCTCATCCCAGAGTAACTTCTCCTGGACAGCACTTAGCTCCAAAATCTCTGACCCCAGGCACAGCTCTTTGAAAAATTGCTTAGAGAAAAACTTTTCTTTTTTTTAAAGCCAGATTAACAAGTATTTACAGACTTAATGAAACTGAATTTGGGTTTTAGTCAAAGAGAGAAGACTGTCTACTAGGTAGAACAATCTTAGAGTATATAAGATTATATCCCTGGGTTATTCTAAGCAACGTTTCTTCGGAATTTTAGGAAAATAAGAGACAGCAGGGTACTATGTAGTGGGAGCTGGGAAACCAGGGGTCTTTTTCAAACTCTATCATTAACTGAGTCATTTTCAGTTGTGTCATACTCTTTGTGACCCCATTTTGGGGTTTTCTTGCCAATGATATGGGAGTAGTTTGCCATTTACTTCTACAGCTAATTTGACAGATGAGGAAACTGAGGCAAACAGGGTTAAATGATTTGCCCAGGGTCACACAACTAGTAAGTATCTGAGGTCAGATTTGAATGAAGATGTTTCTTCTTGACTCCAGGCCCAGCACTCTATCCGCTGTGCCACCTAGCCACCCTTATCATTAACTAGCTGCATGACTTTAGGCAAGTCATTGGACCCTCTCTGGGTCTCATTTTCCTCATTTGTAAAAGGAGAGAATTGAACTATGTTATTTCAAAGGTCCTTTCTACCTCTGAGATTACATTATTTGTGTGAAATTCATCTTCCTTCTTCTCAGTTTCCCTCCTTAAGAATAGCATTTCCTTTTGTGGATAGATTGCTGGACCTTGTATCAGGAGGGCAGAGTTTATAATCTCAAAGAAGATCATAAACATGTCTGAAAGGTTCGGAATCGCCGGATAGAAGAAACTCTCAAAGTAGAAGGCAGAAGAATCAAAACATTTATTTAGGCTCCACAGTAACCAACCCATGAACCAGAAGCCCCATTTTGATATGTTGGTCATAATCTTCCAGGCCCAATAGGTACGCCTTGAAAGAGTAACCAGGAGGCTACAGAGAAACATGATTGCGTAAAGCAAAATCATGTTTCCCCCTTGATGGTAATAAGATTACCCACTGGACTGAAGTCTTTGTTCAGCTTCCTCCCGTAGATCAGCTCTGCTGCTGGCAGCTCCTGCCTCAGCTGTGTCTGTTTCTGAAACTGAAGCTGCAACTGAAACTGACGATGTAACGGTCGTAACTGCCTCTGTAACGGTCGTTGTAACTGCCTCTGGCTCCAACCGGAAAAGGAAAGAGAGGAAGAATCTTCAAGCTGTCCTCTCCCCTCTTATAGGGTTTCTGACATCATCAAGCTCCGCCCAAATGACCAGGGCCGATTGGTTCCTGAGTTGGCTCCTCCCCCTAGGGTAGACCAGGTTCTGGAGCTAACACCTCCCCTCAGCCAGCCCCATGACTCCCCACACAGGAAGCCGTCTGCCTCCCGGCATGCTCCCCGGGCCTCCTGCCCCGGAAGAGCAAGCCACAGTGTCCAGAGGCTCAATGAGGCAAGCTGAGCCATTCAAAGAAAACAAAAGCCATTATGGCTACATTCCACCCCTTGTTATAGGATACATAATCTAATCAGCCATGTATCCTAGAACATACATTGTGATTCAATTACAAAGGAAACTAAAACATATCATTCATTATAAAGCAAAACATATCATTTGGTGACATTCCTAAACATTGGTTTAACGATTCAAATGCGATCCACCCCTAGGTCCCAGCAAGATAATCTCTTCAATCAATCATCCCCAAAACAATTATCAACAATTTAAATGTCCACCCCTAAATCCTTGTATCCATTACATAGGATCAATAATATCATAACAATAAAACAACACAGCAAGGATAACACAAAATAAGTAAACAGAACACTATCATCATTTCCACCCCCCTTGAACGATTGGGGCTCAAAATCTTGGGGTGAGGGATGAAGGTCTCATTTTCCATAGCTTCTTCATGCTGAAATTGGATGTAGAGATGGCCCTGCCCCCAAAAAGTCCCATTCCAGAGGTCATTTCTTTAACAAGCTGGCAGGAATTCCAAGAATGCTACATGCTTAGGCAGTCACCGGAAAGTGCAGGGTGCTTAAGCCTGAAGGAAACAAAACTAGCAACAAGGTTAGTCAAAACAAAGGACAAAAAGAATAGATAAGTATGGACTATAATTCTTCAAATAAAATCATCTCAAGTTTGGTTGAGATTTCAATTATGCAAAGATCCAACATCAGAGCCAAACTCAGGTGGGAAATGTTTCTTTTCAAAAGGAACATAATGAGGAAGCCAAGAGGATCCCACCCTAGATATAGACTAAGATTGTCCTCCCAGCCTTTCCCCAAATGTACAAGTTTTCATCCGTTGATCACACAAGGTCACCTTCAGTCTGAGTGGCTTGTAGGCTTGCAGGAGCAGTTCTTATTTCCCTATTTCTCGTGTTATCAAGTCCTCTATACATTCTGTATAATTCATTGGTTGGAATTCCATCTATCATTTCAAAACCTACCCCTGCTCTCAATAAAGTAGTAAACATTTCTTTCCTTGTTACTCTCCTTTGGCGCCAAGTTTGCTGGTTATTCACCCTTCTCTCTCGAGGAGATCTATCCCTTCCCCAGTCACCTAAGTCATATAACTGTAAAATTTTATTTATCACTGTTGTAAGACGGCTCCCTACTTCTCCAAGTAATAAATTCAAAATTAGTTGTTTATAAGCAGGGGGAGCTGTCCTAATTATTAAATTCCTATGAGACAGTCCCATTGGATCATTGTAATATTTGTCTGCAGTTCCTATCATAATGGCAGTCTTCATTACCTCCTCCTTTAGTCTCATGATACAATCTCTAAGTGAATACCAGGGTCTGTGCTCAGTGGGCCACATAGAATCAGTATCATATCTCTTATTGCATCCCACAGCGGCTAATGCCAACAGAGTAGTCCTGCTATCACCATCTCCTTGCTGATGATGTTCCCTAAAAGCTTGTTGAACTAGAGGATCATGGCTGATACCTATGAATCTCATGCAGTCTGTCCCATCTACTGATATTCCACCGGCCCCTTGATCACTGAGTCTTACCATCCAAGATATCAATGGTTCTCCTATTCTTTGGCTGAATCTACTCAAAATATCTGTGACCTCTTGCGGTGAGAAATCTTCCTGAATTTCCCTTGTAACTGAATCTTCACCTCGGGTTTCTGTCTTCCTCCTTTGTATGGGTCGAGCCCTTGTCTGATCATTTAACCATCTCCTATTCTCTGTGTGAGGCACATCCTGAACCCCAGTAGTGTTTTGTGCCTCAGCCGGCTCTTTCTGGGCTGGGTTGAAATGCACTCTGGGCTTTTTTGGTCTCCTGTTGCTCTTAGCCACATTAATAGAAAAGTTCTCATTTGAGTCAGTTTGGTCTTCTGCTATCTGAGATTTCCCTTCTTCCTGTGGGGTAGGAGTGCCCCCATGTCTTTCACTTAATCTCAATCTTTCGTATACTAGCCGGTAGGCTGATAACACTATCCAGCTTTGCCTAGATAGTGATGCCCCTGACTGAATCCCAACTTCTCGTAAACACTTTTCTAAATCCCTAGGATCTCCTCTCCGTAGCCTTGGTTCCCAGTTTTCACAGGGTCCAGCTTTTTTAGCCAATTCTTTTGCTAGGGAGGAATAAAATGGATCCTCCCATCCTGGGATATTTATCTCTTCCTCTGGAATTGTTCTGCTTCTAAATAGAGATCTTATACCTAGCGATCCTGTTCGTGACGCCAAATGTATCAGGAGGGCAGAGTTTATAATCTCAAAGAAGATCATAAACATGTCTGAAAGGTTCGGAATCGCCGGATAGAAGAAACTCTCAAAGTAGAAGGCAGAAGAATCAAAACATTTATTTAGGCTCCACAGTAACCAACCCATGAACCAGAAGCCCCATTTTGATATGTTGGTCATAATCTTCCAGGCCCAATAGGTACGCCTTGAAAGAGTAACCAGGAGGCTACAGAGAAACATGATTGCGTAAAGCAAAATCATGTTTCCCCCTTGATGGTAATAAGATTACCCACTGGACTGAAGTCTTTGTTCAGCTTCCTCCCGTAGATCAGCTCTGCTGCTGGCAGCTCCTGCCTCAGCTGTGTCTGTTTCTGAAACTGAAGCTGCAACTGAAACTGACGATGTAACGGTCGTAACTGCCTCTGTAACGGTCGTTGTAACTGCCTCTGGCTCCAACCGGAAAAGGAAAGAGAGGAAGAATCTTCAAGCTGTCCTCTCCCCTCTTATAGGGTTTCTGACATCATCAAGCTCCGCCCAAATGACCAGGGCCGATTGGTTCCTGAGTTGGCTCCTCCCCCTAGGGTAGACCAGGTTCTGGAGCTAACACCTCCCCTCAGCCAGCCCCATGACTCCCCACACAGGAAGCCGTCTGCCTCCCGGCATGCTCCCCGGGCCTCCTGCCCCGGAAGAGCAAGCCACAGTGTCCAGAGGCTCAATGAGGCAAGCTGAGCCATTCAAAGAAAACAAAAGCCATTATGGCTACAGACCTGAAGTCAGAAAGACCTGAACTCAAACCCTGTTTCAGACACTTAGTAGCTGTGTGGCTCTGGTGAGTCACCCTCTCAGCCTCAGTTTTCTCACCTCTAAAATAGGAATAACACTGTCTACCATGCAGGGCTGTTGAGAGGATTAAATGAGATAATATTTTAAAAGACTTTGGTAAACCTTGAAGTGCTATATAAATGTGAGCTCCTATTACTGTCGCTCCTATTATCTACCCTGTAGCCCAGGGGCCCAAAAAAGGGGATTTAGGACCACATAGAGAAAGTTTCATGAAGTGGGGGAGGAGAATGTCCTGACACCAAAAAAAAGGTAACTCTCTCTCTCCTCTCTCTTTCTGTCTCTGTCTCTCCCTCTGTCTCTGTGTGTGTGTGTGTGTGTGTGTGTGTGTGTGTGTGTGTGTCTTTCTCTGGCTCTCTTTCTCTCTACCTCTTTTTGTCTCTTTCTGTCTCTCTGTCTGTATCTGTCTCTGTCTCTCCCTCTGTCTCTCTATCTCTCTCTCTCTCTCTGTCTCTGTGTTTGTGTGTGTGTGTGTGTGTGTGTGTGTGTGTGTGTGTGTGTGGTCTTTCTCTGGCTCTCTTTCTATCTTTTTTTGTCTCCTGTCTCTCTGTCTCTGTCTCTCTATCTCTCTGTGTATCTGTCTCTGTGTCTCTGTCTCTCTCTGTAGTTCTGTCTGTCTCTGTCTCTCTGTCTGTCTCTGTCTCTCTCTCTCTCCTCTCTCTGTCTCTCTGTATCTATCTCTGTCTCTCTCTCCTTTCTCTATCTCTGTCTCTTTTTGTCTATCTCTGTCGCTCTGTCTCTCTCTCTCTCTCCCTCTCTCTCTCTCTCCCCACCCCACTCTCTCTCCACTCTCAGAATAACTACAGGGAAATCTCTATGTTCTACTCAAAATGTGAAGAACACTCTGGTCTTAAGAAAACATTCTCAGTGTACATTATAGACATAAGGCATAGGATAACTGTTTATTTCACTTTCACATAAAATGCTTAAGTTGCTAAAAATTCATAGGCATCTGTAAAAAGGGCTGAAAACACAAGGTATTAAGTGATTCATTACATGTATTATACTCTTTCCCTAGAAGGGAAAGGTGGTGAACAGATACTTCCCATTTACCTCAGACCTGCACTAGGTGAGCAACTCATTACAGGAAGGAAGGGAGGAAGGAAGGAAGGAAGGAAGGAAGGAAGGAAGGAAGGAGAAAAGAAGGAAGGAAGGAAGGAAGGAAGGAAGGAAGGAAGGAAGGAAGGTAGGAAGGAAGGAAGGAAGGAGAAAAGAAGGAAGGAAGGAAGGAAGGAAGGAAGGAAGGAAGGAAGGAAGGAAGGAAAGAAGGAAGGAGAAAAGAAGGAAGGAAGGAGAAAAGGAAGGAAGGAAGGAAGGAGGAGAGGGAAGGAGAGGAGTAGGAAGGAAGGAAGGAAGGAAGGGAGGAAGGAAGGGAGGAAGGAAGGAGAAAAGAAGGAAGGAAGGAAGGAAGGAAGGAAGGAAGGAAGGAAGGAAGAAAGGAAGGAGAAAAGAAGGAAGGAGAAAAGAAGGAAGGAAGGAAGGAGAAAAGGAAGGAAGGAAGGAAGGAAGGAGGAGAGGGAAGGAGAGGGGGAGGAAGGAAGGAAGGAAGGAAGGAAGGAAGGAAGGAAGGAAGGAAGGGAGGGAGGGAGGAAGGAAGGAAGGAAGGAGAAAAGAAGGAAGGAAGGAAGGAAGGAAGGAGAAAAGAAAGAAGGAAGGAAGGAAGGAAGGGAGGAAGGAAGGAGAAAAGAAGGAAGGAAGGAAGGAAGGAAGGAAGGAAGGAAGGAAGGAAGGAGAAAAGAATGTTGGAAGGAAGGAAGAAATTAAGGAAGGAAAGAAGGAAATTTGTGTTTAAAATGGAATGAGGCGCTTGTAAAACATAAAATGCATTAATGATAACCTCACTGGTGACAAAGGATAAGAAGGCTATGATCAGAGGCGGGGTTGGCAAAAGTTAAATAATTAGCTCTCCAGGGAGAAAGATGTACTCAAGATGCACTTTAAGTTTATTCTGCGTTATTAACATTTTCTGCATCATTTTCATAAGTCTAGCCATTTGAGCAAGTAAAAGATCAAATTTGTAGCCTTTGCACATTTCTGAAATACAAATGCTCACACTAAACATTTAACAATCAGCTCTCCAAAGCCAGTCTGAACAGGTTCCAGCACAACCCTTTATATGATTCCTAAGTTAAGGAAAGGACAATAATTCATATAAAGTGCCTGCATCCCTGCCTTCCTACTCTACTTTTACCACACAGTCAACCACGTTGATTTGGAAAGTCAAGCCCCTTGTGCAATGGGATTCTATTAAAACCTCAGACACCAAGTCCCCATAGACTAGACCTTTTATACCTCAGGAAGCAAGGATACTAAAGCGCCCCCAATTCCAACCCCCTATAAAGGACTAACCCAGTCTACAGACAAGTGGCATTCCTACCAAATCCTACTGGGGGAAACTCCTAAAATTTTTCTAGGGAAACTTCTGCCACTAAAACATTCTTTTAAAAAGCTCCATGATTATAAGCAGTACCGAGAGAGGAGCTTAATAAAATACTAAAAAGATAAAAACAATGCAAAAGCCATCATAAAGCCACATAGTGCAGGTAATTTCAGGAACAGCTCAGAGCAGGTTTCCTTATGAAAAAACAAGCATGATGACCAGGAACAACATCAGTAGCAGGTCCACAGCAAAGCCACTATATGTCCAACACTACCAGCAGTCTCCGTCACAGGTCTGGGTCATCTTTGTCAAGGTAGCTAAAGGTTAGGTCATAGGCTTTTCCATGCAACCTATCCAGGGGCCTGAATTGATATTGGGACTAACCTCAGTTTTCCCTGGCCCATCAGTCAAAATCTGTCCTTCCCTGGTAGTCTTCTCATGGAGGATAATATCAAACTTTGATTTCTTTAGAATGTTCTACTAAGGGACTACTCCTTTTCTTCTATGGAGGTTAGATATTGACCCTTCTCTTTATCCTAGAACCCAAGATTACTACCAAGTCCGTTAAAGGACCCCTTTTCTTCCAGGTAAATTCTTATTCACTGTTATTATAAAAAGACCATTTCAGTTCCCCATATCATTAAAAAGCAAACCAACTCCCATAATTCCACCTTTAGGAAGAAGTTATCTGAAATATCCCAGGGGAAGGGAGACCTGCCAGTTGAGAGGGAATCTTCCCTTATTGCCCTAGTGTTGGCAGGGTTTAACACATTTTCCAGTAAAAACCCTTTGGGTCAGAAATAATGCTTTACAACTGTAATTTACAGACACTCATTCCTATGAGCTTTATCTTTTTCATCTATGTGTTGTTATCATGAGTTGCTCCTCTAATTTCAAGTCATGGTCATAATTGTTCAACACACAAGGACAATTTATCTTTATTTTTCTAATAACATCAAGCCACCTTTTCTAAGATGGTTAATAAGAGTCAAAGGGACGCTTAGTTTTGCTGTATTTCTACTTTCCCTGGCAAGTTCCTTAATCAACCATAAATCTGACTCTAAAGGCAAATGGGAGTTTCTTCATTATCCCACTGAGAAGACTGCCCATATGCCTTTAACTATGTTGTCGCCACAGGACACCAGGATCCTGCATCAGGCAATCAAACGCCATGAGCTTCCCTTTCTTTTGCAGCAACCTTTTTCCACTTCAACAATATACAGTCCTTTAAAAATAATACCTTGAATGCTAAAACTCATATTGAGCTGAAGCTGATGAAGGGATCTAAGACAACAGAAAGGGTTATTGCTGTAGTTTTAAGCTATATTTGGAGAAAAAAGGCAAATCAAAGAAGGGATGTGTTTGGAGCAGTTGGGATAATGATAATAGACAACATAGAGAAGGCAGAACTACTCAAATCTTGTATTGATTCTGTTTTCTCTGGAAAGCAGAATGACTTTTATACTGGAAATGATACCAAAAAATGACTAATAGGGTGTTGATTTCCCAATATAAGTAAAAAAAGGGTAAAGGGGTACCAAGTATACTTAAGGAACTCAAGTCATCTAGACCAGATGAAATAAATTCTTGGGTTTTTTTGGTGGAGGGAGAGCAAAAGTTAGAGATGTGGATACTGAGCTGCTCAGGAGTATTTGGAAAAATTGCATACCCTAAGAGAAGTACCACAAAACTGAAGAAGGGTAAATCTCCCAAAGAGCCACCTTGCCTCCTTAAAGAAGTCCAGTCGCCATAACACAGGTATTGCTCCAACCCCACAACGTCTTGGAGTCCTGGATTTGCTACATGATATTTGGGTAACCATGATTTGCTTCACCATTTAACATCCTGGGGTCTCATCTCACCTGTACAGAATGAGGGGATTAGATTAGAAAATCCTCAAAGTCTTTTTCAGCTCTAAGAATATGGTCCTATTCTTCTACCATTCAGGGTGACTCAGCAGCATGAAGAACAAGCATGGGAGCAAAAGTGAGAGAGAGCCTTCCTCTTTGCCCCTTCCCCCATTCTTGAGCCATTCCAGAATCTACCCAGATGGCCAGGGATGGGAGGACTCCCCAATACAGGAGGCAACCTTCCTTCTTACCTTCAGCCTTTGCCCAGGCTGCCTGACTACGCATAGGACTTAGATAGTTAGGAGTCAATAACTCCATTCTTTCTTGTGAAATGGAGAACAACCAGGCCTTATCATCTGCCCTGCCACCACCTTGTAAGATCTTCTATGGTTTACCCACCTTCCTAGCCTCAGTGCCCTGCAGGGCCCCAGTACTGTCATCTTACTTATGTAACCTAAATACCTCTGGGCCTTACTATGTGTCCCACCACTGCTCCCTTACTACTTCAGGCCTTCCCAACAGTCTTGAAGCTGAATTTTCTCCTATCTATCGTCCCACTCAATAAGAATATGAGCTCTTTTCTCTATCTGTATCCCTGACACTTCTCCGATCTTTCCCTCTCCCTCTCCCTCTCCCTCTCCCTCTCCTTCTCCCTGCTCTGCCCAAAGGAAGGCCCCAGTGCATGCTGGGCCATATCAGTTATCCCGGTGAATATCAGGCCACTGGACCCAGATGGCTCTGGAGGAGAAAGTGAGACTGGTGACCTTGTACAGCCTTCCCTCACTCAAATCAAAGTCAACTGCAAGTCATGTCATTTTCCTGATGTCATGGTCCTCTTTGAAAACCAAGGTCAAATATAATCCCTGGCACTTAGCACAGAGTAAGTACTTCAAAAAAAAGCCTTTTCATTCATTAATTTATTCATGCAATCATGCACAGGTGCTTATGGATGGGAATAGATATGAGTGATATAAAACTTATTTTAATTTCTTCAGCTACATACCTATGTTCTAGCTTGTTTTGCCCAGTCAAAACTCCCACTCAGCTCTATTGGAAGCCTGGGACCTAGTTTAATTGTGTGTGTGCTTATTGGGGTTTTAGGTGTTCTGGATAATTCCATTTACATATAATGTAATATTTTTGTTGTTCAGTAATACTTAGTCATGTCCTACTCTTCGTGACCCCATTTGGGGTTTTCTTGGCAAAGATACTGGAGTAGTTTGCTATTTCCTTCTCCAATTCATTTGACAGATGAGGAAACTGAGGCAAACAAGGTTAAGTGACTCCCCTGGGGTCACATAGCTAGTAAGTGTCTGAGGCCAGATTTAAACTCAGGAAAATGAGTCATCCTAAACCCAGACCCAGTTCTACCCCCCTTGCCACTTAGCTGCCCTTAGATTGTATGTGTCAAAGGTAGGCCTTGAACACAGGTCTTCTTGTATGTATATATATGTATGTGTGTATGTGTGTGTGTGTGTGTATATATATATATATACATATATATGTGTATGTGTGTATGTGTATATCTATATCTTCACACACACATACACACACACATATATACATATATATGTGTATATATAATATATATATATATATCTGAAATCCTTTAATCTTCTGAAATAAAGCAATTTCTCTGAGACTTAGCCTGATGTCAACACTTCTGAGGCCTGAGTCAGAAAGTGAAAGCATATGCATAAATCCCCTCCACCCACATCCAACTCAGCCAGGAGCCTTGCCCTGGTTGAGTCACCCACCAGTAGCTATGCTGATGGTCCAGGAGGGTATGGAGTCATGTCATTCCAAATACATAGCTCACAGAGAGCTCTGCCAACTGCCCCTGCCTTGTTGGTCATCAAAATCACATAATTTCAGTCTCTCCAGCGAGCCTTAGAGACTAAGTTTAGAGAAAGGTAACCAAGCAGCCAGGGTATACTTGAATCAAAGTCAATCTTATTTTATTCAATTTAGGAAATATTTATGAGACACCTACTATGTGCAAAGCACTCCCCTAAATCCTGAGGATTATGCAAAGCTGAATAAGGCAGTATTTTGGACATAGTTAGCACTTGAAACACAGTTGCTGAAAGAATGAATCACAGGGGTTCTATTCTCCAAAAATTTATAGTCCAGTAGGGAATATGAGTCCCATATAAGTAACAATGTGGGAAGGAGATGCAATGATTTGGTTAAAAGAACACTGCATCTGGAAACAGGGGGTCTATGTTTGGAGGCCAACTCTGCAGTTTTATACCTGCGTGATACTGCATAAACCACTTAAACTCTCTGGAGTTCAGTTTCCTTCCCTGAAAAATGAAGAGTTTGGTCTCTGTGGTCCCTTTTAGCTCTAATTCTATGACCTTATCATCATTAATATTATGAGAAAAAGATCCAAAATAGTTTTATTTCAATTGTGAGATAAATGACTTGTGGGTGAGGAGAGTGCTTCATGGAGTCGGTGTCATTTGAGTTGAATCTTGAAGAATGGAGAGGGAAGATTCTGAAAGACAGAGCTACAAGGGAGGGCATGTTAAGAATAAGGAATAGTGAGTTCACATACAAAGGCAGGAGAGCACTGGATGTTTTTGAGATTGAAAAATAGTCCGCTTTGGCTGAAGCATAGATTAAGTGAACAGATGTGGTATGAATTGTCTGGGAAGAGAAATTGGGCTTAGGTTGTGAAGGGTCACAAATGCCAAGCTAAGGAGCATAGACTTTATTCAATTGGGGATGAGAAGACTAAAAATTTTCAGCCATGTATGGTGGCTGAATATATACCTGCAGTCCCTGATGCTAAGGAGATTGATATTGGTGGATTGCTTGAGTTCAGGAGTTCTGAATTGCAGTAGTTCTAAAACTAATTAAGTGTCCACATTAATTCTGTCATCAATAAGGCAAGCTCTTGGTAGCTGAGGAGGAGTGAACTAGCTGTGGCTGAGAGAAAAAAAGAGCTGGTTAAAGCTTCTATGCTGATCAGTCATGAGATCCTGCCCATTTCATGTTTCCAGCCTTGCCAGGATAGGGAAACTCGCTACCAAAAAAGAAAAAGAACAAGTTTTCAACATGTTAGTGACATGAACAAAGTTAGAGATTAGGAAGATTATTCTGGTAGCAATGTATCTGGGGAGAGGAGAAACTGGAAGAGGTTAGGAATTTTTTGTTTGTTTTTTAGGAGATTATACTCCAGGGAAAAGGTAAAAAGAGAATGAACAAGGATCGTAGCAATTGGGGGGCAGAAAGAAAGGAACTGGATGTGAAAGTTGTTATAAGTGGATGGAATGAAATGAAACGCTATGATATTTCTGGAAAACTAAAAAACATCCCTATGTGCTTTGAGTTGATGCGCAATGGGGAAAATGTTTTATTGAGTCAGTAGACCTAGGTTCAAATTCCACTTTTTCCATTTACAAGCCTTATGACCTTGGTCAAGTCACTCAAATTATCTTGGCCTTCTGTGATCCTAAACCATATGATTTCTGATTCCTACAGCCAAAGTGATACACAAACCACCCCATCTCTTCTGTCTCGCTCCAGGTACTGAGGAATAGTCAGCTTAGTAGGAAGAGGGGGAGTGACTACAGAAGAACCAAATATTATTTCTTCCCACCATTCATTCCAAAGACAGCAAAAAAGTAAAGTAAAATAAAATAGTAGTTAACATGCAGACCTTGGAAAGAATACTTTTAGAGTTGTTGCAAGTCCTTGAAGGCAAGAGCTACATTTATATTTCTATTTTATCCCCTACTACATAGCCTGTGGTCGACATTCTGTAAATACTCAGAATGATAGAACATCAGAGAGGTAAGTGATACGACTTCTCTGAGGTCACATGGGTAAGTCTGTGGAGGAGCTAGGAATAATATGAGCTGACATTTATATAGTACGTACTACATGCCAGCTACTGTGATAAGCACCTTACAAATATCATCTTATTATATGTTCACAACAACCCTGGGAGGTAGATGCTGTTATTATCCCCAGCACATAAATGAGGAAACTGAAACAAACAGAAGTTAAGTGACTTTCTCAGGGTCTCACAGCTAATAAATGTCTGAGGCTGAATTTGAACTAAGGTCCTCCTGACTCCTCCTAGCACTCTAGCTTCCCAGTACTTCAGCCCTGATCTTCTGAAACCTGGGCAAAGCACTCTTTCTATTATGCTACATCGCCTTGTAAACACAATGAACTAAATTGAATTAAAGTTGCCAAGTGGTCAGTCCAATGCTACAGTCCTTTCCGCTTTTCCATGTTCTTACTCTGGCACCTTAGAGTCCAATCCTCACATTTAAAGGTGTGGAAACTGGGGCCCACAGAGTGAAAGTGGCTTACCCAAGGATTACACAGGTCAGGAGTAGCTAAGTCCTGGATTTCCACCCAGGTCTTCCCTCTCTAAATCCAGCGTTCTTTCCACTACACTAAGCTGAACACAAGAAAAGATTTACAGAAATCCCAAGCATATTTAGCAGCTACTAGAAGTATAGAAAGTGTGGAGTGATTGGAGTTTTGCCAGGGTGCTGAATTTAGAGGGTGCTGATAGTACTTGCAGGCTTTCAGCAACATAAAAACAATAGACTTCAGCATGTTGCAATAATTATTGGTTTAAATTAGATGCTACCAGATGGTGAGTCGGATGATTTTCTCCCCTTACCCCCGGTTATTCATCTAGGGGCAAGGATGGACCAGAACCATAGACTCAATACGAGAGCCCAGAACTGATCTTGGACTCAGATCCCTGCCCAGACCAGCAGTGAGTAGTCTCTCAGAGGGCCAGGAAGCATGAACTCAGTGCCCAGAACCCTAAGTATGGGATATCTCAGAGTATGTTATGAACATTGCCCGGAAAGCAATGCAGGGGACAGAGGTGGTCAGGGAAACATTCTTAGAGTTCCCAGTTCATCCAGAAACATAGGCTTGCATCGAGTAGATCAGTGGAAGAATGACGAAAAAAAAAAGTGACGAATTCTGGACTTGGAGTCAGGAGGACCTGAATTCAAATCCTGTTTCAGACACTTTCTAGCTGTGTGAGATAGCATACGTAAAGCACTTTGCAAATCTTAAAATACTATAAAACACTAACTAACAGGTCAAGTCAACTAATAGGCCTAGATATAACCCTAGAAAAGGAAAATAACTACCAAACACCTACAAGCAAAGCCTTGAAGAAAAACACTACTTGGACATATAATCAGTTAAAACACCTATATAAATGATGCAAGAGTTTTTAAAATGATGTTATAAATGAAATGAGAGCAAAAAAAGAATCAGAAATGATAGCTATAGAGAAGAGACTTAGAAAAAAGAATCAACAACTTTAGACAAGAGGCATAACATTTTTCCCAAGTAACAAGCTCCCTGAAAATTTGAATGGACCAAACAAAAGTTAATTGTTTCATGAGACAAGAAATATCAAAATGAAGTCAAAGAAATTTCAAAAATCAGGAAAAAATAATTCATCTACCTTGCATCAAAAGCAACTGGTCTGGAAAACAGATTAAGGAAATAAAAGTTAAGGAATTATTGGTTGCTTAAAAAAATGCCTGAAAGTCAAAACCAAAAGAAACAGGAGAAGGAGCCAGATATATTTTAAAAAATTGGGAGAGGGAAAACCTGCCTTGATATTTTAGAACCAGAAGGCAAAGTGAGAAAAAAAAGTTCACTGTTTACTTACTGAAAGAAACCCAAGATGAAAACTCTCAGGATAATCATAGCCAAAATCTAGATTTTTGAAGACAAAGGAAAAATATTGCAAGCGGCCAGAAAGAAAGAGCTCAAGTACCAAGGTAACGTGGTCAGAATAATACAAGATTTAGCAGCCTCTACTAAAAAGAAGAACAGATCATGGAATACTATATTCCAAAAGGCAAAAGATACACATTTACAACCAAAACTAACTTACCCAGTAAAACAATATAATGCTACAGGGGGAAAAATGGACATTTAACGAAATTCCAAGAACATCCAATCATTCCTGATGAAAAAATTGAAGCTGAGTAGAAATTTTGAAATACACAGAAGTAAAAAGAAACATTATAAAGTAAATACCAGTGAGCAATTAGTAAAAAAATTTTATGAAGCATTTGTCTTCTAATGGGTGGGGACATATGACACTAGCCTCCTTTGAGAACTATAAATGTCAGTAGAAGTTTTAGAGGAAATTAAATAAGCTGGAAGTCCTGGGACTGATTTTTGTGATGTTTTGATGATCTAAAAAGAAGAAAGGAAATGGAGATGGCAGAGTGGGGAGTGGGGAGCAAGGGAAGTGGTGTGAAGGAGACCTAAGGAAGAAAAGAGGAGGAACAGGAGAGGACTAACTTATTTTCTCAGATTTCTCGGAAGGATTGCAGATAACAAGTATCACTTGAATCTTATTTTTAACTGATGCAAAGTGAAATGTGTAGAACTAGGAGAGCAATTTATATCATAACAATAACATTGTTAAAATGAACAATTTTGGCAGATCTTTTGGAGACTTCTCCAATGCTGGCACCATGTCTATTATATCCTATAACAGACGGGCCATCATGGCCATGAAGGGGAAAAACTGTGCGGTCATTGCAGCAGACAGACACTTCCGCATCCAAGCCCAGATGGTAACCACTGACTTCCAGAAGATCTTCCCCATGGGTGATTGCTTATATATTGGACTGTCTGGACTTGTAGCCAGTGTATAGACCATAGCTCAGTGCCTCAAATTCCCACTGAATTTATATGAACTGAAGGAAGGATGACAAATCAAGCCTCATACCTCATGAGCATGGTAGCCAACCTCCTCTATGAGAAACAGTTTGACCCTTGCTACACTGAGCCAGTCATTGCTGGCTTGTACCCTAAGACCTTTTAGCCCTTTGTTTGTTCCTTGGACCTCATTGGCTGTCCCATGGTGACTGATAACTTTGTGGTCAGTGATACCTGCTCTGAGCAGATATATGGGATGTGTGAATCCCTCACGGAACTAATATGGAACCTGAGCACCCCTTTGAAACCATCTCCCAAACCATGCTGAATGCTGTGGATCGAGATGCTGTGTCAGGAATGGGGGTGATTGTCCATATCATTGAGAAAGACAAGATTACCACCCAGACACTGAAGGCACAGATGGACTAATCTTTCCCACCCATTTTCCTTCCCAGGGCCCATTAATCTTTTCTTTAAAAAATAAAGTAATAAGATACCTCTTTAAAAAATGAACAATTTTGAACTCTGATCAATGCAATTGTCATTTTGATTCCAGGGTACTAATGATTTAGAACAGGGCTGTCCAAAATATGGCCCATGAGCCACATGCAGCCCACAGTGCAATTTAATGCAGCCTGTCTGTGGGTTTTAATTTTCATGAGCAAAAAAAATAAAATAGTAATTTGCATGGAATGCATATTAGATTTTTTAATTCTATCACTAATAAATAATCTCATTGATGTTAATTTTCTTTGGTGTTTTTAAGCAGTATTATGGATGGGACATATCACATAGATTTTCAATCTAAATGTGGGATGCAGACTAGTCAGTATGCACCTACCTTTATACTGTTGCATTGTCACTTTGTTGTTTTGTGTTTGCTTTCGCACTTCGCACCTTCGCCTATCGTACTGATGACGCCCGTTCCCCCACTTTCTATTAGTGCACTGTATTTTTTATTCTGGGTGCAGCCCTCGAATAATTATTTTATTTTAATGAGGCCCTAAGAGAAACTAAGGTTGGACAGCCCTGATTTAGAATACTATCCACCTCCTGACTAAATAAATGATGGACTAAATGAGCAGAGTGAGACACACATTTTTGAACATAGGCAACATGGATAATTGTCTAGCTTGATGATCCATATTTGTGGAAGGGATTTTCTTTTGCTTTTTTCTTTTTCCTGGGAAGGGGAGGAAGGAGAGGAGGAGAAAGACATAAGAGAAAGAGAAAGTAGATGCTTACTAATTGAAAAAGAAAATTAAAAAAAAGAAATTCTTAAAACTCAACAGAGATCCAAGTGGGGATAGGGAAAGGTGGAAGGAGTTGATGAAAGATAATATTGAGGAAGGAAGGGTCACAAGCAAAACAAACTTCTTGATCCTAAAGGGGAGATTAAAAGGATATTTTTTTTAAAAATGAAGAACTGGAATTTAAGGAGGTGTGCATCAGTTGGGAAATGGGTGAAGAAATTGCAGTATATTAATGTACTGGAATATTCTTTTGCCATAAAAAAGATGAAAAAGAGAATTTCAGAGAATCTTGGAATGTATGAACTGACACAGAGAGAAGAGAATATAACCCGAACAATTTATAACATGACAACAAGAATATAAAGACAAACAACTTCAGAAGATTCACAAAGTCCTATCAATATAATGGTCAACCCATGGCTCCAGATGACCTATGATGACACATGTTGCCACCCACCTCTTGACAGAGAAGTGATGAATTTAAGGTTCAGAAAGAAATATATATTTTTCTGGACATGGCCATCCTACTTTTTTTTTTTTTGCTTCACTTGTTTTGCTTATTTATTACAAAAGTGATTTTTCCCCCTTTGCTTTTAATTGGGGAAATGCTCTTTTTGGAGGTGGTGCTTAGTTCAGAATAAAAGAAAGCAAAAGCCCAAGGACCTAGTTCTTTCCCTGAATCAATGTCTTATATACTTTAGGCTGATTTAAACTACCAGGATCCCAACTAATAGTTATTCTAGGTTGGACCAGCCCTAATTAAATTAACAAAGGGCAGTAGGAAGAGGGTGAGAAGCTGAGGACTCTGGGGATAAAGAAGCAAGGATTAAGGAGAAAATTCCTGTGTGCCTCCTAATTCTTTATTCTCATTTCATAGCATCTTCTATACGATGTAGCTACTCAATGAATTCTCAATATCATGCAAATTTTATGCAAACCCACATGTAAATTGGCACCATTATATAGAGTCAAAAGCTCAGTCACTTTTTTTTTGTAATAGAACAGCAGAACAGCACAATTCAGAAAAACCCCTAATGCTAACTAGCATGGGTACCTGCATTCCCAGGGGAGAACTGAGTCAGACAGGGTAAGCTGCTTGCTAAGGAATCTCACCAAGCTGACAGAGAAGATAGAGATTCAGGGGAAGGGTGAAAAACACAGTGAGACTCCTACCTCTGTTTTTGCTACTCTCCCCGCTCCCATCTTCCAGTCTGCGGGCACAAATAACTCACTCCCCTTTCTTTCATTTCTGGACAGGGTTACATGATATTGGTCAATTGTCCTAAGTCACCAAGTGACAAGTAAGTAGACTGATTCCTTGTCCATTAGATACGGTTTGCACCTTGCTTACTTGTAGCTTTCTATGAAAAGAGAGACAGAAAGATGGAGTAAAAAGAGAAATTAGTGACTTAGAATTCTCCAGTTCTACTGCACTCAAGACAGCTCTGCTAAGTTCAAATCCTGACTCTGACACTAGCTGTGTGACCCTAGTTAAGTCACCTAACTGCTGTCTGCCTCAGGGTTCTCATCAGTAAAATGGGATAACAATAGCACCTAATTCACAGGGTTATTGTGATGGCTAAATAAGATAACACGTGAAGAGTGCTTTCTTAATCTTAAAGTACTATGTTTGTTATTGTTGCTGCACCTGAAAATTATGTCTTCCTCCTACGTAAGTGCACACACATGCACCCTGCATATACATTCATGCAAATATGCCTTCACATGTACAGATACAAATTCAAGGAACACACACACACACACACACACACATACACACACACACACATACACACACACACACACACACAAACTTTTTCCCGCCACCACCCTAAGTGAAGCATAGGACGATGTGATCATCGTGGCCACTTGGAGCCCAGAAGGTCACACAGTTTCTGATTGGAGTCCTCCACTGTGTTTGTTTTGCATGCCCCAGGGGCCGCCTGACAGGATTTCAGGACAGGGAGATAAGTCAGGGGCTGACCCTTCTGGTGACCCATAGCCTCACCCGCCAATTCCTGATTGCAACCTTCTGGCTATAGTAACAGTCTTTAATACAAACCTCCTGCCTGCCCAGAAGCAGTCACTGCAAGAGATGTTATGTTGGTGGGCAGGGATCAGTCTCTGCTCAGCAAGGTCATCCCCCATTCCATATGCAGAAAACCACCACGTTGGTCAGATGAGGGACACACAAAGCAGTATGGGAAGGAACGGAAAGGAAGAGTAAAGAGAGGCTCAGAGGAAATGGCCAGCTGGCCCCTACAAAGCAGACTCCCTGTATGACTGATAACATCTTTGTCAGGACAATTCTCTATAGGCATCTCCTACTCTATTCTGTACACCATCTCTCCCACCCCCAATCACCACACACATACACAAGGAATGTTCTCTTTCTTAGACTAGCCAACATTCTGAGCTTTCAGACATTATGATGGAAAAGGTAAAGCATTTATTAAGTTTTAACTCTGTGCCAGACATTAACACTGGAGGTACAAATGGAAAACCATATTATTCCCTGCTCTCAAGGAGTCCATGTTTTAATTGGGGGGTGGGGGGTGGTAGTGCATACAGTTAGTCAGTTAATCAACAAGGATTTATTAGGCATTTACTTAGTATTAAGTATTTACTGTGTTCCAGAGACATATAGAGTCAAAAACTCAGTTACTATCTATGTCCCTGGGGATAAGTAGAAAGACAAAAAACATAGTCTTTGTTTACAAGGATCTCATACAATAATGAAGAAGACAGCAGGCAAAAAAAATTGTACATACAAATTAAATGTAGTGTAAGTGGAAGATAATCTTAGAGTAAAGATACTAGTTGGGGGGAGGCTGGGAAAGGCCTCCTACTGCAGATGGGATTTGAGGCTGAGTCTTGAAGGAGACAGGGCAATTAGGTGGTGCAGTGGATAGAATGCCAGCCTGGAGTCTGCAAGATTCATCTTCTTGAGTTCAAATCTGGCCTCAGATGCTTACTAGCTGTGTGACCCTAGGCTAGTCACTTAACCCTGCCTACCTCAGTTTCCTCTTCTGTAACATGAAATGGAAAAGGCAAATCACTCCAGTATCTGCTGAGAAAACCCCAAATGGACTCATGGAGTCAGACATGACTGAAAATAACTGAACAACAACCTGAAGAAGACTAGTTTATGGCAAGCTGAAAGGACAGGTAATACTTAGGGAAAGCGGCAGGGAAGATGGCAAAAGTCAGAGAACTGGATGGAATGATGGCAGGACAGATAGTCGCCAAGAAGATAGTGGATTCAAGGGTGAGGGTGGAGTGGTGTGCTGGGTTATCTCCAGCAGTCAGGGATGTGGGATTCAGCACCTCACTGACATCACTGCATCTGGTGGTGGCTGGGTAAGGGATTAATCTGTGGCTGCCCTCTCACATAGCAGAGGTTGGTGCTCTATGAGATGGGGAGAGGAAAGTCCCCAACTCCTCACCATGGAGGCAGTGGAAAAGACTCGTCCTAGTCATTAGTCCTAGGGTTGACATGGTAAGTGTTGGATTCACATCTCAACCTATTATCTGTGTGATCTGAGCAAGTCACCTAATCTCTCTGGTCCTCAGTTTGCTCATCTATAACCTAGATCAGGTGTGGAGAACCTGCGACCTTAAGGTCACATGTGGCCTTCTAGATCCTTAAGTGCAGCCTTTTGACTAAATCCAAATTTTACAGAAAAAGTCCTCACATATGGCTTTCTAGATCCTTAAGTGTGGCCTGTTGACTGAATCCAAATTTTACAATTCAGATTTGTTCTGTAAAATTTGGATTCAGTCAAAAGGCCATACTTTAGGATCTAGAAGGCCACATGACCTTAAGACCATAGGTTCCCCACCCCAGGCCCAGATGATCTCTAAAGTTCCTTCCAACTCAAAAATTTTATAATCCTAAAAACATAGCTACCCAGGGAAGGATTCATTTCCAAGGCACTTTCAACAGCCTTGGGAGTGGTGCTAGATGTGCTGACAAAAGAAAGAGGGGAAAAGGGTCATGGTGGCAGAACTTAGGAGGAGAGAAACATGGCTCAGAGGTATGACCCTGTGAGTGAAGATGTACATAGTGGGCAAAACAATATATATGTCAGTTCTCCATCATTTTTCAATCCACTGTTAGGAAATGTTCAGTGATAGGGTTTTTGCCCAATTTAGTGGGTTGTTGGTGCATTCCAAGACATGGTAGGCTTTTTGATCTCTTGAACAAAAAGTCCCATGTTCTTCAATATTCGATGCAAACTGGGTGACTTTTTTCATTTTGTGCTTTCAATTCCATTTAACTCAACAAGGGAATTGTGTCAGGCACTGTGGTTTGAGACATTCTGGTCTTGCAGTTGCTTCTGACTGGAACAGATGCTCTAAAACCGTGAGGAAATATCTTGTAAGATTTTCAGATCTGGATCCTTCCAGTGTTTCACTAGGTTAGTCAAGAGGAGATTAGCTACCTGAGCAAAGCAAATCAACTCATTAGCCAACCTATCTATATCAACCTCTCTATATATTCAACAACACATGCAAACATACCCACATACCCATTACTGAAACTCTCCATTTACTCACATGATACGTGACATTCACAGGCATAGACAGATGTACGTACACATGAATGGTATATATGACATTCAAACAGAAAATCCAGAATGTATGACTCCCAAAAAGACAAGACAATAGATTATTTTCACAGAAGAATCTACTTGCTCCATGGTACTATATGGGATGGTACAATCTCTCCAAAGCAGGCAGAGCAAAATTCTCAGGTCGCCACGATGCTGAGTAGAATTTGTCATGATACAGGCTACATTTACTCTCATTCTAACCTTAGACCATGCCACCTAGTCCATGAGCCCTAGAAAAATACAAAAAGTTTAAGATGCTGCACCGATTAGCTGGAGTCAAGTGCTTATGTTCTCTTGGCCTAATGCCATAAAGAGTAAGGATATGTAACACCCAAAATGCTATGCAAAGAAGAAACATTAGCAGATACTATCCCAGAGTTGACCATTTGGTGATGTGTTTTGAACATGTACTTATTGGACGGAAGAGAATTTTGTTTTGTCTTGTTTTGTTTTAGATTTCTGGGAGAAAGAAACTAGAAAGAGGGAGGCTGAGAATTTGTTCTCTGTCCTGGGACCATGTGGGCAGGACAGGACTGAGGAGAGCATTGAATCTCCTGGTATCTGCTTCCCTCCTCTTTACTTCTGAGACTTGGACAGGCTATCTCTGCTGCTACTATTGTCGGTGCTATGTTGAGGGGAGCTCAAGAGACTTACGGGAACTGGGAGCAAAGGTTGGTGAGATAATGCAAGTGCCCCTCTGAGGCAGCATGCCAGGGCAGGAAGCAATTCCCATTAAATCCTCTCAGTTTGGTCACTCCCTCCTTCCTTCCCAGGAAGCAGACTTAAAAACAAAACAAACAAAAATAAGCTGATTTCTGCTCATCAGTTAGCAGTGCCAGTGTCCAAATGAACAATTCCCCTCCCCATCATTCTGTCTTTTCAGTGCTAACATTTTATTCCCTTTTTATATAAAAGGAAACATGTTGATCACTAATTCTTGTTAAGTGAATTATGTGTGTGCAGGTAGAGGTTTGAGGGAAGGTTTAGATCTTGGTGGAGAGAGAAAAACATTCCAATTTCAACCTGAAGTGATCAGCGGGGAGAGAACAAGGGGAGAGAAAGCTGAGAGTGTCTGTATTTGGAAGTCACAACCTCTAAGAAGATGCATTGAGATGTTGCTCCTAAACCATACAAGTTTCCATGAACAGGAGAGTTTATAAGCTGAAAGAGATTAATAACATAAGAATAAATTGACCCCTAGACATAATAAAGATAAGTCCTTGAAGCAAAAGCTAGCCAAGACCTGAGGTTGATGGGAAGGGGGCAGGGACAATCTGTGTTAATACGTATACCTTATACACAGTTCTCCTTTGCTGACATCTGGACCACTTTTTCTTAAACCTATTACTATGGCATCTATTCCCTGAAAAAATACTGTGCAAAAGGATACCTTTTTTACTTCCCTGTACATTCTTTACATGTGGCAGCATTTCCCCATGTATTTGTTACAGGTGGCACTACCCATGAAACAATATTACATGGGATTGAACTTTATGGGGACTTCACAGATAGAGGAAAAAGGAGGTAACCAGTATGATCATGGTCATTTGCCAATTCTGTGGGTCAAATAAAATTTTATTTAAGATGAGGCATTACTTTTTTCTTTTTCTTTTTTTCACTACCAGAAAAAAGCACTATAGGATAGGAGTCAGAAGATCTGGGTTCTAATGCTAGCTCTATCATTGTCTATTTACTTGAGCATATCATTCAGCTTCTCTGTGACTCAGTTTCTTTATCTGCAAAAAGAGGGAGTTGGACTATATGCTTTCTGTTCTAACATTCTATGAGTATTCAATAACGTCTGGAAACTATTATGACAGCTGACTTAGCCCTATCATCAGACTTCTGCTATTAAAGTTTCTGATACAGCTTTACTCAACTGGCCAGGATCTCCCAGATTCCTCTAACCTTAACTCAAACACAGCCTCTCTTTGGGGGAATTTGCCTTTGCACTCCAAGGTCCTGTTAGGCTCAAGGATTTGCAAAGCAAATAATATTTTTTTAAAGATGAAAGTTGGGTAAAGGAAGCCAGTCTTGATAAGAAGCCCTTTACAGAGCTTTAAGCACCCCCTCAGCATCCATTACCATCTCCATCTCCTACACACACACACACACACACACACACATACGCACGCGCACACACACACACACACACACACACACACACACACACCACCCTCTGTCTCTAGAGGAATAAGTAGGATTGACTTTCAAAACCTTTCTGCCAGCTCAGCTCACTTCCAGAGCAGGTCAGGATATCAGCTCCCAATAGAGGAAAATTGGCTGCACGAAACCCTGCTGCTTACACACATATTAAACACACTCCATCAAGGTGAGACAGGCTTAACATTTGACCTGACTTTCATTTTTCTTTTCTGTTTGCTGGGGTGGAAGGGGGTAGAATGTTCAAACAAAGTTTTAGAAGCATTTTGCTGTATAAAAAAGAGGCCAGTGATAATCACAAGTTACGCTCGCTACAACTAACAAGCATGGAGAGCAGCACCCAAATCCAATCGACTCTTCACTTCCTCCCTCAACTCCCCCCCCTTTTTTTAACAGCCACCCCACCTCCCACATACAAGTAGTGCTCCAACAACCATCAGGTCAAAAACCCACATTCACGAGAATTTCTACAATGGCATACTCCATTTTCCAAGAGGAAAGTTGTCAAGTCTCAATAGGATTAGGGATTTCTGTTTCCAAGGGGCCAAATTCCATTCTCAATAGTGATTGGGTGTAGAAGAACAGGCTAAGGAAAATTATGAAAATCGCTTGGATGTAATACTTTTAACCTTTTTGGTCCTGGGAAGCTTAGGATAAATTCATCTCTCCAGAGCCCTAGATAAGAGATAGCTCAGCTACTGGAGACTGTGTGTCTAGACACCTTTCCAATTTTTCATTCCTAGAGTTAGGGATTGTTAACAAGTCCATCGTGTCCCTTGTCTACCTCTTATAAGTACAGGATAAAGTAGACGTAACTACAAAGCAAGTCACATGAAAAAAATCTTGGAGGGATTTTGATGACGTGGCTAGGAGAGAGTGGTAGGATTTGCCAACTAGAAAGCCAACACGGTGTCAGGATGCGTCAATAGTCCTGCCTGTGCTGCATGGATGGCCATGCTCAGTTCTGTGCCCCAACTTTTAAAAGGAACCTTGCCATCTGAAATGTACCATGATGGTGAGGGGACTTGAAACATGTCATATGATGAAGAGTTTGAAGGAACTAGAGCTGTTTCACCTGAAGCAAGGGGGGCTTTAGAAAGGAAGAATAGCACTCTATGGGTAGCAGAAAGGTTTTCAAGATTACAATTATTCTTTGTGACTCCGAAATATAAAATAACCACCTATGAGTAAAAGGTAAAGGAAGATAGGAAGGAATTTGCTAACAATTAGAGCGATCAAAAACAGAATATGCCATCTCAGGAAGTAATGAGTTCTCCCATCTTTGAAGGGATTCAAATTGAAACTAAATGAACTTCTCCTGGGATTATTGTAGAAAATTAGGGATTAGATCTTGCTGTATCATGTGAAGTTCTGCTCTTCCTCATCCTCCCCCTGAACCCCCACCAACAAAGTAGCAAGAGGATTCCATTTCTAATACTGATCTCTCTTTTTGGTCAACCACAGCTACAGTGGTCAGGTTGTTAAACACAGAGCTGATCACTGTCCCTAAGCCACTACCCAGAAGCCCTCAGTATAGAAAATTAAGGATTAGATCCCAGAATCTCGAAATCCCTTTCATCTCTAGGATTCTAGGGTTCTCTGTTCCTCTTTTCTATTCTCCTGCTATTCCAGGACAGATGTACCCACCACTCACTTACAATTTTGTTTTCATCCAGACCCAGGTCACTCCTCTTATCTCTATAAAGCCCCACAATTAGCCCAACACAACTCTCTGTTGGGATTAGATAAAGTGCTCAAAGCCAGTTGTGACGTGGTTGCAAAGCATCATGAATGAGGCTTTCAGCCTGCATCTAGGGTCACGTTGTTGTCCAGTAGTTTCAGTCATGTCGAATTCTTTGTGACCCTGTTTGAAATTTTCTCAGCAAAGATACTGGAGTGTTGTGTCATTTCCTTCTCTAGCTCATTTTACAGATGAGGAAACTGAGGCACACAGAACTAGAAGGAGACCAAGAGATTATTTTACACTTGAGGAAGCTAAAATCCAACTCCTATGTAGTCTCCCAGCCTTACCATCACCCCTCAAAAATGACAATGAAGGTGTTTAAAGCATCCTTTAGCCAACCTCTCTCATTCTGTGGAAATCTGCTAGGATGGTGCTATGTTTTTCAGAAGCCAAGACTGATCACTTGACCACTGAATCCCTAGGATAGCTTACAGTCACTCCAACATGCCTAGGTGGCTTGCCAGTATCTCCAGGAAGTTCAACATCCAGACAATTGGCCCCTGCCCTGATGGGAAAATAACTTTGTCAAACAACCATTCATTATAGTTTAAAAGACACATGTAAGACAACAGAAGTGTCAATGTAATTAGTGAAATGATGGAAAAAAATATGTAAGGCACTCAAGTGTAATTACAATCTTCTTAGATGCCATAGGATGTTCCTATACGTCTCTTTGTTTATACAGAATTTAAAACAATAATTGGTTATGTAGGAACTTCTTGCTCCAAATGCTTCACAAACATTACCTTCCTAATTCTACTAACAGCCTCAGGAAGTAAGCAAGAAGAGTGTTTGCCCAGACTTTATTGTTGGGAAAACTAATGGGTTGTTTAGGGTGCTTAGTTACATAGCACCAGAGAGTGGGGCCTTGGATGAGAGCCTTACAAATGCCTTCTCAGAAGTCACTTGTCTGCAGCAATTCTGTTTGGTCTACAAAGTCTACATCGATCCTGTTCAGATTACTCAATGATGTATCTCCCCACTTGCAACCAACTTTACATTTTCCCTCTGGGCTATGGAACCCAAGCAGCTGCCTAGAGTTGACATCTACTTTAGACTGACCTCCATATTTCAGTATCTTTTTAAAAAAATTCAATTAACATCTTTTATTTATGCTTTTCCTTCTCTCATCAGAATCATTTGCCAATATGCCTTGCCTTGTCATTAGTTCCTCTTTATATCAAACAAAAAACTCTGAGTAAAAATCAACTGTGGAAGCTATTTTAGGGAGAACATTTGTATTCTCTTTTCCAAGATAAACATCCTCAATTCCTTTTAAGCAAGTACCTAGGGAAGGGACAGCTGAACCATCTAGCTCTATGTCCCATGGCACAGAGCAAAACAAACAAAAAGTCATTTGACTTCCCCCTTAAAAATGAGGAACTGGAGAATTTCTGGAGTTAGGCTAACTAGAGGAGATATACAGAAGTGATCTAGCTACTCAGACTTCTTATACAGAAAAGACCAATTTTAAAAAGTATTCATTATCATTGCCTGAATGACCATCAAGCTAAACTTTGATACCTAAACTATGAACACAGAATGATAGAATTATATGATAAATTCATAAAGAGGGTTATGGAAACCTTCTCTCTGGATACAAACCAGGCAAGATCCTCATATGCCCACAGGACAAGCAAGATAACATATCCCAACTGCCTAGACGCAGCACCTTTGAGATGCTTTCCATCAATACTCAGGTATGAAAAGTGCAAAACAAAACACAGAAGGATCAAAAGTGGCCATATACATACAAAAAGTTTTAAGACTAGAAATTTCTAATCACCTCTGAAATATGTGTGTGGGTTGACAAGTAGAAACCACAGACAGACTAGATGAAGTCCCTACCAAATTGTGCACAATGCCAAGCTAAAACCTCAAGGATAAATGAGACCAAACTTGTAACCTTATAAATACAAAGACTTGAAAACTCTGCTGGAAAAGATTTGTAGCTAAACCGTGGATATAAAGATGGATAATAGAGGCTAAGGAGAGGACTAAGGACCCCTCCCCAATCCAGGGTCTCAAGGGCCATGCCCAATGGGGCATTTCCACCTACTACAGACTAGTGAAACACTGGAATAATGAATGCCCGAATTGTCCTCCCTTGAGCACAAGTGAACCAAGCCCACCAATATTGGGACAGTAAAAAGAATCCTAGTGCTTTGACTCAGAGGTCCTGGGTTCAAATCCTTCTTCTATACTTACTACTCATACGACCTTAGGCAGGTTACATAACTTCCCTGGCCTCAGTTTCTTCCTATAAAATGAAGGGGTTGGATTGGCTTCTGAGATTCCTTCCAGCTCTCATTCCATGATCCTAAGATCCTACATCTGCCCCTTCTGCTTTCTTTTTTACCACACATGAAGACACAATGTCGATCTCACACTTTGTACCCTGCCCTCTTATCTACGAGCAGAAAAATAAAGTTTTCCTGACTATGAATGGGAAAACTTATTGCTTCTTAATGAAAACAAGATCGACACACTCCACTAATCCTAATTGCATTCTGCAAAAGGAGAGATTTTCTTCTGTTCCTTTTACAGGGGAAATAATTGAGGCAGTGGGAATCTCCATTGCTTCTGGTGCCTCACCCTGTTTCTCAGCAATTATCAGTTTCTATGAGGCCACTTACCTCTAACCATTCCTTCCTCCCAAGCCCAACTTCCCCATCAACCTTTTAGGTCATGACCTCTTCTGCAGTCGTGGTTGTACCATCTAATGCACCCCAGATGGAGTCTTTCTTAATATCCCTGCTAGACAGACTTACTCTACTATGTGAAGTTCCTCTCTTCCTCATCACCTTCCCCACTCCCCCCACAAACACACACAAAAATTAGTAAATCTTTGTAATGTTGATCTCTCTTTTTGATCAGCTACAGCTCTGGGGGTCGGATTAAGACAGAGCTGAACTCTGTCCCTAAGGCACTGCTCAGAAACCCTCAATATCCATTGTAACAAGGGGCATGCTCAGAGTTGCTCTTTCTGGTTACAGTGAACCATGTGGGAATTTTTAGGCCTAATTCTGACCACGTGGTGACTTAGGGCTGGGAAAACTTGCTTCTTTGGTATGAGAGGTGGCAAGCTCTGAATCATCATTGGTTCTTTTCTTGCCTTGTGATATGGTAGGAAGCAAGGGTACTGTATCTTTGGGGGCCAGCTCAGTTTATTAGTATTAGTATTATTCAGTCTCCAGATAGCATGTAACTTTGAGACTTCCATTGAGGGGTAAGGAAATGCTGGTTTTTTTCTATCCCAGCATCATGGTGACTGTGCCCATGTGGCAACTAGTTTGGGGGGGGGGGAAGAATCAATTAGGTGAAATTGTGTCTTCCTCTTGCCTTCTTTTCCTTCTTTGTGTTCTTTTCTTGAGTAGGCGACTAAGCAGCAATTTTGAGATGACCGTGTCCAGGCTTAGAGGTGATCTTGTAAGTTGGAGATGCCAAAAGATCTTCAAATGGAAGGCAAAAGCATCCATTAGCAGGGTGGTGATGGTGATGGCGGTGGCGGTGGCGGTGATGGTGATCACCATGGGCTTGGAGAGAAAGCTTCTGTATTAAAGAGAAGGATCATCAACAGCCTACCTAGCTTACCAGAAAACATGTATGAGAAGTGTGGTATAAGCCATGATAAAATGTAAAATGCTAAATTAGCAGTTCTACAAACCGAAACATCAGCCTTCTAATAGATTATAATTTTAAGTCAATTTATTGGATAATAATAATAGTTAGCATTTATATAGTGCTTTAATATACTAATGTCACCATAATATAATGTAATATACTAACATAAATAGAATATATAATATATTTAATATATAATTAATACAATAATTTAATATAATATAGGCCCTATAAGAGTCTTTGCTAGTACAAGATATACTCTTACCTTGTGTCTGTCCTCATGACCTTCCCATTATCTCAGTCAGGAAGGCAAACTGTAAAGCTTGGCAGTTTGGTTAAGCCTCCATGTAAGTACCTAAGTAGTACAACCCACATTTCCATGTACCTAACCCCGCCATCATTCTTCAGTCAGCCAATAAATATTTATTAAGTACCTACTCTGTGCCAGGCACTGTACAATCATTGAGAATATAAATATATAAAAGAAAGACAGTCCCTGCCCTTAAGGAGCTTATAATCTATTTGGGTGAGATAGTGCACAAAAGGAAACTGAAAGGCAGGGGGTGTGGTAGAGAAATCTAAAGGAATGCAGTTGGATAGGAAATGAAGACGTGGCTGGCCCAAGCCCCATCTTTAAATAGAGATTCTGGGAGGAGCTGTCTACCCTCCACATGAGAGGGAGGGTGCCTTTATTCCCCCAATAGCCACATAGAAAGCTTCCTGGTTCCCCCATACTATTTGCATCTTTAGCTAACCACTGTGCTTCATCATCTTGCACATGTTGGCAAAGAAGGAATGCAAAAAATTCCAAAGATTAGTTGGCATGTCCCAACTTGCATCTCTTGCAGAGTCCCACTACCTAGCCTACATTCAAGTTCCCAATGTGGGCAAAGTTTCAAATGCAAGGCCAACATCCAGGTCCCTGATGGACTTCATTCAGATGCCAAAATATGCAAGGTACAAATATATCTTACTAAGGTATGCTTGTTTTCTAGGTGAGTAGAAGCCTATTCATGTAAGAAAGTCAATTCCCTCACAGTAACAAAGAAGTTTTGAAATCATATTTCCCCATCTGGGAAATTCCAGAATCCCTCTGTAGTGACTGAGGAACACATTTCACAGGAAAAATCATGCAACACCAGCTGAGATTCTAAAATGTGAAACATTTTCATTGCCCTTGCCATCTTCAAATTGTAGGGGCAATGTGAAAACTGAATAGAATACTTTAAGAAATTTGCCAAATATGTGAAGAAATAGACCTAATCTAAGAAAATGCCACACCCCAGGACCTTATATCAAGGGTCATGTCCTCAAGAACACATGGGCTTAGCCCTTCTGATATCCCAGCAGTCGGGGCCATAAGACTTTCGTCATCTTTGTTATCAACTGATTTTATTCAGCTCACAGCATGTTAACATACTACAAAAAAAGAATGCAAAAGGGAAAGGTTTTTTATCCCCAGGTCCAGGAAACATTCCAAGAGAGCTCAACCAGGAATCTCGCCACTATCTAAATACAGGACATAGGGTATATATGAATATCCGCCATAGAAAAGTAGCCTTCAAGCCTAGGTGGAAAGGCCCACATTAGACACTTTTCAATTAAGTTGTATGGCATTAACCTCTAGATACATGCTTCAAAATGTAAAAGAGCCATCCTATCAACTGATCCCCACTTAATGTAAGCATATAAGAATGGGGCCTAGACATAGGCAAGCTCCAAGGACTGGATAGTAGAAAATGGCCTCAGCTAAAGACCATAATCTCATTCCCACAAGCCTGGAAGAAGCTGATTTCTGAGGTCAGCCAAGGTCCTTCTCCATGAGGTCATAAGGTATAGAGAAAAGACCATGAAAACTTGAAAAGTGCCTGATAAGACAAACCAAATAATGCCACATGGACAAGAGTTTTCTTTGGACTATGCATACCACTCCCACTTGGGAAAGGTCTACTATGGCACTCCAGATGGTATGGGTCACCCACTGCTAAAAATTTCCTTTTGATATTTGGAGTTGGTTACCCAACTTGGGAGGCAGCAATAGATAGAGTGCTGAACATGGAAGACCTGAGTTCAAAACCAGCCTCAGACACTTACTATCTATATGATCCTGGGCAAGTCATTTAACTTCTGTTTGTCTTAAGCCAGTGGAAAAGGAAATGGCAAACTGTTCCAGCATCTTTGCCAAGGAAACCTCATGAACAGTGTTGACATGCTACGATCTACAGGGTCTCAAAGAGTTGGACACAACTGAACAAGTGAGCAACAACAGCTCAAAATCTTGGGCTGCTCAAAGAGGCTTGCTCAAGTACTGAATAATCAGCCTAATTGTACTTCTTGCTTATGTAATTCTACTGCAAATAATTTTTTTGAGTAAGATGATGCATAAACAAGCTTGATGGGATAATGGGCAAAGTTGAGAGATGGTTAATATTGTTCCTATTCAAACAAGAAGCCAAATGCATCCCTAAAATGCAATGAGAGGTTGACACAAATTGAAGAAAGAATTGTGGAAACTAGTTTTGGAAAAAAGACATTTTAGAAAAACACTAAAGTCTATCATAGGACAATACCCGACTGTATGTCCCCTGTGCCTCCTTATAAGGAAAGTACAATGAATCAGCCAACCCACTCATTGTTCTCTTTTCTCTAGCGCTGTATTTATCCAACTCAGCAACAAGAGACCCTCTCTACACAGGGAGAGATTTTTTCATGTGTAGAAAAGCAACTGAGTGCTTGATAAATCCCTGTGTTGCAATTTCTAATTTCAATGCAACCAACAAAAGAACTGTTTCTGATAAAATATTCGACATTCCATATCCAGAATCTCCCACCTTTGTAAAGAAATGAAATTGATTTATTTCCTTTTTTTCTCTAGGCCCAAGATTTGTTCTTGCAATTAAACTGAGTTCAACAATGCTTCAGTATTCTTTTCATTCACATTATTGTAGTCATTATGTATCTTGTCCTCTTGGTTCTACTTTTCTCTTTCTGAACAATTTTATTTGGAGTTTCCCATATTTTCTGAATTCCTCATATTTGTCATTTCTTACAATGTAATAACATTCCATTACATCACATACCAAATTTTTGAACCGTTTCCTAATTGATGGACATTAATTTTGTTTCCCAGTTTTTGCTGTCACAAAGAGTTCTTCTGCAAGTATTTTGTTTCTGTGTCTTCATTTGCCAAGTGAAAAAATAAAGACAAAAATTGTTCTCCTTAAAGAGGTTGTAAGAAATACAGAATTCAGAGTTGAAAGGGACCTTAAAAATTATCTAGTCCAACTCCTTCATTTTACAACAGAAGAAATGTAGGTTCAAAGAGGGGAAGTAAATCCATCACCTCACTGGGGTAAAAGCCTGTGGGGTAATTTATTGGGATTTCCTAGATCACTATAAGGTGGGAGTATCATTCTTTTCATAATTATAAATATAATTATTTATTAATTGGTTAGATATGAAAATAACTCAAAGTTCAAGGATTTTCCTAGAAAAGTGGTGACGCTTTGTGAGACATGACCAACAAGATGATAGAAAACTAGATATCTTCACTGATCCTCAGGATCCTCTTTGAGCCTTTAATATCCCCTTTGATTATTTGATCCTCTCAAAATTTTCCAAAATATTAACTATGCATGTAAGAAATCAAGTAATTTTAGCTGTCTTCATGGTCTAGGATACCAAGAACCCTAACAAGGTAATAATTCACTGAATAATGAAAGAGAAGGTAACTTTCTAATCACTACCTAGATCACTCATCACTCCTTCTCCCACTGCCCACCACATGGGCAGGGCTACACAAACTGACCCACAAGATTGCAACAGAACTCACCTTACCAGTCTTTCCTCCCAGTGCTCATAGAAAACCTAAAGGAAAAAGTATGTTCTGAATGGAACAGCAGCATGGCAGTATTCTGTGCTATAATAGAGCTCTGTCAGAGAACTAAGGAACAGAGGGAACTGAGAGAAAACAGAGCCCAGCATCTCCCTAGGGCCAGTTCTATTGACCCAGAAGTCACTTGGAGCAGAGACAGAGGTCAGTAAAATGTTAATAGCCCATCATGGGAAGAGGCTGAGACTGCTTGGAGGTCCAGCTCCAAGGTAAACACTATCAAAGGGGAAGGAGTCACAAACAGAATAATAAGTGAAAAATAAGGGGAAGGGAAAAGACATAAATTAGCAATTACTCAGAAGTAAGAAAACTAAGTTTAAGACCTTGAACATGAGCAGATTGACCAAAAAGGAAGACATTAGTAACATAAAGGAATATGGACTCCAGATGAGCAAAAAGAACCCAAGCATCTAAGAATAAATATCTCAAGACCTAGGAAAATGAATCAACATTTGATGAGGCAGAGGAATCTATGGATTCCAAAGACAGCATGAAACCATAACAGGACATTCCCTTTTATTAATATTTTTTCTCACTACATGTAAAAAATTGTTAACATTCTTTTTTAAAAATCTGAGTTCTAAATTCTCTCCCTCCTTCTCATTGCCATCACTCACTCCTTCTTAAGATGGCAAGCAATTTGATATACATTATATATGTGTTGTTATGCAAAAAATATTTCCATACTAGTCATTGTGAAAGCTGTCATGAACCAAAAAAAAAGTAAAAAATAGTACGCTTTGATCTGCGTTTGGATTCTATCAGTTCTTTCTCTGGAGGTAGATAGCATTTTATATCATAGGTCCTTTGTAATTGTCCTGGGACTGTATTGCTGAGGAAAGCTAAGTCATTCACAGTTGAACATCATACAATATTGTTATTACTGTGTACACTATTCTCCTGCCTCTACTTGCCTCACTTTGCATCAGTTTATGTAAGTCTTCCATATTTTTCTGAAACCACCCTGCTTATCATTTCTTTTAACACAATAGTACTCCCTCACAATCATATACAACAAGTTCTTTAGCCATTCCTCAATCAATGGGCATCCCTCCAATTTCCAATACTTTGCCACCACAAAAGGAGCTGCTATAAATCTTTTTTGTACATACAGGGCCTTTTTAATTTTTTAAAAATTGTCTTATATACAGACCTTATAAGAAGAAGCTGGGTCAAAGGGTAGGCACAGTTTTATAGCGCTTTATATAGCCCTTTAGGGATAGTTCCAAATTGCTGTCCAAAATGGTTGGATCAGTTTACAACTCCACCAACAATGTTTTAGTGTCCCAGTTTTCTACATATCCTCCAAAATTTGTCATTTTCCTTTTCTGTCATATTAGCTAATCTGATAGGTGTGAGGTGGCAATGGCTATTGTTGAATAGTTTAAAAGAGCTTTTGTGAAGCATGAACTTAAGAATTTAACACATGACATATCCTTTCAGATATCATTTTTACAGATATTCTGGAGCAGAGATGTCCTTCAAGTGTTTTTTGGTTCATCCAACTAGCTTTTTGTTCCTGATTAATGTCTCCTAGGTAACAGAGAAAGACACCTATTATAAACCATATGAAAAACGTATCAAATTACTAATAATGAGAGAAAAACAAATTAAGACAACTCTGCAGTTGCCCTTTGTCAGATTAGTAAAGATGGTAAAAATGGATAAAGACAATTGTATAAGGGACTGTGGATGTATACATACACTAACACTATTAGTGAAATTGTGAAGTGGTATGGCCAGTTTAGAAAGATATTCAGAACTAGACATAAACAGTCACCCCTACACTCTGCATACCCTTTGAGCACTAGTAGGCATATATCCCAAAAGGATAAATGAAAAGAATAAAGGACCCATATGTACAAAAATATTCATTTCAGCACTTTTGTTGTAGCAAAGAATTGGAAATTAAGAAGCTTTTCATCAAATTAAAAATGACCAAAGAAACAATGGTATGCAAGTGTAGAGGAATATTATTGTTCCATAAGAAATTATGAAAACGATGGGTTCATAAAAACTTGAGGAGACTATAAACAGAGGCAGAACCATGAAAATAATTTGCGTAAAACTGCATTATTTTAAAAAATCAACTTTGAAAGACAAAAGATCTGATCAATATAATGACCAAGTAAAATATCAAAGATGAAGCATGCTCTATACATCCTGATACAGAGATGGTGGAAAAAAGGTACAAAGAAAGAAAACTTGAAAGCTAGGAAGGAAGGAAGGAAGGAGGAAAGAAGGAAGGAAGGAAGAGATGGGATGGGATCATGGGCACATGTAGTTTGGCGTGGGCAAGAATAAGGGCAGTGGTGTTCTGTTTAACACCTGGAATTCCAGAAAAAATATGTTCTTAACATACTTTTAAATTTAATCTGCATTATTAATATTTTCTCTATCATTTTCTTAAATCCAGACAATCAACAAATCAATAAACCAAGTCCTCATTTGTAGCATTTGCAGACTTCTGAAAT
Organism: Trichosurus vulpecula; assembly: GCF_011100635.1. Taxonomy (NCBI): domain Eukaryota; kingdom Metazoa; phylum Chordata; class Mammalia; order Diprotodontia; family Phalangeridae; genus Trichosurus; species Trichosurus vulpecula. The sequence continues at coordinate 203,828,167 of NC_050576.1, read as the reverse complement.
GCGAATGTTCATATTGAATATTTCATAATCATCTCTCTCAAATAATTTTGAGCTGGTTCTTGCCAACCCCTAGATAAGAGCTACCTCATTATTTGTTACATAAGAAAAGGAGAGAATGAGAGATGGTGCCAAGAAAGGAGCTTTGAGATTAAGAGAAGGGGAAAAGAAAAAATTCATGTGAATCACTTGCATTTTCTCTGTGAAGTAAGCAATGTGGTTTTCAGCTGAGAGGGTATGGGAAGGAAAGGGTTCAGAATTCAACCTTAGGCTTTTAATAGTATCCTGATCCCTGGTATTGAAGTCTCTAATGACAAAATGTTATTGTTGGAACATAAGTTCACTAATAGAAGTATTATTGGCATATTATTTTGAGATCTTGATAGGATTGAAAAATATCGTGCAGAACTGGACAGCCTGTGAACCCCAACCTTGTTCTTCTTGTGTAATCTTTCTATAATGGCTCAACCTCTCTGGGCCACACCCAACAGAGAAAAGATTCTTCCAAGACTCTTTGAAAAGGTTGCCTGACCCTGGAATCTGAGATGCTACAAAAGCAAAAAACACTACAGTTATAATCTTTCCCACCCATAATCACTAGAATTAGAAGCTTTAAACATTTGTTATGAATTGAATATTCAGGTCAGCCCAAAACTTTCAGAACTGAAAAGTATGTGTGTATGTATACGTACGTATGTACATGTAGATGTATATGCGTGTATCCATTACTTACAGATGTTATACTCCTAGTTGGTAGTCTTTTATGGTCATAAATACTATCTCCACAATGCTGAAACCACTCCTTTTTTTAAATATCTAACCTGGATTTTCCTTTACTGAGTCATATGGCTTTATGTGGCCTTCCTCAGCAGGATTCTCCCTGGCCAGTGAGAATGATGTTGTGATAGTCTAGGGGAATAGAAAATATTTTTTAAAATTCAACAAGCTATGTATGCTCTGACTTCATTCTGTCCTCCTATCTGGAAGAAGTTATGTTTAGATGTTTTCAATCTAGAAAAATCCAGTTTCCTAGATAATTGGCATTCCATAGCTCTAACATTAGAATCAGAGTAGGGAATAGATACCAATCAGACAGGCCTATAAAGGGACCCCACTCCTTCACATTAAACACATGGAGCTTTCCTGATTCCAAGGTAGCTTTTATATATAAGGTTGAAATAGACCCAAGAAATCTGAGAGAGAGATTTGTATAGCAATGCATCAAGTAAGAAGTCACTTCTTGTGAACTAGACCCTCCTTCTCTGTATTGAAGACTATCAAGACTGAGGTGCCATCCCTGCTTATAGCCCTTCCCTACTCTTCCTCAACCATGTTTGGATCTATCAGTCCCAGCTACAGTGTGGAAAAGTTGGGAAGTCTAAGGGTTGACCTAAAAATGTCACTTACTGTGGGGGAGTGTCTGTTGCCTCAGTTCCCTTCTCTTAATGTTCCCATCTCCCTCTTCATGTCCCTTTGGGTATTTCCAGTTAAACCAAATGGATTTCCCTTAAACATGTAAAACATGAGGGTCTACTGCTTTCAGCATTGTTCAGTTCAGGCTAATCACAACAGAAACTACAAAGAAAAAGAAGAGATTGGAGGCACCAGCTTGACCTCTTGAACTTTCCTAGGACAGAGACCCTCCATTTAGGGAAAAAAAGAGTGAAAAATGAGGGACAGAGGTAGAAGAAAATGTTGAAAAAATTAACAAAATGACTTTCTAAAATGTTAGGAAATACCTTAGGTGCAATCTTTCTTACACACTCAGTTTCATTGCTTTCCTTTCTGAATCTCATTCCCCTTCCCCTGAGGAATTATTTTGTTTTTATTGGGGGGAGGGGGAGGAGGGAATTTTAAATGACAAAGAAGAAACAGAAACACAGACAAAGGGAGGTAGCAAAAGCAAGAAACAGAAAACTAGAAAGACAGAGAGATACACAGAGACAGAGGATAAGAGAAAATTAAATGTGTTAGCCAGGTAAGAAAAGAACAATTGTCTTTCATTTTTGATCATGCTAGTTACATGATTGAAGCTTGAATAATTTGCAAAAATCCAGCTCCCACCATGGAGGCTTGTCTCATGTTCTTAGTGAATGAAAAAGACAAAAAAAAAATTAAATTTGTTCAAACTGGGAATCAGTACGGGCTTTGTTCTGCATCTGTCTGGAGTGAAATGATGATGAGGCAGGCTTCAAACACCTCTGAGCCCACACTGTTCTTCCACCCTCATCTGACATTTCTCCTTTTTCCCAGTCGTTTCTTGAGATCTTCCATTCCTCCTTCCCTCTATTTCCTGACATTCCTTGTTCACTGTTCTTCTTTCTCCTACCTATTTCTCCTCTTCTATACACTTGCTTTCCTTTCTTTGCTTTTACCCTCAATTGCTTAATGTCCTAGGACTGAATGGTTTCACTCAAAGAGGCCAAAGAGATTTTCTAGGGCCTGGGCCATTAGGTAGAGTGTCCTGAGGCTTAGCCCAAGTATACTCCCATTAAAAAAAATATGAAAGTTAAGGTTACATTACTTTTAAACTTCTAAGTCAGCACTCATCAAACTGTAGTCCTATTAGCCCAAGTATTTAATGCAACATGAATAGAAGCATCTTAAGAAAATTTCAATACTAGCAATACTTCCCTCCCAAAAAAAAATATTTAAT